>NC_142376.1:1389375-1750000 GCF_059441005.1 Hippichthys cyanospilos
ATTAAGTAAATAATGGATCCCCATTTTTGAATTATTGACGGCGCGCATTGATGCTTTCATGGCGAGGGGAGCTGAGCCAACATTCTTGGGTTCATTCATGAAAAAGTGCGGCCGATGGCAGTGAATGGGGTCAGCTTGACTGCTGCACACGTTACACAAATGCACAATGGTACTCAGTGTTTTATAAAAATAATTCATTACAGTGACACATTATTTGCGCAAACATTTTGATTTTTCGCACTATAAAGCGCACAAAGAAGCTTTCAATTTTCTCACAAGCCTCATAAAGCGCATAATATTTCATTTTTGGGGGACGAAAAACTAAAATAACTTAATTGCCATGCCGATTTCCTCACAAATGTTTGTACTATTTCTTACGCTGTCTACATGTCATAAAGTTTATGCATCCTAGCAAGATGCAACGTCACAGGACATGTGAAGAGTGGGAGCAAAGTGACAGCAGCAGTCTGCCCAGGAATGCTGGCACAGCAGCCAGGGGCAGGGGAAGAGGAGGGGAGGGGGGCACGGGGGCAAGACAGCATGGCACACGTCAACCTTAGACCCCTTTTCACATGCCGTCTTGCACCCACAGGGCATGTCAGGCATGGCGCAGACCAGTTTG
The DNA here is from genome assembly GCF_059441005.1 of Hippichthys cyanospilos. Taxonomy (NCBI): domain Eukaryota; kingdom Metazoa; phylum Chordata; class Actinopteri; order Syngnathiformes; family Syngnathidae; genus Hippichthys; species Hippichthys cyanospilos. Next base: position 1,389,998 of record NC_142376.1, read on the forward strand.
CCCGGTGAGGGGTGGACAGCCATGTGACAACTCCCCACCTGCGTGACCTTTACTGTGGTTGACTCCCCTGCAGGAAACGATCACCTCAAAGCGAACGGCCCCGTGGGAGATGTGGAGGCAGGGAGACACATAAACTATACAGAGGTAGAAATGTGTAATACAGACTGATTTTATTTCAAAGTCTGTTTATTAGTCTAAAAACAAAGATCATGTTTTGACTATACCCAATTGAAGCAGTCATTCTGAATGGTCCATAATGGTTTGAATCCGCGAATAATTACTGTTCAACCCCCAGTATACTTATATTATTACTTTGAACACAAAATACACGGAAAACTCATTATTAATTACTTTCTTATTATTTTGTGGCGAAGCCTATTCTGTTTTGTTGACAGCACAAAAAAGGGTATTGTCCCTTTAAAAATACGTCATCACAGTCCAAGATGGCGACGCACTGTTTCGATGCGATAACACAACCTTAACGTAATTACTAATACAAACAGGTAGGGAAAAGGCGACTAAGGATCCCAAATTAGTATATAAATTCAGTAAATGGCATGAAGTGTGTTCAAATATTCAGTTTGTGACTTTAAAATCCATGTTTTCGTCTTGTGTTATGGAGCACGTGAATCTAATACAAGTGTCTTTTACTTACACCTCAGGTATTCTGGTCCACATCTGATACATTTAGACGCTATTAATCTCTTGGCTTTATTTGACAATATGAATCCAACAATCCGACGGACACTTCCGTCGTCCGTGAGGAGTCTTCTGACAGACATCGGTCCAAAGGATGAGTGGCCGGATGAAAAAGAGGACGAGACCTCGACGGTCAGCAAGGATGGGATCCTGCTCCCCGGAAGAGGGGTTTCTGGACAAGGAGAATTCATCAGTCAGGCTTCGGCTGATGGCAAGAATTTAAAAGTGTGCATGCTGTGCAACTGCAAACCTGCGTGCTACACCTGCCCTCGTTGCAACTTGCATTACTGCGGCGTTGCATGCTACCGCAGTCCGGATCACTCCACGTGCTCCGAGGAGTTCTACAAGGAGTCCGTTCTCGGGGAGTTGAAAAACATGGGAGATGCAGACCAAGAGGGGAAGAAAAAAATGCAGGAGATTCTACTCGGACTGCGTCAAAAGGCTCAAGGGTCAAACGGAGGAATGGAAAGCGTGTTAAGAGAAGTCGGGATGGAGCAAGACGGCAACGTTGAGGTTATGGAGCTGCTGTCCAGATTAGCTGAGCTACAGGAATCTGGACAAGACAGCCCCGGGGAAATCGAGGACATCTTGAGAACGTTGGAGGAGATTGGAGGTCAGGATGCGGATGAGGAGCCGTTGGAAAACATGGCCCAGCATTTGTCAGAACTTGACCTGGACAAGCTTTCCGAAGAGGAGCTTTGGTCGCTCCTGTCCAGCCGGGAGAAGGAGAAGTTCACCGGTCTGCTGAGGGGGGGCGCCCTCGGTGGACTGATCCCTGTTTGGAGGCCGTGGTGGGAGGAACATGACCAGACAGGGAGAGCTCTGGTGGAAGTTCTGGAGGAGGAGGTTCACAGTCCACACCAAAAAGTGAAAAAGACTCCGAGCAAGAAAAAAACAGCAAGCTCTGCAGTCCCCGGTGTTCCTGCGATTTCTGCCAAAATCCCCAAACTCAGCTCCTTGTGTCCAAATCCATCTCCCTTGATCTGCTACAGTGTGATCAACACTCTTTATTGCTATACTTTCACCATGCAGCTCTTCAACGGCGACGCCGATTCTCTCCTGTGTGACTTCTGCGACCTGATGCTCACGCTGTCCGAGGCGCTGAGCTCTAGCAAGGTTTTCAACTCCGTCCAAGAGGCCGTGCACAGCGGAGAGGCTCTCATCTTAGGAGGAGGCTACCTCAACAAGCAAGAATCCCGCGCCGCAGAGTTGGCCCTGGAAGACGCCGCTCACGTGTTAACGGGTCGGGATCGGGAGAACGCCACGGGATACCTCCTGGCGGCCTTGAGTCAGCTGCGTTCGGCGCTTTCCCGGGCAAGAGCCTCTCTCTCCAAGGAGGGAGAAGAAGGAGCAAAGAGACAGAAATACTTCCTGGCTTCCAAGAAGTGTGAATTCTTTCAAGCGTGGACGCTGGATCATCGGCTTCGTATTCGCGAGCTGGCTTTGGAGATGTGGAACGAGCACTGTCGTCGAGAGAACCAGAAGAAAAGTGTGGAGGATGCAAAGATGCTACTTGAGGAAAGCCTTGAAAAAGGAAAGGGGAAAAGCAAAATGTTGATTCAAGAATTAACTTAACAGCGGCAATGATGTAGACCACAGGTGTTGAACTTCAGTCCTCGAGGGCCGGTATCCCGCATGTGTTCTAACCTTCCCTCTCAAACACACCTGATTCAAATGATCGGGGACATTTTCAATCATTTGAATCAAGTGTGTTGGGGAGATAAAACCGGAAAACATGCGGGATGCCGTCCCTCAAGGACTGGAGTTCGACATCTATGATGTAGACCACAGGTGTCAAACTCAAGGCCCGGTGGAGTTTTATTCACATGCACATTGTTACAAAATTTGTTGTCGGATGAGCCAGAAATATTATTTTTACATGATTTATCTTCTGGAGTTGTTAGATAAAATGTGCTGCAATTAGAACATTAAATAGTGCTGATTCCTTTTATAATGTGTGGGCGTTTCTTTAAAATATTTAAGCCTTTCAGTTTTCCATCTTTTTTCTTATTACTTGTGAAGTATGCCCTTGGATTAGAATATTTCACATTTATTTAATTCATATATGTACAAAGACTAATTTATTAAAGATGTTTACAAAACAATGTTCACAGTAATTTCAGCAATCCCATTAAAAAATGAATAATTTTGATTAGTAACTGCAGAAAACACGTTTCATGGCGAAATAATGTATAGTAATATGAATTTCCGTTTAAAAGAAATAACGTCCCATTTCTCGCGGGATTTGATGACGCAATACGGAAGTCTCGCACATCATTGAAGCCTGAGACACAGCGAACATGGCTGCGCTCTTGAGATCATCACGGTTCCTCAAGTTTTCGCCTTCGGGCTTGCTTCAAATCGCGCAGACCAGAAGAACCGGACCGCCAATTAATTGGCTCTACAGCGGGAGTGTGGGTTTGGGCAGGACGGGAGTTTTGAACCGCCAGTCGCGTCCGAGTGTGAGAAAAGTGTCCAGGTAAGCCGCTAGCTTCGCTAGCCTCCATCCACGCGTGTGATACGCAGATGTCATTGAGGCTCAATGACAACCACAAAACAAGCATATTTTTTTACAGTAACATACAGACATGTTTTTGGATTGCTATTTTGATATTAAGGAGTTTATTGTTACTGTTGTTCGCGTGCTTTTATGTGAAATAACATGTACATTCTATTAGATAATACATTACATCATGCGTTAAATGCCTTGTTTTACCTTTGCAACAGCATTTTTGGTTATTGAAATCCTATTTACACATTGCACGAATCCACCAAATATAGGAATTGATCCAAAGATTTTCCACAAAGTCATTATTGATTATGTTGCGCACGATTGTTGCCAGTTAGCATCTTACTATGAGTCCTAGTCCGTGGTAATATAAGTAGAATCTACCTCCAGTTCATCACATTTATTTCCATATTGTCAAAATGAGCAGGACAGGCATGCGTGTCTTTTTGGGCCCAAATTTTCTTTTCTTTTACAATACTTTACACATAGTGCATCATCGCATGGCGAGCGGCAGCAAACTCTTCTCCAAGCACTAACCCGCCGCCTGTCCATAACCCACAATGCTATGCATTTTTTCTTAAAGAGCCAGGCTCAGCCTGTGTTGTCTCAGTAATTCCCGCATGCATCCGCTCACACACCACCACCCCTCGTGCACATGCATGCCTCCGCACTGCTCTGTCATTCACAGCCACATGCCCAATTCTTATAAGAAGTAGATGCCAAAACACCCTCATAAAATGCCTTGAATCTTTCGACGTAGAATGATAAAAAATGGTTTCGCTTTCAGCAAAAGTACCATCATTTGTGGCTGAACAAGATCGAGTATTAATAGGCTGTTAGACTGCTTCAGATGCCACATCAAGACCCAATGTGGAAGTGTTATTGCAGTGCATTGGCCGCTGTTATAAAGTGATGGTGTTTTGGAAAAAAAGGCAATTTCAATTATCGTTTTTGATTTCTTGTCTCCTCCAGGAATGTGTGGCCATATGCAACGGGGTGCGCCCGTAGCTACGGGGTGGCCACTGAGAAAACCAACGAGCCCAGTATAGCGGTGCGGTCCAAACAGGCCCAACAATTCGACTGGGCCTTAGCCAAGTTGGACAGTTCGGTGAGGCGGACCGGTCGCATCACGAAGACATTGCTGCTGCGCATCTTCCACGACATCTGCAGGACAGGTAAATACGGTAGCCGGCCATTGACACTTGCAGCTGATGAGATAGATCAGCAATTCTGACATGGGGCCATGCGAAGATTGTAAAAAATCACAAAATGTCTCCTCTTCTGCCTTCATTGTAAAGATATGCTCTGAAAAACAAATAATTATAATTATAATAATAATGATGACTATTTTCTGTGTTTTTTCAGGTTATCCTAGTGGGAACCAGGCCCTACTCCTTCTTCGAAGTTGTGGCTCTCTGTTGCCAGAAATGGGCCTGGAAGAACGCAGCGAGCTGGCTCACCGCATCTGGGAGAAGCTGCAGGAACTTGGTGAGAGGACTCGCATGACCTTCACACCGGAATCCGCACATATTGCAGTAGGCTTGATCTCAAATGGAAAAACAATGACAGATCATTTGAAAGTAGAACTATTTTTTCCCAGTGTAACGTTTCCTTCAAATTGTATGAAATGAATGCTTTCATTTGAATGTTTTTCTAGTGATTTCTGTAATTTTTAATTACTACTAGCGATCTTAAAATGTCTCTAGGAGAGTGGCCGATACGAGTATAGACTATCGCTACTCGTGTGTCCATAATTTTTGCCCCCTTTTTTCTGAAGCTATGGACCAAACTATTAACTGAATTTAAATTTATCTAGCTTTTTTTTTTTGCACTGTCAGTTTTAAATGGAAATTAAAAAAAAGTATTTTAATCCAATTAAATGATTGACCAAACTATTGACAGATTAATCTCTTATTAAAATAATTCTTAAGTTGCAGCCCGATTAAATCTCCCTGAGACCCAATGTCCACTATCATAGACATAACTGAATAAGATGGATTTCAAGAGGATATGTTTTTAAAATTACCTGGCCGCTGAATGTTATGCAATTTAATTTATTTTTATCTAATCATTGAAATTACGGCAATGAGGTTTTGCTGCGTTCTCCCGCTAGGTGTGCAATATGACGTGAGTCACTACAACGCCTTGCTGAAGGTATACCTGCAGAATGAGTTCAAGTTCTCGCCCACCGACTTCCTGGCCAAGATGGAGGCAGCCAACATCCTGCCAAACAGAGTAAGAAGATAAAAATGGCAATTGTGCACATTTTTGCTAGTTCATTTGAAAATTTTCTTTGTTGTTATAACTTAATTAAGCTAAACATGGGTCAGAACGACCCACAAATATTTATTCTATTCCTAAGGGAAGAAAAAGTTAGTCAGTAGGATTACACACAAAAAACTGTTGACACTTTTGGATAATTGAGCACACCACCGGGTCATATTGACCCGCAGACATTGTTGTTGCTCCTGACAAATGAACACTGGTAAAACAAAGTAATGAATTTGCATTTCATGCAATTCTGATACGCTTGGACACTTTTCGGGTCAAAATGACCCGGAAACATTATTGCTTCTCCTGACAAATGAACATAACACACTGGTAAAAATAAGTAATGAATTTGGATTTTATGAGTTTCTGACACACTTGGACAACTAAACACGCCTCGTGTCAAAACGATCCAGGGGCTTGATTGCAGTTCCTTGCAAACATAACAGGAGGGGTAAGTTTATTCATTTGTGCTCCTAGGTCACCTATCAGAGACTCATCGCAGCCTACTGTCAAAACGGAGACATCGAGGGTGCCAGGTGAGGACGCGGTGTCTTTTCAGCAACTGTTCAATTGATGCCTTATTTTTAAATCCCCCACTAATGCTTGTTATTCTGCGCTTGCTTCATTTCCAGCACCATCTTGGGTTTCATGAAGAGCAAAGACCTCCCCATCACCGAAGCCGTTTTCAACGCACTGATAACGGGCCACGCTCGAGCAGGGTGAGCGCACAACCTCTCATCCATTTGCTCATTTCTTAATATTTTGTGGAAGAGGGTTATGTCTTGTGAAGACACAAAAAAAGATGCCAGGATTCTCACTTTTATTTGAGAATTCTGCCTTGAAATAAGAATTCCGAGAAGTCAGAATTATGACTTTGAAGTGAGAATTTGGACTATTTTCATATCACTTTAATCTCTGTCCATAAAGCTAGAATTCTCAATTGTTTTCGCTTATTAAAGCCAAAATTTTGACTTCAAATAAAGTTTTTCTGAAAACAAGCAACTTAATGGATGCCACAAAAGAGATTTTATGCATGCGAAACTGTATTATGTGCGACAGCGACATCGAGAGCGCCAAGAACATCCTGTCCGTCATGCGCGGAGCTGGAATCGAGCCGGGTCCCGACACTTTCGTGGCTCTTCTCAGCGGCTACGCCGACAAAGGGGACGTGGAAGGTTTGAAGAAGGTGCGCGTCTAATTTCAACTGCACGTAGTATCCGTAAATGTCAAAGTGCGTCACGGGCCCCGCTGGACTCGCATCAGACGCTGGAGGACGCGGAGTGCGCCGACTGCAGTCTGATGGACCGAGACATCATGGATGTGATCTTCGCGCTGGCCAAGGCCGGGCATCAGCAGCACATCCCCGAAATGGTGGAGCGCCTGAGGCACGAGCGGGGCTACGTTCCCGGTGCGCACCCGTTAGCCGTTTGCGCTTTACCTTTTGGTGGCCTTCTTAAAATAGTCGAGCAATGTTTAATTTTTTTTTCTGCAGACGCCATGAACTTGTGTCTGAGCCTCATCACCCAGGGTCACCACGACACGGCTTTCCTCATCCTGAGAACCTTTCCCAGCCTGCAGTCGGACGACGTCAACGCGGACTCTGCCAACCTGGGAAACTTCTTCCTCAGGCATTGCGTCAACATGGACACGGTGCTTAAATGAGCCTTAGGATGCCACCACCTGTATTTTGATTACATTTATGGCTTCATGTTTCAAATCATTTGCTCTTAGATAGAAAAGAAAAACATACTGTTCCTCTTACCCATCTCCATTATGAATAGGGTTTTAAAGTCTTTGAAGTTGGATGCATCTTCTCTGTTTCCCATTTGTCCTCAGAAGCGTCATTTATCAATTTGAATAATTTATTTAAAAAAAAAACAGCTTAAATGAATGAAATAGGGACCGTGTGTATTTTTTTTTTTTTTTTCTTGTCAAAGTCTTTGAATAGGTACTTTTAATTGCTCTATCAATGAATTAATAGCTACAACCACATATGTCTTAAATGTTTTTCCACTTCTATGTTAAGTGTATTAAACCTAAAATGTGCTCTTTGAATGTTTGGGTTTGGACTTGTAGCCACTGGAGAAAATCATCCACTACTGCAAAGAGTTGCAGGATGCCCAGCTGCACACATCGCCTCTCAGCTTCACGCTTTTGTGCGCCCTGGAGGCCAACAAGACCGGTACGTCTCAGGACACTTTTCCGAAGGCGCAACATTACCGCCGCCTGCTCGTAACGACAAGAAATGATCTTTTCCTTTCCTTTCTCAGACATGTCTTTGGAGCTGATGAAGACCATGAAAGACCAGAACTTACCCATCAGACCTCATTTCTTCTGGCCATTGCTGACACGGCACACCAAGGACAACAACACTGCTGGTAAACACAAACACACACGCGGGAAGGATGCGACTTGGGAAGGATGGAAACACGCTTAAAGCTTAAAACTTAACTTAAAGCAAATAAGTACATGAGATGGAATGTCTGGCCTCTTGAACATAATCAATTATCACTAAAACAATGAATAAAATAAAATACGTCTTTTGGATTGAATGAAATCATTCAGCCATTTTTAGACTGTCCATTTAAAAACATGAAAAAAAAAATGAATGTCAGATTTCCAAAAGACAGCAGAATGGCAACATCCCCCTGAAATTTTCCTGACAACATCTGGGATAGGCACCGGCAAGCCTACAACCCTTGACAGGAAAAGTGGTTAAGAAAATAGATGGAAGGTTTTGGACTTCAAACTAAAAAATAATGAACACTTGAGTACTTTTGTATCTAAAGTCATCAGTGACTTTCATACTTGATTCATTCTGTCTGGATTCATAAAAATGAGGTAAAGACGTAAAAATACGTCTTTGGCATTGAACGAGTTAAACGTTGAGTTCTTATGCAACGTTAGTCAAGCGCGGGCTGCCGCGAGACCAGTGACCAGAATAGACGGTAACCTGCCTGCCATCTGTCTGTACGTCCCATCTGAAAAGCAAGCATTTTGTGTTCTGTTTTGCAGTGGATCATGAGAGGTATTTTGTAGCAGAAAGAGCTTTTAAAAGGAGCTCTTCAACTCAAATATTAATGCCCCCCTCCTCCCCAACTGGGACGGATTTCACCGGACCGGGGCAGCCAAGGGCGAAGAGGTCCGATCCCCCCCCCGCGTGAGAGCGTTTGAGCGAGAGGAGATGAAGCAAACGTGCTCTCTCTGGAGGGCTCTGCCCAGAGATGGCAAAGTTTTTAGAGGCGGGCAAACGCAACTTCCCTAGCGCAATAAAGAACACTTTTGACTTTGAGGAATAGTTGACCATGAGTAGCTCGATTCAGGCCCGTTAAGCTTTATGGCAACCTGCGTCCTAGACTTTAGCGCCACCTGGAGGATGTTTGCAGCACCAGTGGACCCGGCTTTTCAGTTACACCTTAATTTAAGGGAAAAAAAGGTCTAGTACGAAATGCTCTCTTGCATAAAAATGACCACAAAACCGCTCAATAAGACCACAATATTAGGTGCAAGATGTCCTTTTGTGTCATCGACTCACTCAAAACGTTGAAGAGGCTCAATGTTTTTTGCAAAAATATGTTGTCAGTCATGTTAGGTTAGGGCCTAGTATACAGTACATAAATATTTTGTCTTTTGGCTCTATGAAATGGCTCAAAAATATAATCTATATCCCCCCGTTAGTCATTTTGGACAAATATGTTTTTTTAAATCAATGTAATAATCACAACAAACAATTTCAAAAGGTTTTATTTATTTTTTCCATCATAAAGCCTTTGCAAAATGTTCAGATGACAATAAACTACATTATATGTATACTGATTCTAAATGTTTAGGCCTACACTAATGCTCCATAACTTTTCATAGCTTTTTCATAACTTGCTTAAATTCCACAAAAGCGCTATTTAATTTAAGGATCGTTTAAATGAACGGAAGAGGACTAGGGCTACGTATACTGTACACTGTTGTTGTCTGAACATTTTGCACAGAATTATTTTGGGAAGAAAAAAAATCAACCATTCTCAATAGGAAAGTTGTAGTGTGTGATTAAAATCGTAAGAGTTTTTATCTTTTGGCCATACCGTCAACGTGTGATTTGCGAAACCTAGACGGACAGCATTAGAAGGTTCAAGGTGAGGTCACATGAGCGGGCAGGTGCAGACCGGACAACATAAGAGTAGACCCCCCCTTTCCTCAGCAGTATCCTAACCCCGTCACCGCCCGTCCTTGTTTCACCGTGTCACAAGTGATCAAAAGTGAGCGGCGTGGCGAGCGCTGACAGGCGCCCACTAGCTAGCGGCAGGTGGGCCAGCGCGGGCCGGCATATGCTTCCGCTAAATCCACCAAATCCACACCTCATCAAAATGCAACCCCCCCCTCCCCGTCCTTTTGCGCTCCCCTCCCAATTCCGCAGCTCCGGACCACTCTGCCCGCTAGTGACACCTGTGGACAAAAAGTGACACGGCTCTTAATATTTCATGGCCCGTGCACAGTGGGGCGCGTAATCCAAAGTGAATTCCCTCAGAGCGCTTGCATTTACATGAAATCAAGTCACTCCGCATCAGTCACATCACCTGCAACCCCCCCCGCCCCCTTACACACACACCTCCTGCAGCCGGGGAATGTGTGCGAGAGCGAGCGGCTGCATCATTCATGAGGGTTAAGGCCGAGCAGCGAGCGAGCGAAAGAGCAGTTCCTCCACTTTCCCTCCTTCCGTTTTACACCGTGACGACTAAATGGACGCCGCCCCGCGTCTTTGACGAAGCCGCGGTTAAGCCCCCCCCCACCCCCCTCGCCGCCGCCTCCCGTCGTCTGGACCGCACAATCGGAGTTGGTTCCAAGGCGGGAGCCAGCGCTTCCGCCTTCCTGTCAATTAGCTGACAGCGGCAAAATGCATCATTTATTAATGGCTCTCAAAAACCCCAAAGAGAGGGGAGGGCAAAAATAAAGCACTTAAAAAGCCGAGGCACCGCCGATGACGACGCGCGTTTGACAGCAAGTCCGCTAACGAGTGCTGAATCCTGACAATGTCTGCTATCTGTCACTGAGACCATTCCGACACTCCCCCTTCAAAAAAAAAAAAAAAATAGACTCAGGCGGGAAACAACCGTCAAGCGGCAGCAGGAATCTGTCACAAAGAACAAAATATGTTCCGATTCAGATTTACAGAAGAGGAATAGGGCCAGTGAAAAGAAAGAAAATGATTGACAGAATTCAGACTTTATTTCAGAATTCTGACTTATTTTCATAAATCTTACTGTAATCCTCTTGATTTTTGACTTTCAGAATTTTGACCCTTTATAGTGAGAATTTTGACTTAAACACAATTCTCACTAAAGTCAGAATTTTGACTTTCAGAATTTTCTGTTAGAAACAGAACTTCTAATTTCACTTTTTGAAGTCAAAAATCTCACTTTATGCTCAGGATTCTCGCAAGTCAGAATTGTGACTCAAATTTTTCTGTTTAAAGTGAGAATTACGACTTCATTTCAATTACTTTGAGATGGAATTTTGACTTTCATAATTGTCACTTTAAAAAGTGAGTTAAAATCAAAATGTCTTTTTTTAAACTCAGAAATTTCACTTTAGCCCCAGAATTCTATCTTTAGTCAAAATTTTGACTTTGAATTTTCACTTTAGAGTCAGAATTCTGACTTTTAATCAGAATTGTCACTGTCAAGTCAGAATTTTGTCTCAGAATTTTCCCTCCTGAGTCCGAATTCTGATTAAGAATCAGAATTTGCACCCTGAAGTGAGAATCCTCATTTCATTCTCAATATTCTGACTTTAAAGTCAAATTTCTTAGTCTCTTCCTCTCACTTTATTATTATCGAGGATCCAAAACTAGCGATCAAGATGGCCCGATCGAGTCGCTCGCCTTCCCGTTGTCCTCGGGAGCACGTTTTTCGTTTGCCGCAACGTGGTCGGCGCCCGCGCTCGACGGCCGGATAGCCTTGACGGGGTCGGGAGAGAAGTGACAGGTACTCACGTCCAAGGTCGGGGGCGGAGACGACAGCTACCGGTCGGCTCCTCTCAGGGCCGGCCGCGCACTTCTCATCTTTTGACAGTTAACCTGCAGACATGAAGCTGACGATGATATCTTGTGACCGCTGCCATCCTTAACTCACTACTTTGATACTTCTCGCTCGGATTTGTGTCAGCCTTCACGCTAACCGACCTGGAGAGGACGCCGCCGCTCCAGCACCCCCTTTCTTCTCTCCGCTTACTTCCGAGCCCTGAGCGAAAAATGGAAGTTGTTCAGACGAGGCCCAAAGCTGAGAGCGTAACTCTTAGTATGATGCCACATGATATTGCGCAATATTTTGACCCCCCCCCCCCCCCCCCCCCCCCCCGTCACTCCTGGTCTTGTGGTGAGCCCTCAAATATAAGACGCACTTTTTTTCCTCCAAAAACGAAGGCCTAAAGTATGGGTGCGCCCTATAAACGGTAGCTTAAAAATTTCATTTATTTATTTCCCCGACACCTTTCGAGGAAGATTTATCTGTCGGCCACGTAAGCTGATTTGTTGAGGCACAGATTTGCATTTTATATCAGCCATATTCACAATAATTTCCATAACAGTTGGCTATTAGCAGCCAGTGCCTGGTGTAGCTAACAGCAGCCGGTTTAAGTTTAGCTTGTTACGGCATTATTTTCAATAAAAGAAGTCAGCAGACCGAACCAACGCCCGAGTCCATCCTCGTTCACAAACAGGAATATGGAAAAGTATCGTGTAAAAGTTACGATGTCTCCAGCTGATTCAATTTAGAGTGGCAATGTATCGACCTGTGTGCACTAATTAGAGCGTTCCATTTGACTGTATTAATTGCGGTCTTTTGGCCTATACCCACGATCGTAACCTTGGTGAAACTGGTATTTATGGGAAAATAAACTTATCCGCATCGCAAGGAAAAGGAAAAAAAAAATGTTTCGAGCCACTGGTGCATTAACCGTTAATAAATGCAATAATAACCTCTGTTAATAATGCCAAGCAAATTTGAGGGTAGGCTCACTTGAGCTGCTTTTGGGAGTATTTAAATAGCTTTCCTCTCTCGGCTTGTTTGAAGACATGAGCCTTTTTGTTCCCGCGAACGCCGCAGGTCTCCATTCACTTGTTTTCTGTTTGTCTTGCTGCAGTGGAATTGATTATGGATTATTCAGCAGGAGCTGCTTCTCTTTCATAAAAAAAAAAAAAAAAACAGCGGAAAAAGCGATTACGTTGGGGGGGGTAGGAACGGACGAGCCGACGGCTGAATGGACAGATAGTCCATTGAGAAGGAAGAAGATCTCTTGTTTGCTTTTTTTTCATAGAAAAAAGGGGGAAGATGGATAGCGAGACGGCCGGATGAATGAGCGATATGGACCGCGGGGGTATAAATGGACCGGGCTGCTTCAGGTAGCCCGTACCTGCTATAAGGCGGCCGCAGGTTTTAATGGCGTGTAAAAGCCTGGGACTCATCCATTATTCAGCTAAATAGCAAGACCGCCAGGTGAGCGCATACATCCCAGGAGGATACGGAAACGGAGCTCCGCATACCAGTGTGTGTGTTGTGAAACCTGAGTGGGGAGCATAAATACACACGGCATGTTGAGGTGTGCCAACTCAAGCACTTTTAGGTAGTTTGCAGAAGGCCGCATGGGAGGCTTGCTCTCGGCGCGTCATATAGATGCCGGGATATTTCCGTGGCGAAAGCCGCACTTAAAGTGACCGTATGTATGTATACACGCGGAATATATTTGCGCGCTTGTTTTAGATCACGCGGGCACGCTCGCGGACAAATGCAAAGTGCTGCTGCCCACTTCCTGCGTGCGTCGACGCACACGTACACTTGAAGGCGTGTGTGTGTGTGTGTGAGTGGTTGTTCCATATGCATGTGGCTGTTGAGGCCTGACTTCCCTGGGGCAGGACCTCGGGGCGACGCTTGCAAGAGTCCACTTCAGGCCAAGTGCGTGTTCCACCCTAATCCTAAGTGGAACGCTTGGCATCCATCACAATTTATTTGGGAAAAAAAAAGTGGGCTTAGCCGCACTTTCATGCATTTGGGTGTGCGTATGCCAAATTAAACTATTCCCAATCCATTCGTTACTGTAATTCCCCAAATATAAGACACACTTTTTTTTTCCCCAAAAGTATGGGGGCGTCCTATAAACCAGTGGTTCTCAAAGCGGGGTCCGTGGCTTGACTGCATAGGGTCTGTGAAATAATTTGGAATATTCATAAAAAAATATATAATTGCGTTAATTTCATTTTCTTTTAGATTAAATTGTGAAAGTATTAATGACTCTTCAGTAAAGCAATCAACTCAGCTAGTTATTGTTCTAGTTATTGTACTAGTTAATATTTTTTAATATAATAATACTGTACTGAAATGCGTCAAAATGCGTTTTGTGTCTCCAATTTCTTGCTAACGTTGTGATGAAGCCAGCAAAGCGAAAGCAGCATTTTATGTAAGTTTGTTGAAGATTTTCGCACGTGTTTTCAAGGTGTCCTGGAGTTGGTCAAGAGCATGCAGGCGCTCGACGTCGTCCCGGACCTCGACACCGTATCCAGCTACATCCATCCGGTCTTCCCCAGCATTGAGGCCGCTCAACAGGCTCTCAAGGTACTGTCTTTGCATTGCAACGATACTTTTCAAAAGGAGGGGCCTGAAGGCACTTATGTGAGATTTTAACAGGGTTTCTGCAAGTATAAGCAAATGTCAGGAATAGTACAGTTTTATTTTCAAATTAGTAGCAAATTAGTTGGAAAATTAAGCAACTTATTGTTAAATTGTGGAATCGTTACACATGGTATGCTTTATACGTTGTCATCCACGATAATATTACGGCAGACCAGCCAGAAATGATTCGGATTTGCTGGATAAAATATGCCCTCGGGCTAGCACCACAATTGTAGTTTTAAAGTGTTGGTTTTTTTTTTTTGTCACTGTAGCGCTTCCTCATGTAATATTTCCACTTTCAGGGTGCAGGCATTTCACTGGATTCCGAGGGTTTCTTCACTTCAGAGGTTCGATTCGTGGCTGCAAACAACCTAGCTGAACTCTATACCATGTGTAGGTACACACACACACTCGCACACGCACACATTTTGCCAGATCTCTGCTTCCACACATTCCAAACAAGCTTGGCCTGCATCTTGACCGCCTGTCGTTATAAAATTTGCTGCTATGCCTGCGGGCTAATTGGCCCATTTTACACACACAGTCGCGCACACACTCACTGCGAGTTCTCTGCGCTCATCAGGCCTTTTAAGAGATTAGTGTGTGTGAATATGTAAAGAGCAAGGACGAGAGGCGCCTCAACCGGGCCGAGGAGCGCGCAGTGGAGGGGGCCCGCCTAAATAATGGATGACGCGTTAGTCTTTTAGCTGCTTTTCGTCTCCTTTGCTCATTTTCACTTTTGCTGTCAGCTCTGTGTCCCTTTCCATGATGATGACACCAAATAACTCCAGGATTTCATCATCTTTCTTTTTTTTTCCTATCTGTAGAGTTTTAGTCACCCACGAGTTTAACATCTTGGATGTGGCGTGGGTATTTAAACAAAAAAAATAGTTTTCTCCCAGTTAAATTGCATCTTTGAATAATATAGTCTTCAATGGCAGTGAATGTTAGAATTATGGTTGGAGTGATTGTTTTTCCTCTTAAATTTTGCAATCATTTCAGTGCATACAATTGCATCTATTTGCACTAGCTCAGAAAATGAACTAAATTTTGAAATTGAGGTGTCAAACTCAATTTTATCCAGGGCCAAATTTAGCCCATGTCAGGCTTATTTACTGCCAAAAGCCAAAAGCTTACAGCCAAGTTGGGTGATAATAAGGCCGGGTTAGTGAAAACCCCCGGAGACCCAGGGGTTAAAATCCATTAAAGTCAAAATCGTCCAGACTGAGCACCCCAAAAAAAATAGAGACTTTCTTTTTCGGCCACTCAGCCCCACTTTGAGATTTACCAACGAGATATGTCAATTTGCAGACTTATCAACAGTGCAGATTTAAGACAAACATCCTTCTACATTTATTCGTATCCCCTTTGCTCTCTGTTCCAGTGTCGGATCCCTCCCACCCCTCAGTGGACCTTGGGATTTTCCGCGCCAGCCTCATCCAGGGCTTCAGGAAGTGAGTCAATTAACCTGTTGTGTGCGTGTCTTCCCACATTTCCATATTTTGCCACGCCACTCTGGACTAGTGTTTTAGGGAGGCCCCTAGCGCTATTGGAGGTCACAGCGGCATATGTTTTGCATACGACATGTGCTGCCTATCACACCATCTACGGGGTGTGTGTGTGCGCCCGCGTGCGTGTTTGTGCGCAGCTGCAGGGGAAAAAGGCAGCCTACGCACACGGCTGCCTCATGCATATGGAGGCTTCATCCGCTGGCCCTCACCCCAAAGCACCGTGGGAGATATGCAAATAAGCAGATGCCCACCGCTGCCCGCACCCCCTAACCCCCCTCAAAATAGCCCGGACCAGCCTTGCCATCGCCCTCCGTTCCTGCTGAGCGCGCACGCAAAGGGTCCTAGAGTTAGCCTCGGGACCCCGCTCGCACTGGCGGCATTCACTTGAAACGGGCTCTTTATGAATATTTAGCGCTTTA
Source organism: Hippichthys cyanospilos (assembly GCF_059441005.1). Lineage (NCBI taxonomy): Eukaryota > Metazoa > Chordata > Actinopteri > Syngnathiformes > Syngnathidae > Hippichthys > Hippichthys cyanospilos. The sequence goes on from NC_142376.1 coordinate 1,406,061, forward strand.
ACACCACACAGTTGCACACAAACGCTGCCCCCCCCCCCCCCCCCCCCCCCCCCTTTTCCCCTTCCGAGGCGGGCCTGAGGTGGGTCACAGCGAAGTGCTGACTTGTCTGCTGGGACCCAAGCAAAAAAAAAAAAAAAAAATCCCTAAATGTGCAAAGTTAAAACTTGAAGTTGGGCTAGCTAAATCGTGAAATTGGGGTATTGCGTGGCATTGGTTTACAATTGTTCTAAACTACTTAATCGTGGCATTTTCAAGCAACTTTTCTGTCCTATTCTGTTCTGCTTTGTTTCTATTCTTGGGAAAGTCTGCTATCTTAACGCTAACATAAATACTGTAGACATGCCATTGACAGGCTAATGAATAGCATCAGTGCTAACTTGTTTTCGGCAGCAGATATTTGAACACGTGGGGCGGCAACACATTAAGCTGTTTTGTTTTTGCCTCTCCCAGTTGTCACACCTATCGTAAAAGAATTGTGTATTTCAAATAACCATAAAAGGTTGCTTTTGAGAAGTCTCCCGGCATAATGCTAACATATAGAGAAATGCCATTGACAGGCTAACCAATAGCCGGTGCTCCAGGAAAGCCTTCTCGCTGAACGTTAACATAGAAAGAAAAATGCAATTCACAGGCTCATCAATAGCCAGTGCTCCAGTGCTAAATTGTTCTAGGCAGCAGATATTTGAACACAAATGGTGCAGCAACACCTGTAGAAAATGTTTAACTTTTCATGGGGAGTTCTTAAAAATGGCTTTGCTGAGCTAGTCGTAAAACTTTATCGAGTCAAGGCGCCACTGCGTGCGCATATGTATGAATTTGTATTGATTTATAACAATTTTTCAATGTTATTTCCGGTTATTTTGGTATCTGAACGGGTTTCTCTCTTTTTTTTTTTCTGTTAAATCACACGCAAGGCTTTCTGACAGGGTCATAATTGGGCCCGTCACGTGGGACGCGCATGTGTGCGTCTTTGTGTGCGCACCCTCCCCATTGTGATGCGGGGACCTGTCAAAGACAAGGTCAAGGGATAATTGAATCATTAAAGACCTCTCTTCTTCTCCTCTCCGGCTCGCTGACAGCAGCCGAGATGTCATCATTTAGCTTGTGTGTGTCTTTTGTGGTTTGCCGTGCTTTTGTCCCGCCGTCTCGTCTCTCTTGTCCTGTGGGCTGGAGGGCGTCAAGTCTTGTCTGCGCGTGGCGTCTGCTGTTTTGTGCCATACTTGTCACTTTGGTCGCCATGGCGATGTGACATCCTAGCCGCATTGTTGCGGGATTTGCCAGTCCATAAACGGAGTCAATTAATTACTTTGCTGCTACTTAAGTGGACTTGGTCCCTAAGTCTTATCACAAGACACTTCATTCTGCACAGGAATTATCTTTATTTCATTTAGGTCAGTGTGTCAACTTTTTTTTTGATGTACCCCTTGTATTTTTTTTCTCCCAGCCAAATATTCAATAACGTGCGCCACGGTAATGGATGGGGGCCAGGGAAAAATATACGAATCTCACTTTTTTCTGAATATTGACTTCATACTCAGATTTAGACCTTAAAGTGAGAATTTTCACTGTTATTATCATTTTCACTGAGAAATCTGGCTTTTCGCAAAATTTTGACTGCTGAGACTTCTTACTTACTACCAAGAATGAAGTCAGAATTTAAACACTTAACTATGAGAGGGTCACAACTCATGACTTCAAAGTCACTTTAAAGTCAAAATTCTCAAAATGAAGTGAGAATTCTAAGACTGGAATTCTGAGGCGGAATTCTGACTTTGACTTCAAGTCAGAAATTTGAGTCAGAATTTTGACTTCAAAATAACTTTAGTCTGACTTCTAAGACCTCTGAATTACTTCTGAGAATAAAGTCAGAAGCTAGAGACTTGTCTCGGAAGACAGAATTCGGATTCACACCGCTTGACTTAAAAGTCACTTTAAACTCAGAATAAATAACCTGAGAATTCTGAGGCAGGAAATCTGAGTCAGAATTGTGATTTTCAAGTCAGGAATCTGAGTCAGAATTTTGACTTCAAATCCATTTTTGACGGAATTCTGCCATCTGAGACCTGACTGACTTTGAAGAATAAAGTCAGAATTTAGAGACTTGACTTCTGAGTCCGGAGTGAGAATTCTAAGACTGGAGTTTTGACTTTCAAATCAGAAATTTAGCCTGAATTCTGACTTCTGAGACCTCTGACTCACTACTAAGAACAACGTTTAATTTATCAACATTCAACATTCGTGTGATATTTGGAAGAAAAAAAATCACACCAGTGTCTGAGTTGAAGTTATTTTTTGCAGTAGATTCAGGTCACATCTTTCTTATGTTCCGTGAGCCAAAGTAAACTTGCCGACGTGCGCTTGCAATGCAATGCGTGGCTTTGAATTCAATGTCTTGTCCTCTACTGCCCCCTACTGCAGGTCCGACGACGTGGACAGTATGGTGAAGGTAAGCCGGTCCTCCTTTTTGTCCTCATGTGAAGGAAATACATACGCGCAACCGTCCTCAAATCTTGCAGGGATTATAAAAAAAGGACATTAAAAATACACATTCCCTAATCCTCTCAGAGTCGGAACAAAGAAAGATCGCAATAGCCGCTGATCACTTTACAGAGCGCCCGCTTGAACCCGAGTAACATTTAGTGAGAATATGCGATGTGACAAAAGCCATCTGCTGTCTTTGTCTTGTATTACTCACGCCGCAGAGAACATGCAAATGATGACATGCCGACTAGCAAACGCAAAAGCTGTCAGCGAGGTAGCTGCTGGCTTAGTAGTAAATATTGTTTTTGTTCTTTTTGCTGCATTGTCAACAGAGGGTGTAGAGTAACCGTTGTGAAATTGTTCAAGTGCTTCTATTAGCGTTTGCGCGGTACGCCAAACAATTTCCGAATCGAATGCAAATCAAATATTTAAACAGGAAAAAGAGTCAATCATATCTGAAAGATTGGTGCTATGTGTGCAGCCTGTTAAAGCATTTTTTTAATCCAGTATATGTACAGTTTTAGTTGGTTAGACTTTGTCCTCAGTTTTCTTACTTTCATATCAGAATTCTGACTGCTTTTTAGTTGAAATGGAGATTTAATAGCTCTTTATTTTCTTTCACAGATCACCGAGCTGCTGTATAAAGACCAACGCTTTAGCAAAACCTCCGACAAACCAGCAGGTAAACTGCGTCTATTCAACATCATCTGTTTGATTTCTGGTTTGTCTGCCAAAGATTTGTGATAACAATGCACATTTGCGTAAAACCTCCAGGGGAATGCATCTTTTTTGTGTACAATGCTTTTTCAACCAGAGCAAACAATAATAATGGCGATGATAAACTGACGTTTTCGTACAACACGGATTTTTCCCTCAGATTTCGAAGTGAAAGTGACGCGATTGGGCCCTAGAATAAAGGCTTGCGCCATTTTGCGGAGTCGCGGTAATAATTTAACGATGTTGCTTCATGCTCTAATTAATTTGCTCTCAAATTGAAAAGAAACAATGTTCCGTTCCTGTCACAGCTTTAAAAAGCGTTTGATTTCACTCATACTTGCAGAAATGTCGTGGAAATCTCATGTACCCCCTGAAGTCCCTTCCACGGGTATTCACACGCCCCATTTGAGAACCAAATATTGATCTGATGATTCTTTTTTTTTTTTTTTTTTTCTTTTTCATGTGTGAAGTGTTAGAAGAGTATAGGATTGGTGAAATTCGGCGCTCAGGACGCAAAGCAGCAGGGAACGTCGTAAATGCACCGAGTGGTGTGGCGGCACATCAAATGTATTCCTCATTCTCTGTGTGTGTGTGTGTGTGTGTGTGTGTGTGTTTTCACATCCAGACACGGTCTCCTACTTCCTGTATAATCTGATCGACGGCATGTCAGAGAACGATGTGCAAGCACAGGAAAACAAACTGCGCAATTACTTCAATCAGCTGAAGGCACAGGTACACATGCACTGTATTACGCACAAAACGTCAACATTTGAAGGGAAAAAAATTGAAAATTTTATTTATTTCAATATTAGATACAAATACTGAAATCTGAATAAATGTTAGAAAATAAATTATTTTTCATATATATATATATATATATATATATATATATATATATATATTTTTTTTTTTTTTAGTCACACCTGCATAGTTAGAAAGTAGTGTCAAGATGTTGCGGAGTCAAAGTGCAGTCTAATTAGAATGTTGTTACTTTATAACTATTTCTTTTTTTTTTTTTTGGCTCTTTGTTGACCGTCCCAAGAGCACTTAAGTTCACCTTTTAATTTCCGTCCTTATTTATGCCCTAATTTAAAAGCAAGCTCCGTGACAGCCTCTAATTGGCCCTCTCCGGCAAAGATAAATGAGAAAGTGGAACCACTTCTTCCTTACGGCTTCATTCATGTTCTGCTTTTTTGCCCTTTAACATGCGCGCAAAATCAGCTGGTTCACCTCGTGTGGTGTTTTTAAGATTCATGTTTTTTTAAGATGATTTTTAAGATTCATTTGGGGGTCATTGATTTCTTTATTTTTTTCAGAACATCATCATCCCTGCAAATATCTACAAAGGCATCCGAAACTTGCTGGAGGCTTACCACGTTCCAGAGCTCATCAAGGTACAAAAGTGGCAAAAGGAAACTTTGGAACTTAGCTGTGATTTACCTTTGCGCTAAAATATGTCAAGGGTTAAGAATGAACTGATACACGAGACAGGGCTGCATGTTAAGGGGGGGGTTCAAAATGAGCCCCACTCTTACGTCACCATGAGTGTACTTACACTATTTTGGAACGTACTTTGGGATTGAATGAGTTCATTGTGATAATCAAGCGAGTTGTGTGCAAGCTATGATTGTTTACTTTGTCTAAACGGATTTAAAAGGACATTATTGTTGTTTAAATATAATCCACATGATTTTTTTCTTTTTTATAAATCAAACTTAAAAAAAAGGTAGGGTAAAAGAGGTTTTGAAAATGGCTGCCACCAAACACATTAAGGAAAAACAAGCATATTTAGCTTCTTTTTCTTTATTTTAGGACGTGATCGTGTTGGTGGACCCAAACGAGCGTGTGACAGACAGCCCCATGTCAGCAGCTGCCCGCCTGGGTGTAAGTGGAACAACGCTTACACTTTTTTTTGTTTGTTTTTCAAATCCACCCGTGAGTAGAGTCAACCTTTGTATTTGCTTGCCGTCAGGGACTGGAAGGGAAGGTGTCATTTCTGGAGGCCAAACTGGATGAGCTCAAAGCGGAAAATAAACCTCTGGCTTCCACGCTCAAGCAACTCATCCAGGCTCTCTCCATTGAGGAGGTACACTGCTTTTGCATCGCTTTTTCATGGAATTATTCCATGCAAGACTGCACCCTTGTCCCTCCATCTACTGTATGCACGTGAGGCTATTTTCTATTTGGTCATGTGACATTTGCCGGCGCTTTAAAGAAAAGTCCTGTAATGGTAAGGACATTTACACAAAAGTGCCGATTCGTCACCAAAATAATCGATAGATTTAAACAAGACAAAAAAAAGGAAAAGAACAATGCACTTTCATGCATGGGTCCATTTGTGGGCCTGTTTGTAGAACCTGCAGCGCGCCCTGGAGCTGAAGCGGCAACACCAGGACGAGATGAGCGCCGGGGCCTACGCCACCCTCATCAACCTCTGCTGTCGCCACGACGACGTTGAGGAGGCTCTCAACCTCAAGAGGGAAATGTGCGTGGAGCCCAACACACACACACACACACACACACACTGGGGTTTTTCTAACATAGTTGGGACATTGCCACATACAATAGATTTGAACTTTTGGGGGTCCACCAAAATGTTCCCCAAAATTTCAAGCTGTCCCCAGATAGACAGTAAAACCTGTGATTTAGTCCCCACTATGTCTGAAAAACCAAGTGTAGACACATACACACAGGGTTTTTTTCTAGCAGTGGGGATATTGTCAAGAATGAAGCTTTAAACTTGTGGAGTCCACCAAAATGGTCCCCAGAAGTGCGAACTGTCCTCACAAAGGCAGTAAAACCGGAGATTTGGGCCTCACCATGGATCAAGAATCAAGAACTAACCCACGTCGCACAGTGCGCCCCAAATGCCCCGCTACCTGTAGGACGGACCCCATGAAAGTTTAACTTGATGTCTATTAGGAAAGACATTAATGCAAGGTCCAGTCACTGGAAGGCTCCCTCAGCCGTCACCCGCATCCGCCTACAATACGATTAGTGGGAGCGGAATGCATGAATCCGCAATGTGTCTGTCTCTTCTCCAGGACTCGCCAGGACTCATCAGTGGGACTTGACGCCAGTAAATATATTGCACTTGTCAAGGTGCTCGCCAAGAATGGCCGAGTGGAAGGTATGCTTTTCTCATTGCTGAGTTTTCTTTCCCGCTCTCCTTTTTTTGTTTTTAACTCCAAGCCGACCTAGTTTTTTCAAACTTGTTATCCAACTAGTTCAACCAGTCTTTTTTTTAAAGTTGCATTGCAGTTAAAACATCAAAACTGATCTGAGCATGAATCTTAAATGTAATAAAATAAGTGCAGCACCAACCTATTTTAAAACATAATATTGCCACGCTTAGATTGTTAGAATGCTGCACCAACACAACAGTCACATGCAAACAGGATTCTCTTTACTAGTGCTACTTGGTGGTGAGTTAAACTCCAAATTAATACTTCAATCGTATCTTCTTCTGTGTCCCTTGGTTTACTTACTGGTTTTAATTGCAGCTATGCCGCCATTATGTAATTTTTAATATTCATTTGGGATATTCGGAAGAATGTGTGTGTCACCAGTCAGTCTGCTTCTCTCAAAGCATATATTAGCTGAGCATTTCCACAATGCCACGGTGGATTTCCTTCAGCCTGTCGAGGAGACAGTTACCATCAGTCGTCCCCCTTGCGCACCCCCTCCCCGTGCACCCCCACACCTCACAATGACAGCCAAATGTTTCCCTCATCTATCCTCTCCCCTGTCCTCCCTCTGTCGGAAACACACACACACACACCTACACACTCATATGCATATGTGGACGCACCCCCACATCAGCGAAAAATGAGAGGGGGGAAATTACAGGACTGTGTGTATTTTTCCGGATTTATTGAAATCCGACTTGATGCCCGTGGCAGATCATGTCCACCAAAGTGCTTGAGTGGTCCACGCGCGCATTTGCATGTGAATTCAAGCAAAAGGCATTTGTTGGGCACCGCGGTCGGAGTGTGTGCCGGCTTGCGCCGAGGCGGCGTTAAAGCCTTTGCCATTAGCTGGGATGCGCGCATCGGGCGTGACGCTTGTCACCTGCATTAGCACACTTGGCTAACCTTGATGTTAGCCCCCCACCCGCCCAAGCGCCGCTGTTCTTCCCGGCCACTTCGGTGCAACTCCAGCCTGTTAACTTCTTCGCTTTTTACTTTCCTTTTTGTCTGATCAATTAATAGTTATCTGCTGCTCCTTTGATCTGTCTGTCTGTCTGTCTGTCTGTCTGTCTGTCTATCTATCTATCCATCCATCCATCCATCCATCCATCGCTCACTCGCTCTCTATCACTCTTTCCCTCTATCGATCTATCTGTCTGTCCGTATAAATGTGCCTTAGTTTCCGGCTAAACAAGATCGAGTATTAACAGGCTGTTAAACTGCTTCAAACTCCATGTTGAGGCTGAGTGTGGGAGTGTTATTGCAGTACATCGAATTGGCGCTGCCGTGAAGTCTTAAAGCAAACCCACAAACCACTGACGCCGCAAAAAGCAAGGCGCAAAGTGGCGAGGGAACATTGTAGTCTCAACGAGGCTGTGGTGAAAATGTCAGAAAATAGCAGGCGTCCCCAACAGTAACTTCCTCAGTCCTCCACTTGTCTTTGCTCTACCTTTTTCAATATACCTCTCCATCACCAATTGTCTCTTTGACCTGCCCTTGGCCTCCACCGCATCCGTCTCTCCCTCTCGTATCGCGCTGCGAGTTGCTACACTTTGTATGTTTTCACCTGCGGCGTGCAACATTAGATGAAGCACTGGGCTGTGTGATGTTTGTTTGCCCGTCCTCCTCCCGGTCCGCTCATGCGTCGCGCGGCTCGCTTTGCCGGCCCCGATGCTCGGCCGAGCCGACGGTAACGCATCCCGGCCTGACGGACGGGTAAAAAGCTGTGACGGACGCGGGGAGGCGCGAGGCGGTCGAAACGGTGGATGGAGCGCTCCATTTGGGCGCATCAACTCCGAGCCATTGGCCCCGGTGATTAGGGGGTGTGTCACAGGGTGATGTAGAGTGTGGAGAGGGGGCCATGGCTGAGGGAGTTTATCAAGCGGCACTGCACACCTGTACATGGGAATTAAAGGTAAAATCCAAGGGTGCATCCGAGGGTGGAGGTAAAGGGTGGCGGGAGCTGGCCAAAACGCCCCCCCTCCCGCATATTTAAAGAATTCTGAGAATTCAAAAGATTGACTTAAACTAAAAAAAAATGGATATTAGAATCAGAATTTTTACCTGTCTTTGGGAGTAATGACGTAAATCTCAGGTGTATGGTTGCTACACGCAAACGGAAAATTATGTAAATCCCAATCTCCCAAAAAACTCAGGCACGGATAGCAGATCCAAAGGCATTTGCAAGAAACCCGATCTGATTTAATGCCTTAAATCACAGGTCCCCAAGTGCCGGTCCGCACCCGAAACAACGATGTTCCGGAACCGATGTAGTTCATGATCTTCCATTTTGCAGTGAGGAAGGACGATGTGTATTGGGTCAGAATTGTAGCAAAAAGAAAACACGTCCCGTCAAGAGACAGGTGACGAGCCTACAACTTTGACGAAGAAGAAAGGTCCATGGTGATAAAACTGCATTCCTAGTTAAAGGCCCCATTCCCTGTATCGTCTTTTTAAGTTTAGCTCCAACTGGAATCCTCCAATATATTCTGCGCACGTTCATGCCCCTCGGTCACGGCGTATAGATTAGTATCTGTTTTGGAAAGCGGCTGTATCGCTATCAGCCCATTAGCAGCTGTCTAAATAGATGGTAAATGCATCTTAATGACTTTACCCTTGTAACACACACACACACACACACACACGTTCAGCCCCCTCCCACGTTAGCCTGATGGGCGCGCGGCCAGGCACAAATAGCCCCACATTTCCATGGAAAATGGACAGGCCCCTCTTCCCGTTTGCCAGGGTCTCGCTAAGGCCACGGCTGGCCATCGCCGCGGCATACCTATAATTTAGCCCCCCCTCCCTTCTCCGCCCGGCCAAGGCAAAAAGATGGCCTTCGTTGTAGGGGTCCGCTAATTGTAGTCTCGTTTAGAAAAGCGTACGTAGCAATTAGAGCAGAGTTGGCATTATCCAGGGTTGCATTTGCATCCCCCGCTGGGAGCAAAATGCTGTTTTACTATGGCTTTGTTTTCCCCATGTGGAATTAGCTTAAGGGCCTTGTATCGCAACAGTTTGCGCAATTCTCCTTCTGTTGTTTCATGTCATGTGTTCTTTTGTTGATCCTTGTGTCGTCTGGTAGAGCTTGAACGAGGTATCGTTTTGGAAGCAAAACTGTGACATCGGATAACGGATCGGAGCGTCAAGGCTGCTTTTTTGTTGGTTTGTTTGTTTGTTTTTTAAGGCTCATACCTCCCATGTTTTTCATCCAAAAAATACTTTAACTGGTTACGAGGTACTTGCCAGACAAAAAAAATCTTAGGGGTATCAGAGTCAAAGTTTCTAATGTTTTGATGGTCTGATGTCATTTTCTGTCATGATGTAAAAGTTACTGCTCATTACAAAGTGGACTCCAAATGTGTAATATCTGCCAAAAATACATTTTTTTCCCCCTCAAATGGTTCCTCTCAATTGTCCGGTGAACTTTGTCTTCAGAGGCCCTGGCCACCCTGAACGAGATGAAGGAGAAAGACGTTGTGCTGAACGACAGCCACACCACCATGCTGTTCCACACCCTCAACGCCGCAGTGTCCAAAGGCGGCGCCCCCCTGGTCCGGCGCCTCCAAGAAACCATCTTCACGCTGGGACTGGCCAAGCCCAGCGCCAATCTTTGCGCGCCCCTGGTCAGCGCCTACTTGGACAGGTAGCGCCGAATCTCTCTTTTGTCTGCAGCTGCATCCATTTGGCAGGTGTTGGCTGCTAAGCGCGTGTCATCCCTCCCCGTGATCATAGCCGAGGTTACGTTTCGGTTCAGCGCCTCAGACAGAGAGAGGATGTGGAAATTGCTCATTTGTCTGCGTTGTTGTGCGCGCGCGGCTTTGTTGTTTTGGACTCGGCAGCTGCAACCTCTCCCATGAGCCCCCACCCGGGCTCGCCCACCCACTGCCGTATTCCCAAGGTGTGTGTGCGTGGCTCCCCGTCAATTGGAAATGCAGATCAGTGTTATCAAACATTGGACGCGGGGTCACGCGTATTGGGCCCGCCTCCTCGGCGCCCGTGCGCCATTCACCTCCCGCGTGCGCCTTTTGTGCTCTATTTATCGGAGCGGCTTTTAAGTAGATCGACTCATTAGCATGTTAATTATGTACAGAGCACTAATTGCCAGATTTACCACTGCCTCGCCGTTAGGGGACTCGCAAACACGCAGGCACCGTACACAGACTTTCATACCGTGTTTACCTTAGTACTTTGCGGGGGCTCCCCTGGCACTCTTTATTTTTATAGTGATTTTGGCACAAGCGATTGCCAAGTTCACTTGTTAATCGCTGCTTCGGTGTGATTAGCGGGCTCGTTTACTCTTGGGTCATCAGCTGGAAGCCAAAACACGCACAATACATGTTTTTTTTTTTTTTTCAGTTCCAACAAGGAATTTTATATATTATATAGTTCATCATTGTTTATATTAGTTCAATAACCACAACAGTATGTTATTCAATGTACGACGAAGAAATGCCTCTAAAAGTACCGTCATTTCATCATTTTAATAACACACACCATGTATTTTAATTAGAAACTCAAATATGGTACATAGATCATGACAGCATACACAAAATAACGCTTTGATTCTCTTTTGAAGTCTTACTCTTAACGTCGCTATGCATGGTATTGTCATTTGTTGAGACTACTGGAGAATGGAGAAGAGAATTGTTAGCAAAAACGGCAAACGATCCAAAGGAATGGGAACACTGAGAACCGGTTTTAGACTCCCCTCCCTTCTTATAAATCGGAATGCTAAATCTGCTTCCAAATTCCACTTTGTGATTTTTAGGCCCAAAGTATGTCAGTGCATTGTAAAATTCAAATGTTACACTTCAAGTCGTTTTTATTCCTGGACTACATCCCATTCAAAAGTGAAAATAAATAAAATGGATCAAACCCCACATTCTTAGCGGTTGCTGCACATACTTGGGAAAAATGGCGTTCCTCACCATTCCTCACTGGCAAACATCTGTGTCTAACTTCCCTTTCGGGGGAGTCGACTTCCTCTCTTCCTCTGTTGTTTTCATTCCGTCACTCAGCGGACGAAGCGATTGTCGGGAGGAGGCGGAGGGAGCGCGGCGATATGCGAGGACAAAGCAGGCATCCGTCTCGCCCGCGCCAGTCTGAATCGGCCGCGTCGCCGCTTAATGACTTAATGAACACTTGTGCGGCAGATTAGCCCTTGACAGCCCATCATACGCGCCGCCCCGTTAGCCTTCCCGCCCGTCCGCGCCGCATTGTCTGAGCTAACCTGCCACCACTCCGTTTGGCAGCCACTTGTTCTCCAAGTGATTAGCGACAAAAAGTGCCAATGAGCGGGAAGATGGCAGGACAAGGACATGAATGATAATTCCATAAATTGGAGATGGAAATGGTCTGGATAACAAGAGAGCGAGGCAGCTCGGAGAAACACCCTCTTTTTTTCCCCGATGGAGTGTGTGGCTGCCTTTTTAACCCGTTCGATCCCTAATATCTATTTTTATGTACCGTACGTCCCCAATACACAAATATAATAAAAACAAGCGCATTCATCGTTACGCATTCTTTTCACTGACCGCTCACAGTGTGAAAAATCTGAAACACACTAACCCGCAACAAATATAGAACATGCAAATATGAACACAAGGAAAAAAATGAAAGAATTTACAAAAGGTGAGCTTTATTTTGTTTCACTAAAGTTTTTACATTGTTCCCAAATGCAATACAACTTAAGGCACGCACACAACGTCTTTTTCCTGGCGGAGAAAGTTAGCATCACTCCCACTGTGTCAGGCATCCTATTAGCATAACTAAATGATGGCCTTTTAGCGCACACATAACAGCGGGCTAGTGGTGTCATGATCAGCGGCTCATTTGTGTTCTGCCCCCCCCCCTCCCCGTACGAGGACAGTGTCTTGATAACAGGCCTGCCCGTCTTCGTCACACAAAAGAGGGCAGCAGAGGAAGGATGGGGCACAATTAGCTTCCTTGTCTAATCCTTCAGCTTTCCACCAGCAAAGCCTTGGTTATATATATTTTTTTCTAGGACTTAATTGGCGAGAAAGTGTCTGACATGCAAAGCTGGGGACATTAACAGGGCTGCGTTGTAGTAAATGGCAATGGAAAGTGACATTTAAATTGTAACGGGGGGGAAATTATCCATCTTTTGACATCCTTAGCTCTTTTTTTGTTGTTTTTTTTTTTTTGTGAGAAGGCGGGGTGTAATTGAAATGCCAGGCCAAGTGATGGGTCCTTTTTAGATGTCTCATATAGAAGTGAAGTATGATCGCAGGTCGAGAGAGCGTATGAAAGAAAAGTAGCGGTACGTCGACGGCGTATTGTCGGATGGCTCTTGAGTGGCGTTGCCATCAGGCACACCATATTAGAAGGTGCACATTCAATTAATGGCCTATTTTAAAACTGTTTTCATTTATAGGATGCGCTACGTCATAAGGCGCATGGAATAGAAGCTACAGTAGTGGCTGGGGTTGCATTATGCATCCACTAGAGGGAGCTGCGCTAAAAATTTCCTAGGCAACTCCATCAGTACCACAAGGTGAATCGAAGGCCGTGCCTGTTAGCTCTCAGCTGTATTTATGAAAACAAGGAGACAAAAATCAACCTTGACTTTTTTTTTTTTTTTCCCCCCTCCCGCTCAGCGTCCGAGCCCTTTCTGCTTTGACCTCAGCGTGATTGACGTGGTGGTTACCTAATCAACAGATTGACAGCGGCGCTGTCACAACAGCGTCGCTTAAAGTCAAGTGGGCGCTCTTGCGCCCCGTTCCCTCCCACCGCTTCTTCTCTCTGTTTCTTTCGCGATCCGTCCATCAAATTTGCTCGCCAGGAGGTGGCTTTAGTAAGGAAACGAGTGATGTTTCATATTTGAAACGCCAGACGCATTTTTGGTCGGAAACACACCTCCGATTTTAGTTTCGCTTCAGGTCCGGATAACTAAGTATTGAAGTCATGCGTTACTTTAGGTAATAAAGTACTAAAGCAATCCTTTACTTAGGTAAGATGGCAGTAAAGTACTAGATTACTTTGGGCAAGTAATCAAGTACTTACCTAAAGTAATCTATTTTAGGTAAGTACTAAAGCAATCCATTACATTAGGTAAATAGGTAGTATATTATATTTATCATGGTTTTGTGTGGTCCAAAATTTGGACAATGATTTTTGTACACAAAATATCGCACGTCCAACTGCAATCACATGGAAATGTCAGAATCGTCGCATTATCAAATGTTACAATTTTAAATGATCGGCTGTAAATTTCAGCTGGCTGCTGTGTCACAAGGGTGAAAGAGTTTAGGAGCATTTTTGGGGGCTTGGAACTGATTAGGCTATTTCCATGTAAAAAGCGGCTCTACCTATGAAAGACTGACGTTACGAAATGACTTGCGGAACGAATTGATTCCGTAAGTAGAAGTTCCACCATTACTATTGCGTACGTTCGTCACTGTCAGCGAGCGTTAATGAAATCATCCAAATTTTGCTTGCAATTTTCAAAGCGCCAACCTCCGCTTTTAGGTCAAGCTCCAAAGATTTGAGTGCATTTGAGGTTCAACCTGAAGGCTTGGAAAAAAAAAAGATGAGAGAAAGGTGGCGGCAAGGACAAAAGAAGCCAAAGATAGTCAAGAGATGAGCGCGGAGGCTTTTATCAGCAAACGCCGATGAAAGCCTGTCCGGGGAAACATTAGCCCCCGCTCATCGAGAATGATGTATTAGGGCCAAAAGGCCGCCTCACCTGTACTTTGGCTGTCAGGCGTTAAACGGGCCGCATTGTTGCGGCGGGTCGTCGTACCTGAAAGCCGGGGCGCGGGGTTAACTCTGTGTATTTTCTCCGCGTACAATCCCAAGCCGTCGCGCGTCCAACTGCGTCTTTTGCCATTGTGTTTGGGCAGCGATGACCTCCCCGGAGCTCTGGACGCCACGCTGGAATGCCAGAAGCGCTACGGGCACATGCCGCGCATCCACAACATCGTCGTGGGACTGGTGGAGAAGGGAGACACCGAGCTCCTGCAGAAAGGTCTCAAAGCCGTGTCAATTCAATCCCCAAGACGTACCTTCACGTTTTTGTTTTTTTTCTCACCACTCCAGCCATTCAATCCCACTTAATGATATATTTTAACTTAAGGGTTTTCTTTTTTTTTTCCAACATATTTGGCTCAAGGAGGGTCGACGTAATTAATTACTTTAGCTAATAAAATATTTAATTATTTTAGGTTATCAAGTGCTAAAGTAATTGATTAAAGTACTAAATTCATTTACTTTAGACAGTCATGTACTAAAATAATTGATTGCATTAATCTATTACTTTAGTGCTTAAGTACATATAATACTAAAGTAATTGATTAGCTACTGAATTACTAAAGTAATGAATAGATTACCTCAGTATTTAGAGTGAGTACCTGAAGTAATCACTTACTAGATGTACTCAAGCACTATAGTAATCGATTACTTTAGTGCCCTAGTGCTAAGTAATTTCAGTGCTAAGTACAGTATACTTCAGTGATTAAGGACACATAGTTCTTTTAAGTACTTATAGTGCATGTAGTACTGTAATCGATTACTGTAGTGCTTAAGTACATTGAGTAAATGATTACTTCTGGTATTGTAGGTACTGGAACTGAAATAATCGATTAGTTTAGGAAATCAAGTACTAAAGTAATCAATTACTTTAGTACATGATTTTACTTGTATACTTGAAGTAATTGCTCTTATGTATCTATAAACGGAATCAGTTCCAAAACATCATTAATTCGGTCCAAGTTGGACCGTGAACTGGTGATTGGAGACCTCTGATTTAGTACATAATACTGCAAGGTAAAATTTTTGATTGACTTCCCCTTTTAACACATTCAATGCCATTGACGGCTACAGACGTCAAAGATCCATTTTTACTCCTGAAATGAATCTGATTATTATTAATATTAGAGTATCTAAAATGGAAAAAAAAGTTTGCTTTGTCTGTGAACTGTTGAATTTGCATCTCTATGGGTTATTATTATTATAATTTTTTTTGCCATCCTGTCAAAGTCGTATATGAAAAGGTCATCTTCAATGTGCCAGAGGGGCAAGTAGTTCTGGAGTGCATCTCTTCATCCCTCCCCCCAAATCCACGGTCACATGACCTCACAGAGAGGTGACTGACCCGACCAGACATCCTCGCCGTATAGCAAAAACATAAATGCGATGAAAAAACAGTAAACGTGTTGACTCCCACCTAAAAAAAAAAAAAATCATGGCAGCTCTTCAACTGTTCTTGACTTGCGTGGCCTTTTTTGGAGATGGCGGTTGCGCTCATAATGTAAGCGGAGGTCCCCCCCAAGTTGTTTTCCATTCACTGTTTATTCGAGTGTCTCAAAAATAGCAAATTATTTTCCGGAGTTGAAATTTCTGTTTGTCGGCTGCAGGATGGAGATAAAGCGTAACAAAGCTGAGCAGAGGGCACGGTCGACCTTATTTTTTTTTTTTTCCCACTTGCTGGAGAGCCCACTTGATGTCCACGCTTTCTGTCTGAATTCCAAATAGTGGGAACAAAATGAAAGGATGTTTTATTTAATTTTTTTTCTCTCATTCCCTCCTCAGCCATGGACATGGTGAGCCACGAGCGCGGAGAGATGACCATGCTCTACGAGCTGTTCTTCGCCTTCTTGCAGACGGGTCGCTACCGTGAGGCTCGCAAGATCATTGAGGTGATGCAGTCAAAAAACAAACAAAATTTAAGACTTAAAAGAGAGTGCTCGGTAATCCAAATATTCCGCTCTTAATTTCGAAGGGAAAAAAAACAACCTTTTTCATGTCCCAATTAATTTGCTCTTAATTTGAAAACCAACAGAAACTGCTCCTGTCCCAATTTAATTTACTCTTAATTGGAAAAGAAAACGAAACCGCTCTTGCCCCAAATCAATTTGCTCTTCATTTGAAAGAAAAAAGAACTTCTCTTGCCATGGTGATGAATTAGATATGCTAATACTTGCAGTCAGAAACTCCATTCAAAGGCCACGCATCCCCAAAAGTGCCGTCACGTACCTCCAAGTAGTACCCCTACCCACATTTGAGAACCGCTGCCCTAAATATATTGTACATGATGAATTATACATGTTACTCATGTCGTCTTCTTATAAAGCTTGTAGATTATTGTAAAAGAGAGGCAAGGCGGGCCGATAAGAAGCGAATGACACGCGGATAAACTGCGCGTCCGCAAGCCGGCTATCAGCGCAGGAATACTGACCAATCAGCAGATCAGGATATGAGACATCCCAGGGAACAAGGCCATTATGTCGTCTCAACAGATTGGACAATGTCCCTGTCCCGGCCCTCTCGTGTGCACTAAAAGAGGGATTTGGGCCTCTTGAGGATTTCCCAACCCCCTGAAGCGCAATCGAAGTGTTATTGTGTCTGCTGTACAAACCTTATCCTACTTACACCAGCGGCGGATAAATGCCAACAGTGTGTGTGTGTGTGAGACTGTGTGTGTGGCAAAGCCTTATTAGAGATTGCAGATGAACACACAAACTGTCAAGAATGTTGCTGACAGACATGGGTTTGAACTGTCAGAGGTGACCACACACACACGCCATATGTCAAGCTGAAGGTTCATCACAGTCCCTCGGCGGCTATTGAAACATTCAGAACCGTAAATAATACAGCGCCTAAGCAGAGTCGACTCGAAAAGGCAGCTTGACAATGTACCCTAAAAACCCCTGTATATAGAGCACCCATGATCATTACATTTTCAAATCAAGGGCAAATTAATTAGAACATGAATTATTTATTTGTGATTTTTTTTTTTTTAAATCACGTTGCATGCCACTATTTTGTTAAGTTTTTTGAAAGCTGGAAGCCCACTGGGTGGGGAACTCTGGCGAGTCGACGAATTTAGCAGTTCTTTTGATCTCGTCCAGGGTTCGTTAAAGGTCACCACATGGTTGCCACAAGAGGAGCTTAATGTTCCTACTAATTTGTTCTTAATTTGTAAAGAAAACTGTACTGTTCCTGCCACTAATTTCCAACATTTGTATATGCAATCAGGTGTAGGCATATATTTTTCTTAAAAGCAGAATTAATTAGATTTTCTGATACTTGCAGAAATCCTGGTAAAATCTCAAGTACCCCCAGAGGGTGCCTTTATCCACACCCCCCATTTGAGAGCTTCCGACATGGATTAGATTACGTCGTGCGTCTGATCATATTGGTGTGAAGAAATTTCGCACTCAAATAGTAGCCACTATATAGCGTAAAAGCAGCATTAATAAGCTAGTTTTTGTGGTTTTATCTTTGCTGTCTGCTATCCACTTGCAGTAAGGTTTCAAAATCTCTGGTCAAGCCAACGCGCATCACCGCTGTCATCGATCATATCTTTGATACTCCACACCATAATGGATAGTTGTGTTGGAGTCATTAAAGCTGCACAAATATTAAAAGCATAAAGCGCCAACATCCATGGAGTGGGTGTCAAGTGGCGGTCCGGCTGAGTGCCGGCTCTCTTTAGGCTGTGTTTGCTATAATTGGCAGCTGATTAATCACAGCTAATTAAATGTAATGATAGAGAAAGGTGGGCAATTTTGTGCTAAATGGCGGTGGTTAGCCACGGGATTGTCATGGGGCCTATTATTGCGGTCTTAGTAGTAGCTGTGTGTGTGCGCGAGCGAGCTCAAGGTTAGGTAGCGTTTGCTAAAGAGCCATTATGTCTTTTTACCTCAGCCGTGCGTTAAGTGGGCAGGGCCACTCAAGAAATCAAACGTCACAGTAGAAAGTGAGATGAGAGTTGCTGTCAAGTATAGGTGGGCAAAGTGTTCTTGCTTTCCGCGCATAAACATCACGTGACATAAACAGATGGCGCAAATGAAGCCTCGTGAACCTCATGATAATGTCAGCTCGCGGCAACCTAGAACGTTTAATAAACAACGCACAAGGAAGGAAGACAACAGATTCTTTTTGCTCACGAGGAGAATGGGCAGAGATAAGTTATTTGTTCTTCTAAGTAGGAATGTAGTATACGTCCATTTCATTAAAACAAGAGCACCATCTAGAGGAGCAGGAAATATCACATGTGCTCCATGAAGCTTCATTTTACCATTATTACCGATTATCGATCCATCCCTAAATAATTTGGTACGGTGTGCTTTTCTTGCGCTGTGTACTAAGAGTTTAAAAACTAAAAAGATTGGTGCTCTGGAGGGATTCCAAATTGCATGTGGACACTCCCAAACAAAATCAAAAGGAAAAGATGGGAAGACCAGCACTGGGCTTTGGTCTCTAAGAAGATTAGACGGACTGAGGGCGAGAGTGAGCGCGACACATTTTAATTTGTCCCTTTGGCTGCTCGGGTAAGCGCATAATGCCTCTGCCTGGGATGGGGGGGGCAGATTTGCAGGGAGAGGCTGGGATTGAGTGAGATTGGGAGAGGAACCATCAGGGAGGGATGAAGCCCGTCTTTTCTTGACGCCGCTGCCGTCGAAAAGGGCCAGCGAGGATTCGGCGCTGTTGATCCCCCCCTCCCTCATTCAGATTAACTTCCTGGCTCATTCTGTTTTCTTTTTTTTTTTTTTTTTTTTTTTTAAACCCTTCTGCTCTCAGATTACCACTGAGAGAGAAGAAGATCTCGCAATCCTAGTCTTACTCAGATTGTATCCGGGCCCCAAGAGACAGATGAAATCCTGATCGCTCTTCTTTGCCCGTAATCACCTTGTCACTGCACGTATCAGACTAAATCTGCGTTACAACAACCCCGACATCAATCTATGTCAGCCCGTTTTTGACAGCTTGTCGTGCTATTTCAATATCTTTTGGGCCTGGATGTGTCGTTCCGCTCTCAAAAACTGCGCCGTCTTGAAAAATATTATTTAGCGTTCACGTTCTAAACCGCTCCCTTGTGATTCGCTTTGTAATGGGAAAACAATCAAATGTTACATGACTTTTTGGAATGGTTATTAGCTAGAGCTTTGTGGGATTTGTGCAAAAGAGGATTAGCGCCAGAGAAGAAAATAATAAAGGTTGGTAGCATTCTCACTTTTAGCTGACTTTTAAGGGGCCCTAACATGATATTTAAGTACTTTCCACGGTGTAATATGTGCATACACCGTATTTCTCAGAGTAGTCGACTTTGCTTATGTCAACCCCATTTTTTCTACTGCAATTTTGATGAATTTTATGAAAACACGCTCATAAGTCTACCTCTGACTTTAGTGGTTACATAGATCATGGTGTGTGTTATTAACCCTTGGCTGTCCGGGGATTTTTCACTTCACCCAGCTTGGGCTGACTTTAAAAGGCTCATAACATCGTCAAATATAAATATGTTTTTACTTTTTTGCATGCTTTGATATCACACGTCAAAAACATCTAAAAGCCAGAGTTGGGTCAAAAATGTCCCCCTAGGATCAAAATGATCAAATTGATCTCCTTTTACTTTTAAACATCACCAATACAAAGTTTTTTCTATTGAGTCTGGGCTCCTCCCACCTGCGATCCATTCTCAAGGTTTGCTTAGGGGGATGTATGATTTTTTTTTCATCTGCGAAACCCTTGGAGACGGTGGTGATTCAGGGTTATACAAATAAACTTGGCAGTCACATCTTTTTGTTTGTTTGTTTGTTTTTTTTAAGACCCCTGGACTGAGGGCAAGGCCAGGACGCCTGGAGTGGTACGCCGAGAAATGCATAAATAACCAACAGGTAACACCAACATCACCAACCAACACTCCCCGTGTTCTTCAAAGAGAAATCCCAAATCTTCCTGCCCTTAGATGGAAGCCCTGGAGCAGATGGTGGACTTGACCTCCAAGTTATTTGAGTGCGACCGTGACGAGATGTACAGTTACCTCCTCCGTCTCTGCAGTAAGTCCCTCTTCTCCTTTCAGCGCTGACGATTGGACCGTTCAAGCTGTCCTTACGTTGCCTACACGACCGACGGGATGCGGATGATGGGATGAGTGCCTTGATTGCCCATTTGCCCACCCCTCAATCTCCAAATGATTTCTCTCCTTCCCGCTAGAGGAGACCAACAACTGGCAGAAGGCCGAGGCCTTGTGGACCAAGATCCAGGAGGAGAACGTCATCCCCCGAGAGAGGACGCTGCGCTTGCTGGCCGATGTCCTGAAGAGCAACGGCCAAGAGGTGCCCTTCGAGGTGCCCGAGGTAAAAATCCTCCGCCGGATGATATCGTAGCCCGCGCATTGTGCTAACTCTGATAAGAAGATTATTCAGAAGAATAATAGCCAGGAGGCTCCTGGTGGGGAAAGGAGGCGGCGGAGCAGACTGCTCTTGCGATCCCCAGGAGCACTGGTGGAATGTAAACACGCCCGAGGTCTAACGTGACACATCACCAGTTACACACATCACAAAGGGAAAAAGACAACTAGCTCGGATGAGTTCGACTAAGCTTAGAGTCTCTCGTATGCAATCTCTGTTTGTTTTGCTCTTTTTCTGAACTTATAGATTCAGTACAGAAAATGTAATCCAGTGTTGTTGCCGTTGGGTACTGTGGTTTGCGTGCACACTACGTATTTTTCCCAAATCATTTTGATTCCATTTTGTGGTGGCAAATCCAGACCTCCACCAATTGCTTTTAAGTCTTTTAGGTGCACCTTATAGTGCAGTATGCAGGAGTTGACTACTTTGGTCTTGTCTCCCGATGCTAGTGGAATGTGACGCTGAAAAGTGTCCGGTGGTTTTATTAAACCCACAAAAAGCAGCCATCATACCCATGTACGTCATCCTCACTCTTTTAAACATCAAAGCGTGAAGATGAATAATTAGCGGCCAGCTAACTGGATCGCTTAAAGTGCATGTTGACCTCAGTCTCTCTTGTATGTATCAAGAGAGCCCCTTTAAATAGGAGTGTGAGGGGGGGGGGGGCTCTTATCAAGTGCTCTGCATGCCCCCGCCACGTCCCACTTTTTTAAGCCTCTGTTCATTACATGAAGCAGAGCAAACAGGATTGCGGCATGGTCAATCAGAGCATCTGGCTGCAGCTGGACGTGCGCGCAAATCTCTAATGCCCGACTAATTAAGCCAGCAGCTAAATGCCACCATATGGCTTTCCCGCTCGCCCTTCTACGTGCGTAAAAACCGTCTTAAAAGACAAAAACCAAGAGCATTTAGGAGCGCAAACCACGCGAGGGCCGGCTAACGCGCCCCCGTTCCCGCTCGCCGCCCCTGGCTTTGACGAGACGGGAAGTGATCGCCGTTGCCCCGGGCGATGAACTGAGTGACCCCGGGGGCGCTCCGGTTGACGTCCCCGCTCCGCCGCGCTCTCAATGTGTACGCTTCTCTCTGCCCCCCGGGTGCCAGCCCTAATTTGCCCCCAGCCAATACAGCTTAACCCCCTCCCCTCGTTGCTACACGGGTGAGCGAGCATCCGGGGACCCCGGCCCGCCCGGCCCGCCTCTCACACACACACATACACTGGATAAAGCGGTGTTTTGATGGAAACATCAGCCCGAGTTTGATCTCGCGCGTGTGCTTCTTTTCCAGACTTGGTACGGACAGGCTGCCAAGACGGCGCGAGGCGAAACAGTCCCCACGCCCGCGGAAAGTGGCCCCCAGTATCAAGTTCGACTTCTGGCCCTCTGCAAGAAGGGAAAAGCCGATGGTAAATGCTGAAAATTGCGGCCGCTCAGTCACGAAAGTCGGGAGAGTGTGATTCAGAGTGAAAAAGAATATTTTGGTTCCTTGGTAATTCATTGAGCTTCGTTTCATGTTTATGATAGATACAGTACAAAATTAATTTGTTCCGGAAATAACTTCGTAACATGAATCTTTCAGAAGTAGAGCCGCTTTTTACGTGTAAATAGACCCCAAAATGCTCCGAAACCCTTTCAGTGAATATTATTAAATTATAAAAAGGCATCAAAAATGGTAACAAATACATATTAGAGTTACATTAGTGTATAATAAGAATAATAAAGAATAATAATAAAAAAAACACTCCTAAAACCTTGAAATTAATCATATTAATTGAAGCACTTGACAATATGAATGCAGTTTGCAGTATATGTTTATGAAACCATCAGTTTGGAAAAAAGATTTCCATCAAAATGCCAAATTAAATATGTAGATTTTGTAGAAATTGTGAAAATAAAAAATTGAAAGCCATTTCTTTTCTAGCTATTTCCATTCTTAAAATTATCATTTTAATTGTTTATGTACCACAGTATTTAATCAACAAAAGTATGCAAATCTATAAAATGGCTTTCACTTTTAAAGTTTTCCATGATGATATATTGAATTGTGTTTGTTTTTATGTTAAAAAAAGTGAATGTTGTGACTGTCAGAGGCCTACAGGATGCTGATGGAATTGGACAAACAGGGCCTGGCTTTGGGCTCCGCCTGTTATGACCACGTGATCCGCTCCCTGTTGGCCGCAGGAGCCTTGGAGGACGCCATGGCGGTCACTGACATGTAAGACCAAATTTGTTGTTCCCGCCCTGCGTTTAGAATCATGTAAAATGATGCACTTTCCATTGACTAATGTCGCCAATGAGGTTTTTTTTGTTTGCTAAACATTTTTCATAAGATGCGGGACGTGAGCCAAGGAGGAATCTATTCATTTTTGGTGCATATCCAAGAGAGTGTTTCTATATGAATTACATGAATCTTAATGACAAAATCCAGACAAGGCCTAATAATCCGTCTGATGCTATTGTAGTATGGTATATTCCGAACCATAAGGTGCACATATTCAATGAATGGCCCATTTTTAAAATTGTTTTCATATATAGGACGCACCGCATTATCAGGCGCATAGAATAGAAGCTAGAGTAGTGGCTGGGCTTGCCTTATGCATCCACCAGCTAGAGCGGCACTAAAGCGAATATCAACAAAACAATCAGATGAGTCAGTCAAACTTCAAATCTGAAATGAATACTAAAGATGATTTGTGGAAAGTAATGTCAAATGTAATGAAAAATGGGGGGAAAAAGAACTCTTGATTACGTGAAAAATCTGTTCAGCTCAATGCCAAGAGCAATCACATGTTTAAAAGAATTGAATTATGATTGAACAAATTATAAACTTTTTTTTTTTGTATCAAATTGAAACCAAAAACCTTCAAACACTGTTGGTTTAAAATCAGTTTCTGGATTTCTTTTATTAAATTGTGCTTTCTTTCACAAAAACTGCCTGTTTTTATCAAGCTACAAGATTCCTCCTCTAATGTTATGAGAAATAATCGCAGCGCTTTAAGACCTGCGCAATACGAGCGATAAGCCATCTCCGCTCTTGTTTGAACTAGTTGACGGCCTCCCTTGCACCGCTTGAAAGCTTGCTTCATTTTTTTTTTGATCCGCCCTCGCGCCGAGGACCGGAATGAGCCGAGAGGAGAGTCGTGGCTGGGCAAGACGATAATGGCCAGAAATACGCAGATAAGAAGAGCAAAGTGGGGAGAAAAAAAAGAAACGGCAAGGCCTTCTAGATTTTATCGCCGAGGAGGTTAATGAAGACGCTATAGGCGTTAATTCTGCGCGCGTTTGTTTTGAGGTAATCCGAACGGAATTGAGTCGCGAAGGGGGGCGCTTATGGCCAGATTAAGGTGTGATGATGAGGAAGGTGACGGATTCATTGGCTGAAGTGCAAATATGCCCGCAAGGAGAAGGTGCGCTACTGTGTGCGTGAGAGCCCCTTGAGGTTCTCCCTCAACCCGATAAGAGTAATTCAGACCCCGCCGAGCGACCCCCGTCCCCGCCGCGACCCCGTCACGAGCGGCTCCCGGATGCCGCTTGGCCCCCGGTGTCGCCTGCTGATAAGGACTGCCCGGCCTGATGCTCAATTGAGCGCGCGGATTAATCTGCTCGCGGGGATCTCGTAATAAGTCAAAAGAGAAGAAGAGGGGAGGCCAGTCTTATTGAGGTTTTGGTGGCAAAGAAATGAGAACGCCGCCGTCCGTCTGCGCCGGGGGTCGGCGACCCGCGGTCCCGGGGCCGCATCCTCACGTCCTCTCCGTGGTTCGGGAAAATAAAGAATGTTTGCTTGGGCGCAGCGAGCGACGCGTTTGAATTGCAGTCATTGAAGTTCGCGCCATCGAGCGGACGTGTCTGGAGCAACGAGAAACTTAACGTGATGCGAGACAGCCAATTTATTTCGGTAACGTCAAAACAGACGGAAATGCAGAGCAGCTTTCCAGATTAAAGGGACAATGTGTGAGATTTAGACAGCTTTCATTCAAAAGGAATCAATTAAATGATCGTAAATTTCAAAATCTTGCAAATGAGCGTGTTCGTAATGACCAACGGTATGTTTTCAATATAATCATAGGTCTAGTTATCATAAAATTATATTACGCGGTGGGCGGCGCTTCTCCGAAGGCGGCCATGTTTGTTATAGCTAAATGCAGCACCTCCTGCTGTCCGGAATGGAAAAACGCTCTAAATCTTACATTATCCCGTCCAGGGATGTGTTCGCAGGATAAAATAAATTGAGACGGACTAGCAAAAATGCGCGGAATGCCCACTTGTGAGCAAAACACGCTGGCATCAATCAAGCATCCATGCGCGTATTCTTGTTGGGGTCACGTAAGCGGCTCAGACATGCCGTCCATCACCGAGCGCGCATTGTCTCTACTTTGTCCACAGGATTAGTGTTTTTTTCCAAATGTGATGCCTCCTAATGTTGCAAAGTTCCAAGACACTGCAGAGATATTAACCGGCTCGCCCCAGCTTAGAAGGAAAAAAAAAAAAAATTGCTTTCATTGCCGATAAATCCCTGTCCCTGGGTTATGTTGAAAGCCGACGGGCACATCTCGGTTCAGCTCGCCGCGGTGCACTTTCCACTCGTAAATCTCCATCTGGAGTACCATTGTCAATATTTGTTAGAATGTTATGTTCCTCCCAGTCCCACGTGTAGATAGATGAGGATTTTTCTTTTTCCGCTGGCCTGTACTGTGTGTTTAGCAGAGCTCCTTTTTGTAATGTACTACCACAGAGTCAAAAAGCTAGATCCACATTTTTGTTTTAATACCTAAAGTAATTGATTCAGTACTTTACGTAAAAATTTGTCGTTAGGATTGAAGGAGTTCAAATCTCAGTGGCGCCCTCATTTGACATTTGGGATGATGCCCAGCAGGCTACAACGTGTTCCGCATCTTTCGTTTTTGTCAATAAAAGCACAACTTTTCAACCCTTTCAGCGCCCAGTCCCGTTTGGCCAACTTCAAGCTGAGCGGCATCGCCAACAGTTTGCTGGTGGTTACGCATAGCAAGCGCGGCCAGGCGGACGGTAACAAGGATAACGCGCTCCGCACACGCGAGTTCCGTCCGAGGACCGCCTGAGATACCTTTTCCCGTCCCCTCAGACGCCATGGAGACGTTGAAGTCTATGCTGCATCAGGACCAGGTTCCCTCGCAGCTGGCCATCACCAGGCTGGTGCAAGCCCTGGGCGGCCAAGGGGACGCGGCGGCCATCGCCCAGGTGCAGTCGCTCTTGCAGGGTCTCGGCACTAGCCTCAACCTGTCCCCGATGATGTTCATCAACAACAAGGCCCTGGCTCACATCAAGCAGTAAGTGCTCGCTGGCTTCTTTTGACGCTTGCTTCTTGCGCTTTGGATTTATGATTAGGGCCCGAGCAGAGACTGCTGCGGGGTCCCTGGGCCCTATTGTTTTTTTTTGTATTATTATTATTATTATTACTATTATTATTATATATTATTATTATTACATATTATTACCATTATTAGGGCCCGAGCAGTGACCACGGCGAGATCCCTATTGTTTTTCTCCGGAACATTATTATTATCACTATTATTATTCTTGATATTGCTCGAGCAGCTACTGCTGCGTGCGAGGTCCTTATTGTTTTTCTCCAGATTATTATTAAGGCCCGAGCAGCTACCTCTTGTTTTTCTCTGGATTATTATTATTGTTACTGTTTTTATTCTCTGTAATGAATGGGCCTTTTGGGGACCTTAACATGCACAAAAAGAAAAGCATTCATGATAAACAAAATATCATTTATAATACAAAAAAATACTATCAATGAAAAAAACAAGTAACAAGTATCATATAAAACATACGATAGATAAAAACAAAAAATTCAACCTCTACTTCCCGAATTTCAGTTAGTGTTGGTATTCTATTGAGTAAACCCTAGCTCTAAACCTGGGAAGATTTTCTCTGTTTTCTGCAAACTGTCAAGTAAATCGCAAAGCAGAAATATTAGCGGTTTACAGAGCTCATCGCGCAAAAAACAATAGTTTGAAGGCATTACCGCCAGGCAAATGCGTGACAAGACCTGTTATGACACACTCTTAGCATAAAAGCTCAGCAAGCGAGCAGGACCGCCAGAACAAACGGGAGACACGGGCATAATAGGATTATTCATGTATTCCTTTTAATGTCATGAAAACAGGCATCCTCCAGCGCCGTTGCGTCGCGTGGACAAAATAGAAAACGCATCAAACTTTCATCACGCCACTTGCCGCATTAGCGCGACAGGCGTCGCCGCGCCGGCCGGCCGGTCGCGGAAAGCGGGAGAAACGGCGCCGCGGCCTCACGCCCGGTTGGCCACGCTCGCTCGGCCCTGTCAGCTTGAACCTTGACCTCGGGAGGCGGCTCCGTGAGCCGCTCCGACACCCGCGCACCCGCCGCGCCTGAATCGAGCTGACTGCTTAAGAGCCCGGCCGGCCGGGCGGGCCGGAAAGCGGAGAGGGGCGCATTTAGCGGGGGCCCCCGCTGAATTATTCAGACGGTTCCGGTCGCGACAATCAGGGTGGATATGTTCACCCGCTTCTGGACACACACGCCGTTGCCCGCAGTTAAATATTCATCAGCGAGGCGACGGCGGAAGGCGCGCTTAAGTGTGCTCGCCAGGCCGCCTTGCCAGATTGACTTGGCTGATATTTGGAGAGCATTCCATTTTCTTGGCTTTGCGCGCCAACAGCGCGAAACCGAACCAGAAACAAAGGTGAATATCTTTCTGACATACGGCACATCCGGTATGATTACTTAGGCCCACGTGTTGCTATGAGCAAGCCTTCTTCCAGACGCTTGCATCTGTCCTCAGAGGTGATTTGGAGTCAGCGGTTGAGATGCTGGAGGAAGTTTACACCGGTCCCGACGGCAAAAACCTCAGTATGGCCTTTGTGTTCCGGAAGCTCCTGGAGGAAAACAACGAGCGAGCCATCGACAAGCGTGAGCTAACCAACACCCGCGCGATGAAACGTGAGACATGTCGCCCGACGGGCGGGTGACCCCATGCGCCTGTTGTGTCGCAGTCGGCGCTATGGCCGAGCGGCTCGCCAACCACTTCGCCTGTTACCGACCTGCTACCGACCTCTTCCTGACCCTTCTGGACTTGGGCAAAGAGGAGGACGCCAAGTTCATGCTGGCCGTAAGTCTTTGGGGACGCGTTGGGGATTTCCCTGTCTTTATCACACAACATCTGATTGCATCGTTTTCAGCCAGTGAGAACTTGGGGGGGTAAAGCTCACGTTTTGAAATTAAAATAAATCAATAAATAAATAAAGCAGCACATTGGCTTCTTCACCTTCACAAAATATGTTCATATCTTCTGATCAAACATTGACAATTTAGAGGAGGTTTGTCACACAAAAAAAATACAAACTACTAATGACGACTAAAGACGGTTCGAACGTCTACGCGCCATTACCGCTGTCATGGCCGAATCTGCATGGACAGTTCCGCATCGCTTCGTCCTCATTTATTTTTAACTCTTTGAACTCTTTTGAAAAGAAGTCCCACAGGGTAGCGTCCTGGGGCTCTTGCTATTCTTTCATACCAGTTCTCTGTCCTTCAGGGTTATCAAACTCGTTTTAGCTTGCAGGCCACATGGAAGAAACTCAAGTTGACCGGACCAATAAATCATGGTATTTAGTACCTTATAAAGTAATTGATTACTTTTGTACTTTAGTGCCCAAAATAAGTCATTTAGCACTATTCTGCTCATTTATACTTTGCAAATTCACCTTGCGGGCCGAATTGAACTCGTTTGCGGGCCAGAACCGGCCCGTGGGCGGGATGTTTGACGCCCCTGTTCTACCTTGTTTGATCTCATGTCTTCTTTCGACCGGCGACTCCCTCGCCTCTACAGCTTTCTCTGTAATGGCAATTAAAAACACGCAGAGCAGAAACCAAACGGGGAGTGGTGAATCTTTTACCTCGTTTCCCAAGTCCATCACAAGTCCCTCATGTCTCCGTCCAGTCGTCGAACCCTCGTGGCCGGATGCATTGGCCCGTGCCGGGTTTTAACTAATTCATCCGTCTTTTTGCGTTTGCGTCCCATGTGGCACAAAGTCTGGCGGGCGCGCGGTGGACGACCTCAGAGTTCCCCTTGACTTATTTAGGCGCAGTTCATGCGTTACAGCTCGATGGCTTGGCCGCGAGCGCTGGGAAATGAATATGTAGACGCTAGATGGGCGGACGAGACGGTGAGAGAAAGGCCGAGGAGAGGAGGCGATTACACGGCCGCTAAATGGGAGAGACCTGCTCGCCGCCCATTACTTCTCGCTCGCTTGCTCAGTCGTTTGCTTGCACGTGTGACTTAAGTGCACACTAATGAAAACGCCTGTTACTTACTTGCATGTCATTACTATTTCAGCAGAAATATACCGTATTTTCCGCACTATAAGCCGCGCCTAAAAGCCTTGAATTTTCTCAAAAGCTGACAGTGCGCCTATAGTGCGGAAAGTATAGTACTGTTTTTCGAGTTAGGAAAAAAAATTGTCCTTTACCACAAATGTGTCACTCGGTGCTATACAACTTGAGAGGTAACGCGAAACACAAAAAAATCCACGATGAGGTAAATGCTAAAATGCCTGCTTCTTTTTTCCCAGACGTAGTGATAATCCTATTCAATCATTAAACAGCCATGCCTGACGTGATGGACTTTAATGAACAGATACGTTACTCCCCCCTCATCACTATTTAAACACAAACTATGGAATACATTACACACATGCTTTAAATGCATCCTAGACAGTATTCAGATATGCAGATTTTTTTGAAACATCTTCTGGCAGTCTAGTGATTGCAGTTGCTTCAACCCCCATCCCGCCAAATGTTGGCAGGTGTCAGCAAAGGAAGCAGCTCTTTTGGTCTTACTAGAATAGCCTTCATTCTGTCTGTGGTTAGGGTTATGAAACTTCAAAATTAAAATAACTGTTTAAATGACCTAAAAATCGTCAAATTTACCTGACATGTATCGGCGTTGAACTTCCGCCTTCTTCAGAGCATGACTCCTCTTTTTATCATTGTTCCATGGAGGCGTGACTCACCTGTCAGTCTTTTGATCTTGTCGGGTTTTCTTCAAGGTCCTGTACTGCTTTCGGTGTCATTTATTTCTTTGTGATCTTAACAAACGTTGAAACTTTTGGCAAACGTTGTGTAAGATGGAGTTTGCAGAGTTTAGCCTGCCGCATAAATGTGAAGCACCCAGCCTCTCTCTCTTTCTCTCTCTCTCAATCTGATTGTATATATATATATATATATATATATATATATATATATAGAGAGAGAGAGAGAGAGAGAGAGAGAAAGAAAGAACGAGAGAGAGAGAGAGAGCGCCTCGGCAGCTTTTAGGCGTCGACGGGTGGGTTCCGGCGTGGCGAGGATTGAAAGAAATGAATACAAGACCAGGGAAGGGGCCAACGCGCATAAACAGCGCTCTAATTGCCCGACGGTACCCGAATGTGGCGCGTTGGACTAAAAGCCTCGCAGGCCGCTCGCTTTCCGACTGGCAAACGTCATCGGCGCTCAGTCAGGAGAAAGGCGGCGACCGCATGCATTTTGCGCACGAAAGCAACATTTCCTTTCGGGTTCAGTGAGGAAGCGAGCGTTTGCAAAGCGTCTTGCGTCACATGTCCGATCTTGATCTACTCCGCGAGCTTCATCCAAGGCCGGCAATTCAAATTTTTTTTCAATTCAATTTCAATTTCTCCCGTTTGCAGAGAGTCAACGCCTTGGCCGAGCAGAAGGAAGCGCTGGTGTCCTTCATGGCGCGAGCGTCCCAGCGGGCAGGACAGGTCCGCTCCCTTTTGTCCTTTCTTTTCCGAGCCAACTTTTTTCAACCCTATTTTTAAATTTGAGCTATAAAGCTACATTTTAGCTACGAAAATCCTAAAGTGATTTTAGTAAAGAATTACTATCATTGATTAATTTAGTTACTGAAAGTACTAAATTTACAGATTCCTGATTAGAAATAGACACTTCTACTAAAATAAGATAAGAAAATACTAAAAGTACTTTTTAAGTACTACAGTAATTGATTACTTCGGGTACTGAAAGTACTACAATTACTCTAGTACTTAGGTAACTTATTGATTAATTTAGTACACAATTGCTCAATGCTACTTGTTTCACCAGCCATTTTTAGGCAGTCCAATTTTACCAAAAGTAATCAATGGCATCAGTACAACAGTAATTGATTCCTTTCGGTATCAAGTACTTGAACAATCAATTACCTAGGTACTCAAGTCATTTATATACATCACTTGAATGTATAGAGTTATTGATTCCTTTAATAGTTACGTCATTTTCAGACACTCCTTTGGCCCAACACATTGAAAAACAGTTCCAACAAAAATATAAATAAGCATTGAATAAGCGGGCTCTTCAAAAATGGGAAAAAAAGCAAAAATATGTCTTTGCATTCCCGTTTTACTATCATATAAACACGAGCGGCTAATCCCCGGTGAAGTGCCTCGTTTTGACGCGTGTGATGTGATAGGTGGACAAAATCAAGACCTTGCACAGCCTGATCCCCGACTTCACCGAAAAGGAAGTGCTCTACCCTTATCTGATGAAATGTCACGGTAAGATGTTGTTAGCATGGCTGCAATCACCGCCGGCCCCGTTATTACAGGTTTTTGAATTCTAAGTATTAATTCAGAATTCTGATTATTCTCAAAATTTCTGACTTCAGAGGCACTCTAAAGTCAGAATTCTGACTTCTGAGACATCTGATTTATAATATCACAATGTAAGAAAAAATTAGAATTCTGACTTCTGAGACTTCCGACAGTATAATCAGAATCTGGGAATGAAGTCAGAATTCTGGCTTTAGGTCAGAATTCTGATTATTCTCAGATTTCTGACTACTTATGAAAGATTCATGTTACGAAATTCTTTCCGGAACAAATTGAGTACAAGTACTGCTGTATGTGTTTTGTGTATGGCAACACTGCCATCCTATGGCCACAAGTATCACTACAATTGGCTTAATATTAGATAAGCATTAATCAAGGGTGTCAGCTACTCTCCATGAAAAAAAACGTTTGACCAGAATTTTCTTTTATATTTTTTACTATTTTGAAAGACGAAAATTCTCGTCCACGGCACCGAAAGAGTTAAATGTGCGTGCGTGCGTGTAGGCAGCGTAAAAGAAGAGCCGCCAGGTCTTCGGAAGATCACGTGCGCTAATGAGTTATCTGTCCTGCCTAGCCTTGCGTGCTAATCGCGACACGACCTGCCACTCAGCGCCTCCTTTGTCTTACACGCCGAGCGTCCGTCGTCCAACGCTAATCGCGCCCGTTTTCCCGCGCTCGCAGCGGCAGAGACGAGCGGACATGACTCTTTCATTAGCATTAGCCCGCCGCTCAAACGAGACGCTCACCGGGGACGTGTCTTCATTTCTCAAAAGACGTAACCCGCTTATTTTCTCTCGGAAGGAAGCAAACGGAGGACGGACGCGTTATCGGCTATACGGCGTTCATTTGCATGACGCCTCCAGTGACAGAATGAGCCTTTTTGCACACTCGAGTGTCGTTGAATGTCCATAAAAGGGCGCGTTGACTGTTTAGTTGAAAGTCTTTCTGGTATTTTTGTTCAAGGTTGATCAAGTGCCGCAAATGTGGCTCAAGTGCTTCTCAAGTGCTTCTTGAACTTGGAGCAAGCAAGGTCTGCTAATGGCTTTTCCTTCCAACTTTCATTTCCCCGTTAAGAAATACAATTTTAATTCATTTGGACATAATACTGTCAATTTAGCTGCAAACTTTTTTTTTTTTTAATGTATCTATAATATTAGCTATGTATTGTGCTTAAAGCTTGAAGATCCGGCCGCAATGTTGACTTTGATTCACACAAAGTGTGATAACAGTTTCATGTGCATTTCGAGTGCATTCTCGCCTTTTAAAATAGTAATAACAATACAAAATAATACAATTCTGGTCAAATACGTTTTTTGTGGAGAAAATCTGACAGCCTTGACGAATGCTTTCCTAATATAAGCCATTTGAGCACTGTAGTGATACCTGTGACCATTGGATGGCAGTGTTTCCACACTTCAAAGGCAGATATTACCTACATGCTATTCAAATAAAGAATGGAAGTCAATCTCTCATGATAGCACCCGTATTTACAGACGTAGCGCACAATATTCTGTCAGCCTTGAAAAATGAATGAAAATGCTAAATCTACCGGGAGGTTTCCTTTTCCGATAACGCTCGGCACTAAAAGAGTTAAGTACCGTATTTTCCGTAGTATATCCGTACTGGACTGATTTATGATGGCTTTGTTGACGTTCCCTTTTTCGCAGCTAATGGATGCATAAGGCAAGCCCAACCACCATTGTAGCTTCTATTCTATGCGCCATATAATGTGGTGCGCCTTATATATCATAACATTTTAAAATAGGCAGCGAATGTGCACTTTATAATCCAGTGCACTTTATAGTGCGGAAGATGCAGTAAAAATTAGGCTTTTTTTTTTTCTTTTTTTTTTTTGCAGCGATGGACAAAGATCTGGCGTCGGCCAAGGCGCTGAGCGAGCGCATACGGGAGGAAGGGCTGGAGGTGGACGAGCTCTCGCTCAAGCGGCTGGCCGTGTTGTATCGCGAAGCTGGAGAAACGGCGCCCTTCCCTGAGCCCCCTGTGAGTTTTTTCGTTTTTTTTTTTTTTTTTTCAAAGTTCAGAGATCCCATGGTCATCACCATCAAACTGGAATTGAGTTGAATTTGGAATGTTGGGAATGATCCCTAAGGCGAAATCTATGAGCTAAGTGTTGTGAATGTGAAATGGGAACGTTTTAAATCTGAAATGCGCCATCTGAAATGCGATGGCAATTTTTGGGGTGGAAAATGGGAAATTGTGGGAAAGTAGTAAATATTTGGAAAAGTAGAAGCGCCCCTCACACGAATAATTGGAATGAAATTAGAACGGCGTGAATCGGGTTGAAATGAAATGCGTCGAAAAAACGGCGTAATGAATAATAATAAAGGAAACGGCGGAGAGGAATAACAACAGTGTCTTTTCTTTCTTCTGCAGGAGTCGTTCAGGTTCTACGCTGACAAACTGAAAGGGAGTACGCTCAAAGCTCAAGCCGGTGAAGAATAAAGCCGTAACCCCGCCCCCCTTTTTTCTTTTTATACATGATGTAAGTGGCGTTCCTCTCTTTTGTCCTCTGCGCTCAATATGACAGTGATGGCTGTGTACAAAAGTATTTATGCAAATAAACAATGTTAGGAATCCACCTGTGGTGCTAATATTGTATTCAAAAACACACGTTACACACTCGATGCGTGCGAGTCTTGATCACTTTTCATTTGGTTCAAATAACATGCTAGTTATTTATTACTTATTTTATTTTAACATTTTATTGTATTATTTATTTATTCTTTTATTTTGAAGAATACATAAACCTTTAATGACTGAAATGTTTTGCTAGAAGTTTTTGCTTTTTTGTTGTATTTAACTTTGCTGTTACTTTTTTACTAGTTCAGCATTGTTCATAAACGCTGATTTCATTATTCACTGTTGAATAATTTTAGTCTATCCGTGTAAGATGGGGAAAAAATGTGTTAAAATACAAACAAATCAACAAATGCAAAATAATTATTCGACTTAAACTGTGATAAATGACTAATATCGCTAAGAAAGGTTCACCTAAATAACACACGAGACATTTTAATAAGCAGACATTTAACAAGCACACGGTATACTCATATAAATGTGCCGGTATATACAAAAACATTCAAAACAAGTAGATTTTTGGTTTATTCTATTACTGCTTTTATCCTGTTACAAGCACATGAACTACGCACGTACAAAAAAACATCTCAAACGGACATTTTTGCGGTGCTCTGCTGCCATCCAGCGGCAGACTGGGTTATTGCAACGTATGCTTCACCAAACAAGGTAAGTCGCGCTCCATTCGACAACTTTGTTTTCCTTCCATCAATTATTGTCTTTATCGAAAACTCTTAAATTTGTTTGGGCTTTTTATTCAACATGTGGGCGTTATGACGTAAGCGCAACTCGCTCACCAGTCCTGACTGGACTTCTGCTTGATGAACTTGAGGCACACGTAGTAGAGCAACATGAAGACCAAGCACACGGCCAGCAGCACCAGGTAGCACGAGTACAAAGGATACTCGTTCATCTTCATCACCTCCACCACCTCAACAGGAGGAACAACACACGGAAAAACTTCAGCTCAAAAGTTTGCCTACAGTACTCTTCAAATTGACGTCACAGTTGCGCGAGGTTCAGTAGCGACCAATGGGGGCTCGCACCCTGGTCACGTGATGTTCAAAAGCCGGATGTCGTTATCAGGAAACGGTGACAAAATAGCTGTCGCTCAACGATTTAAATACTAGTTAGGAAATATTTTATGTTCTTTTAAGCGTTTAATGTCAAACTGCAATTGTATTTTTGTACCACAAAGTAATGCTCAATTATTTTAGTACTATAAGTTTTTTTTTGTACCTAAATTAACTGATTACTAGTCTTGGCAATCGAATACTAAAATAGGTGACCAGGTACTATAGTAATCAATTACTTTAGATAACGAAATACTAAGCTGCTAATGTAATTGATTACTCTGGTACCTCATCAATTCCTTCAGTTACTTAATACCCAATATAACTGATTGCTGAATGAAGTACTTAGGTAACTGATTACTTAGTACTTAAACGCAACGCAATTACTTTAGCACTTTGATATTTTAGTACATAAAATAATTGATTTCTGTAGTTCCTAATGAATTCTTTTAATACTGAATTACATCCAATAATTAATAATTAAATGGATTAAGTACTACATAAACTGATTAGGTTATGTAATTACTTTAACATGTTAGGATTTTTGTAAGTAATCTTTGCGGCATATACTTGGTTTTGTAAAATGGCAAAAATTGACATCTGTATTTTTTTTTTAAATTTCCACGGCCCTTACATATATTCCGTCCACGTCCAGGGTGAAGTTGCCGATGGCGACGGGGTATTTGTTGCCTCTGAACTGCACCAGCAGGAGCCCCTGGAATCCCCAGCGCATGAAGGAGGCGTGCGAGAGCCACGACGCCACTGCGGGACGCACAACCACATTTTGACAAGGTTATCCAATCCGCCGCCGCCGCCGCCCGGGCCTCCCTCACCCAGCCACATGTTCTCCAGGCTGATGACAAATCCGCCGGTCAGGTAGAAGACGGTGAAGAGCGAGTTGCCCATGAAGGCGGAGGTCTGCAGGGTGGGCAGGGCGGCGGCCACGAAGAGCGCCATGGCGCGGCTGCAGTACACCATCAGCCACACCAGCAGGAAGTTGAGCAGGAAGCGCGCCGGGGCGGCGTTCAGGCCCGCCAGCCAGTAGATGGGCAGCGCGTACACCAGCGTGAACACGCAATGCTCGGGTAGCTCTCCCAGAACCTGCGCAAACGTCCGTCAACTCGGCAAACGTTAGCGTTTTAGCCCTTTTGGTTACAAATTGGAGCTTGTTAATAATAACTGTAAATACTTGATCCCATATTTGTTTTTGCAGAATGTGTATTGGTAGACATGGATATTTTCTGTTGGAGCTGTTGGTGAAGAACACGTGAGGACACGGCACGTCTCCAAGGGCAGAACAGCATGGCTTCGGTTTATGTGTTCCCGATTAAGACGATCGCGTGGACTCGCACCTACGCCCCCCACTATCACAAACTGATTGTGTGCATCCCCAGCCAGAGCTCTCTGGGACCAGACCGGAAGGATATCTAAGAAGGTAGGTTCCTGTCCGCTCTCCTCGCGAGAAAAAAAACTTACAGTAGTTGTCTTCCTTCCTCTTTGTTGATTATTAAATATTGTAATTTCAGGCACCTTAATTCACTAAACTGTAAACTGTGTATAGCAGATAGTTAAGTTATATTTAGACTAACCTGTATAAAACTGTAAAAAGTAGTCAATAGTTATTCAAAGTTTATTTATATTGCTTTATTCTTTTGTTCATCATAAAGTATTTGAAGGATTTCATTTAGTGAAGAAAATCAGATCACTTTTATACTTTACAAAATCATCAATTATACCCTTATGTGTTGTTTGGCTGTATGTTTGGCTGTATGTTTGGGATACACCTGCTTTAGCTGTTGTTTTTTTTTTTTGTGCGTTGTGCAAAGCTGCCCCCTTGTGGTGACTTTTTGTGCCGTACCTTAGCAAAGAAGTAGGAGGTTACAGAGTACAGGCCATCTTCTAGCTCGTGGTAGAGCATGGCTCGCTCCGTGTGACCTACAAAGAGCATTTGCCAAAAATATCAAACATGTTCAGAAAAGCTACCGAAAATCTCCGTGTTCCTAATAAAGCGCCCGGAGTCGATTCTGGACTTCGGACTGGAGACGTGCTCGATTCATTATCTGAACACTTAATCAGCTTTACCATCTTGCGATCGGCGCTCATTTCTGGTTCATCATCTTTGATAACGTTTACGACCGGCCAGAGGGCATCCGATGACCTTGACCCGCGTGGAGCCGATACCGTACGTAGTCTCACATTTGGCGATGACGTCCAGCACCACGGCGAAGGGCGTGAGCGCCCCGATCATGTAGAGCAGGGCCACCGTGTCCTGAACGGACAGCGGCTGCTCGCCGGCGCCGTAGTACAGGAAGCCCACCAGTAGGGACATGAGCAGGGCCTCCAGGCCGTGGACCAGCAGGGTGACCAGGTCTCGGTAGTCGTTGGACATGTGGCGCCTGGCGGCACGTGCGCGACAAGGGTGTGATCTCGGTTTGATTCCGCTTGCTTTTTATGAGCTCACCTGATGAGGATGGCGAACTGCTGGAGCCGGCCCGGTAGTCGTTCTCTCGCCTTGGAGACCGCCGCCACTCGGGCGTCTCCCGCCCGCTCGCTCTGCGGGGAGCTGCGGCGTATGAGAGTGGCGGGGTTAGCAGTTGCTACGCTAAGCTAACAGATTTCAGGCTCGATTCTCAAAGAGGTTTGTCTAGCCCCGAAGTAGCAACTTGTCAACGTAATCACATCACAGTTGTTTCAATGTGGAGTTTGACTTTTGTTTGGGTATTATTATTAAGTACGTAGAAGAAAAGCCGATAAATAATAACAAGTGAAGACGAGTGTAAAGCCACCTTTCGGATTGCATTGGGGCCGTGCCACTCTTCCACACGTGGTCATCGGTGTCCCGGACCATTTCGGAAAACTTCTCCGCCAACACCCGGGCCCGCTCCAGACACTGGGCCTCCTGCTCCGGACTACGGCGGTCTATACTGATCAGGTCCACTAAAACACAAGGGTGAGCTTGCCGGAGACGGCCGGTGGGCTTAGCGGACGGAGACCCCGCTGCGTCCCACCGTAGAAGTCAGACGGGTTGCAGTAGCGCGGGCACGGGTGGCCCAGCGCCGTGAAGTACGGCACCATGTCCCGGGCGGCGCCGCAGTACACGGCCGAGCCCGACGAGAGCAAGACCACCAGGTCGAAGAGCTGGAAGATGTCTGAGCGAGGCTGGTGGACCGACAGCAGAACCAGGCGGTTTCCCCGGGCCAAGCGGGACAGCGTGATGACCAGATTGTGGGCCGTGAAGCTGTCCAGACCCGACGTGGGCTCATCCAGAATCAAAATACCTGTCGGTTTGGGGATCGGTCTAACGGCGTGAAGCGGGCCCAGAGGGTTCTCTTACCTGGGTTCCAGAGGAGTTGGACCGCGATGCTGACCCGTCTCCGCTCCCCTCCTGAAACCCCCCTCACGTAGTCGTTTCCCACCCGGGTGTGGGCACACTGTCTCAGTCGCAGTTCAGCGATGACGTCGTCCACCTGAGAGGGCAACGTGTCCGAAACCGTAAGTGACCTTTTGTCAAGGGTACTTTTGTCTAAAACGTTTTAGAAATCGTTTCCAACGCCCTGACTTTGGGCCTTGGAAGCCAAGGTTAGCAGACCAGTCAGTCACTCGCCACAATTGTCTGTGGTCAGGTTTGTTGTCTGACCTTGTCAGACTGATGGACCGAGGTGTCGAGGTTACAAGAACGAGCCAGGGACAAGCAGCTCGGATTTCGCAATTCGGTTTGACACCCTGGATTGGTCACCGGTCGCTCACAGGCACATTGACAGTCTAGGGTACCAAAATAACCACTCTAGAACCAGTTTTTGGAACCCTCCCCTCAAACATGGATGGATCCTTTGACTTTGACGGACCTTTAACAAAAGGTGTCAAGGTTACTGGAACTACCCAGGAACCACCAGTTGTTAAATCTGACTGATTGGTTACCAGTCACTCACAGTCACAGACTAACCACTGCAGAACCAATCACAAAGTGTTAGGAGATCATCCGATCTTTATTCCATAAGCGAATTGTAGCTGAGATGACTTCAGGGGAAAAAAAGTGGGGTGCGTTACCCTCTGGTCCCGCTGGGCCTGCGTGAAGTGCGTGGGCAGCCTGAGTTTGGCCACGAAGGCCAGGGTCTCGCGCACGGTCAGGTGAGGCAGGAGCCGGTCGTCCTGGCGCACGTGCGCGATGCTCTTCTTCACCAGCTGAGCCGTGTTGGGGCGACCGTTGATCAGGATCTGGCCCGACGTTACGGCGCCGCCCTCGTCGCGACACGTGATGATGTCCAGCAGCGACGTTTTGCCGCAACCTGAACCAGTGCGACCGCGCGGTTAGCGTTACTTGTCCTAGCATACCTTGTGGCAGTGCTATCGGATTGGATAGCTGTAGCCCCCGTCAGTTTGGGCTCCTTTTTTTTTTTTTATTGTTAACCAGATAATCGGTGATATTGTCAATTTTACCCGAGCTTCCGATGACGGCCAGCATCTGCCCGCTGCGGACTCGCAGATTCAATTTGTTGATGGCCGTCTGCTTGTCGCCTTTGATTTCCCACGGCAGCTTGAACTCGGAGAGCCTCTCGTACCACGGAATCTGCGCCGCCGTGTCCACCTGCGCAAAGACAGGAATTTGGTCCCCGTCGCGTTGCAACAACCAAGGACACATACACACAGACAAGGGGGTTTCTATCGTAATGGAGACGTTCCATTGACATCATGCATTTCTCATCCCATAACTTCAACCGTCACAAATGTAAAAAAAATCCAATTCAAATCTCTGCTCTAAAAGCAAGCCCTGACCCTCAAAAAGAGGTCCGAGCTTGTGGGGTCCACCAAGTCCAAGAGGTCCCCACGAAAACATCAAAATCCAGATTTGGTCCCCACCATGTATCAAAAACTAACACACTCATCCATTCAAATACACACACAAACTTTTTTTGGGGGTGGGGGGGGCTTCTGGGGTGTCACCTGATAGTGCAGGTTGTTGACTTCCAAGTGGTTGCAGTCACCGCAGTAGGTGAAATAGAGGCTGCTGTCCTCGTCGGATGAGAACAACTCCGTGTCTGGCTGCGCCTGCAAATGCAATCGGATTTCAATTTTTCTTTCAAAATCATTTTTTTTCAACAAAAAATCTTCCAGTCTTTGGCTAAAATTTGGGTCCAAAACAGACAATTAAGTTCTAGGGTAGAAGATTACTTTAGATAATTTAGTCCTAAAGTAATTGGTTACTTACCTCAAGTAAGTGAATCATTTAGGACCTAATTACTGAAGGTAATCGATTACTTTAGATTTTAATGACCAAAACAATTACTTCATGTATGACTTAAATGTCTAAAGTTATCGATCGCTTTAGTATTTAATTACATGAAGTAATCTGTTATCTTAGTACGAAATTAACAAAAGTAATTCAAGACTGCAGTACTTAATTACCTCATCAAATACTTCATGCATAACTTAAATAGTTATTATTAGTATGTAATTACACAGGCTATTAACTTACTACTTAATGACCTATGATAATCAATTACTTTAGGATTTGTATATTTTTTTAAAAATTCGACCTCTTCTATGTGTTTTTTAATTATTGACTTAACACTGTATCTATTGCAGGTTATTCCTTACTATTTTTTTTGCTATTTTTCCCTTGTAAATTGGAAAAGACAAAATAAATATTGGTTTTATGTATTATTTTTTTTTAACAAAAGAAAAAAATAAGCGAAATCTGTGGATTACTGCACATATTTTTGGGAACATAACCTGAGTTTTTATGAGTTTATGATGTACTCATTTAGAATGTTCATATTTTGCACAGCAATGCAATTGTTTTTGTTGTGTTAATTCCCTTTTGTTTCCTGATCCAGGCTCTTGTTGCAAATGCTTCATTACTTATCGAATGAATGATATTGCTTGTAATCTGCAGCTTCATTTGAATGGAGTGAAGGCGATGTTTATGATTTTGCTTTTTCTCAGCGTGTGACTGACCTGTGAGGATCCGTTACCGTTTGCGTCCATGATGACAGAAGCCGCCAGCCGACGTTGGTTTTGCCCGACGATCAAGGCGCCCCCTTGCGCGCGCCTCTCCCCCGCCCCCTTTCTTCTTTCTGATCCTTTTTTATTTGAAAAAAAAAAAAAAATCAGCTCTCGGGCATTTGCGGCGTCCAGGAAAGTCCCCCGATCCAAAATGATGTCCGGTCCCCTCGGCCGCTCCGTTCCGCCTTCCCGTCCGCTTTATACCAGCCCGGATCAAAGTTCCCTGAGATAAGGCCCCGTGCCCCGGCGCCGTATTTATGGCTGGACCCGCTTAGTCTACAAAGGAGCCGGAGCTCCGGCGGACGCTGCCGGAAAATGAGCCGACAGTATTCGGTGGAGCCGGAAGACCCGGGCCTGCCGGGCCGGGCGCGGGAGCGCTTTAAGTTCACGTCGGA
This sequence comes from Hippichthys cyanospilos, assembly GCF_059441005.1. Lineage (NCBI taxonomy): Eukaryota > Metazoa > Chordata > Actinopteri > Syngnathiformes > Syngnathidae > Hippichthys > Hippichthys cyanospilos. Next base: position 1,447,293 of record NC_142376.1, read on the forward strand.
GGCCGGCGCGGAAGAGGCGGCCGAGCCCGCGTGCTCCCTCGGCGCCAGCAACATCACCTACGCCGTCAGGTACCCGCGTTCCCGACCGGAGTCCGCTTCCATCTTTGATTCTCTTGCGCCGATTCCTAAGCGGACTCGCAAGCGGGCCTGGATTGACCATCTGGAGTGCGGGGCGGATGCCGGTTGGGCAGGCGTCTTTGAGGGCTGCTCTTAGTTTTACTCCATTGTGAGACTGGATTAAGCATCCGGTGTCCAGGGCGTCCGCCTGGCGGGCTGGCGTCTTGCGGGTCTGACTGACGTGGTGCTATTCCATCGTTATTTGTCTCCATTTTACACCAAGGGACCGGCTAGTAGGAGTGGGACTCTTTGACTGTCTCTGCATTTCATTAGATTCCCATTTTTGGGTCTACTATTTATTCAATGAAATGGATTAACCATGCGGTGCAGTTTGATTTTTTTGGATTCGATTCCCCACTTTTCCACTCCTGTTTGGCTTGTTTACCCTTGACGGCGGACCGCGACTTTGTTTTTCCTTGCAGCGAGCGAGCGGGCCCCTGGTGGGACCTGCCGTCCTACAGGAAGCGGCGGACTCGGCAGATCCTCAACGACGTCTCCTTCCACGTGGACAGCGGGCAGATTATGGGCATCCTGGGCAACTCGGGTGGGCGGCCGACACGCTCGGATCGTTAGAGTACCGCGGCAGCACAACAGTAACGAGCCCGATTGCGTTTACTGGCGGAGAGCGCCCCTGGTGGCGAATAAAATGAATACTTCCATAACATGGTTTGACTCGCTTTGTTTACCGAGGGAGTGCCCCCTGGTGGCTCGTCATAAAAACAAATCCAAACTGCAGACTCTATATAAGCCGCAGGGTGCAAAGCATGAGAAAAAAAGCATTTTAAAATCTTGAAATGTACCCTAAATATTAGTTCAATTCCAAAGACTTAACTTTATGAAGCAAAGTCATTGATTACTTTCATTTATGGAATGTTTGTCGACCTTTTGGGGCAGGTTCGGGAAAGACCACCTTGTTGGACGCCATCTCGGGCCGCTTGGGCAAGTCGGGCGTCCTGTCGGGCGACGTCTTCATCAACGGCAGGAGGCTGGCCGCCGACGAGTACCAGAACTGCGTCTCGTACGTGCTGCAGGTGAGCGCCGCCACTTTTGTCGCGACTCGGATGAACTTTTTATTTGGGCGGGGGAGGGGGGGGCGGGTGGCCCGCTCATGCTGCTCGTCTCTCTCTATGAGAGAAAGTGTATCCAAAGGCCAAAGGAAAAGCAGCGCCTTGCAATTATCTCCCCGCCGGCTGATAAGCGGCGGCCTCGTCATTAGTTTGCCCGCTAAGCTGCAGATGAGCAGCCGATAGAAAGCAAACGTGGGACGCCGGCGCCGTTGGAGCGGAACTCCCTAACATGAAAAAACACTCCGTATATAAAATTCATTACTTCAAGAAAATTACTACAATAAATCGATTACTTGAGTTCTTAATGATATATATATAGTTAAAATGTTAAAATCCTTTTTAATTGGTTCAAGTGTCATAAATTGTGATAATAATTGCGATACGAACATCCAGACGGGCCAGACGACGGGGCCGGGACACGAGGCTTGAAATGGGGTCATTCGCTCGGGTGGGGGTCAAGCAGTTCAAATTTGTTTTGTTTCCGCCGCCAGAGCGACAACCTGCTGAGTTATCTGACGGTGGAGGAGACTTTGACCTACACGGCCCAGCTGGCCCTCAGAAAGCACTCTGACAAAGACATCCAAAACAAGGTGCCCACCAACGCTTCCATAAGAACGCAAAAAAGAAAAACGCTACTTATCTTTTGTCATTTTCAAAAAGGCCATTGTTAGCAAATGAAACTAGCAACAATGAAACAATATTTATTGTTACAGTGTAAGTACATATTGCATTGAAATTAACTTTTCAATTTTTACCATTCAAATAACTAATTACATATACTATTAAATATAATAATAATGTTCAGTCTAATCATATTTTATATCATAGTTATATTGTTAATTATGTACTATATTAATTATAATTGATATTAATTCAAATCTAATTTATAAATGCAATTAATAATAAGAAATAAATAATATATGTATATATGTAATAATATAGTGATGATAATGTACTATAATTCATTTTAATTCATCAATAGTAGTATTAAATAAAATTGATACAAATAATATACTACTTAAAATAAAAAATATAATTTGAATGATGAAATACATTGTTATTTCATTTTGATTCACATGTATCTTTGTTTTTGTATTTTTTACTTATTTAATCAAATGTATTCATTTAAATTATTGTTGGTTTTGCTTCATTATTTATTCATTTTATCATATTCTCTATTAGAATTATAAAATCAAATATTTAACTAAAAATGTATCTTATTTTTAAATTCATTTTTTATTTACATTAGTAATCATTTATTTTACTCTATTTTTTATTATTGTGTACCTTATTATAAATATTTATTTGACCTTAATTAATCACTAAGGCAATCGGTAACAAATGTGTTACAATAATCACTAGTAACACAGTAATAAATGTCATAGAATGCAATGTCACGGAATAATAAATGTGAAAAATGAAAATGTTCCGATTTTTTTGAAGGTGTCAGCGGTGATGGGCGAGCTGAGCCTGAGCCACGTGGCCCGCAGCGTGATCGGCGGCCGCGTTTTCCCGGGGATCTCCGGAGGCGAGAGGAGGCGGGTCTCCATCGCCGGCCAGCTCCTTCAGGACCCCCGTAAGGCCAAAAAAAAAAAAAACAAACCTCCGCCGTTATCAAAGCGCCATGAGAAAAAGGGAGCGCGCCCCGGGCTCCTTTTATCAGGTCTGGCCAACTCCTATGAGGACGCGCGCACACACGGGGCCTTCCCATTGGCTTCCTCTCCAATCAAGCAGAAAATGAATTCGTCTGCGTTTAATTGCACTTTGGGAGACAATCTCTGAATTGTCCTCGCAAGGCTAATGAAGTCCTAAATAAGTGGGCGCTTATCAACTTTGCAAGTTTTCATCCGGGGCGCCGCGTCACCGTCCACAGGTGTCATCCTATTGGACGAGCCCACCACGGGCCTGGACAGCATGACGGCCAATCAGATCGTGGTGCTGCTGGCCCAGCTGGCCCGCAGGAACCGCGTCGTCATCGTCACCATCCACCAGCCTCGATCCGAACTCTTCACGGTAAAAACACCGCCGCGCGGAAGTCAAATAATCAATTCGCTTCTCTAAATTTGAAGGGCGCGAACGCTGTACGTGAAGCTATTCCAACTGGCTCTGAGGAAGGTCTTGTTTTGTTTTTGTTTTTTGTTTTGTTTTTTGTCCGCAGGTGTTCAGCAGGATCGCGTTGATGAGTCGCGGCGAGTTAGTCTTCTGCGGGCAACCCGACGAGATGGTGGACTTCTTCAGCCGCTGCGGATACGAGTGTCCCGAGTACTGCAACCCCTTCGACATCTACGGTAGCGCTCGGCTCGCCCCAAAGCCCCAAAGCCCCAAAGCCCCAAAGCCCCAAAGCCCGCGCTCCGTCATGTCCCATCCGTCCCGAATCAGTGGACCTGACCTCGGTGGACACGCGCAGCAGCCGTCGCGAGGCGGCCACCTTCAGCCGCATGCACCACGTGACGCGCTCCTACCGCAAGTCGGCCATCTTTGAGCGCATGCTGGCCCGGACGCGGCAGAGCCTGGGCGCCCGCTGCAAGGCGGCCGTGCCCTACAAGAGCAAAGAGTCGCCCCCCGGTGCCGCCAAGATGGCCGTGCTCCTCAGGTTGCACAAAAACACGCTCGCTCGCCAAGTAGCAACAACACGTAGCATCTCATTTAGCATAGACGATTAGCAACAAGTAGCGTAGACGTAGCAACAACAGGTAGCGTCAATATGTAGCGTAGACATAGCAATTAGCATGAGAGATAGCTGTTAGAAGTTCCCTAGAAAATAGTTGTCGAAAAATGCGACCGAGCTGGATTCGTCATAGAATAGAAAGCAATGATTCATCCTGAGAAGATGTAATTGAACCTCGGAGATGGAGATATTTTGGACCTCCCGCAGGCGGACCATGCGGAACCTCTCCAGGGACCGAATGGGGGTCCTGATGCGGCTGTCCCAGAACCTGATCTACGGGCTTTTCGTGGCCTTCTTCGTCATGCGCCTGGACCGGGACGTGGCCAAAGGCGCCGTGCAGGACCGCATCGGCATCATCTACCAGAGCGTGGGCGCCTCGCCCTACACGGGGATGCTCAACGCCGTCGCCCTCTGTGAGTAGCGCCGCCGATCGCGCGCGCGCGCGCCGCGGCGACACTAACGGGCCGGCGCGGGCGCAGTCCCCGCCCTGCGAGCCATCGGCGACCAGGAGAGTCAAGACGGCTTGTACAGCAAGTGGCAAATGTTCCTGGCCTACGTCTTGCACATCCTGCCCTTCAGCGTCATCAGCGTCGTCGTCTTCGCATCCTTCCTCTACTGGTAAGGCAAACGGAGGGAGGAGGGATGGATGAATGGATGAATGCTAAAAGGAAGGAAGAAGAAGAAAGGAGGGAGGGAGGAAGGAAATAAGAGAGCTAGGAAGGAAGGATGATGGATGAAAGCAAAGAAGGAAGAGAGGGTAAACGGCACGAGTCCGGAACGGGATCCGCTTCCAGGACGGTGGGGATGCACCCCGAGATGTGGCGCTTCGCCTGCTTCACGGCGGTGGTGACGGTCCCTCACATCACAGGTGCGCGGCGCGCCGTCACGCGACCGAGGCGGCGCGGCGCCACGTCTGAGGCGCGGCCTTTTGCCCGTCGCAGGCGAGCTGCTGACGGTGGTCCTGCTGGGCGTGGTCCAGGACCCCAACATGGTCAACACGGGCGTGGCCCTCCTCAACATCGCCGGCATCCTGGTGGGCTCCGGTTTCCTCCGGTACGGCGCGATGCCGAGAAACGCGTCGCGTCGACGGGGCGTCGCCGCTCCGACAGACCACCCCCCCCCCCCCCCCCGCGCGTAACAGGAGCACGGCGCAGATGCCGACGGTGTTCCAGTGGCTGAGCTACGTGACCTTCCAGAAGTACAGCTGCGAGCTGCTCATCGTCACCGAGTTCCACGGCCTGGACTTCGCTTGCAGTAAGCTCGCCCTTTGACCCCGGACCCCGGTCCCGAGCCTGAAGCGCCTCCGCTCCGCTCCGCCCCGCAGACCGGTCGGCCGCGGCGCCGGGCCGCCCCGCCTGCCTGATCACGCGGGGCGATCAGATCGTGGAGCAGGGCTACCCCGGCGCCGTGTCGCGCTTCGCGCTGGACTTTGCGCTGCTCTACGCCTTCCTGCCCGCCCTGCTGCTGCTGGGCGTCGGAGCCTTCAAGATCCGGGACAGGCTCCGCCTCCGCTGACCCGCACCTTCATCGATTGAAGTCGCTTCGGGTCCATTCCTGACGTCCGCGTGCGGATTGGCCCCCCGAAAAACTAAATCAGTACGAGACATTTGTTTAAATTGGTTTTATTGTGAAAATCAAAGAGGATGTTGTTGCTAGGCACTGGGAATGTTCTGGATTAGATTGTCTGTATGAATTAACGGATCCATTTTTTTTTTTATCTGTTGTGTTTACTTATGATCACCATTTAAGATAACTTGCAACTACATGGTCTTTTATAAACTAGTTGATCGAGTCAGTGATGATAATGACTAGAACTACTGCTGCTTTTACTGCCCCCCCCCCCAAAAAAAAAAAGCCTCTATTTTCATTTCAGGCAGACACACTGTATAAACACAAAACAATTGGAAAAAAATAAATAAAATAATTGTTGTGATATTTTGGGCCTAATAATTCCTAAAAAATTTTTGTTCCCTAAAATGTGCACACTTTGGTCATCCCATGTTTTAGTCCCAACTGTGATTTGTGTCGATAAGCGTGGACTGACAATAAGCAAAAGCTACACAACTCAAAATAATTTAATTCCACAAAAGAAAGGAAATGTACGGAAAAATCAGAGGTCTCCACATGACTCATGTCATCGCGGACATCGTTTTTAGCAGATCTCCATCCGAATGAAAAGTGACAAATGATCCCGTGTGGTTCCGTCATGACGTTCTCCTGGGCTGCTCACAATAGGGAACGTTCTCAAGAAGAAGATCCTCCCGAGGTCGAAGTACTGACAAAAAACAGGAAAAACATTTAACAACTACAATCTTTTTTTGTAATATATATATACAGTATATATATATATATAATGTGTAAACTCACAGAGTTTTTGTCCGTCAACGTGTTCCATTTGAAGCACGCCCTGGCGCAGGACCGTTTCCACATCCCGGCCCATTTGGATCATCTGCAAGAACACAACAACACAACTCATACCGGCATCAAAACTTCTCGTATAAAGTGGACGGTAAAATTACTTTACCTTCTCAATGTTTTCCTCCGACGATTCGTGTTTATTTTTACGGAACTCCTCGTTGATTTTCCATTTAGCAGCTGTGCCGAAGAAAAAAACCATAATACATTTTGGACCATAACCGGCATTTTTTTTTCACGGTTTGAACCCCGTGACTTATAGTCCAGTTTGCCATATCTGAAGTTTCTTTTTTACTAATCAGCAGAGGGCAATGTTGCACTAAACAAAGGGAGACAAGAAGACACCGTGGAAGTATTGATTTTGAGTTTAAACTGCCTATTTACCTGCCACCTGGGGGCACTCTCTTCTATGTCCGCAATCAAACATGTTAATGTCGTGATTGTGCCATATTTTTACTTAAAACTCCAAATTTAAAAGCGTTATTTAAAATGAGGAACATTTTCAAGAAAAATAACGTTTTTTTGGTTATAAATGAAAAAAAAAGTCATTTTTGTTCCATGTTTACAATTTGTTTCTATCGTTAAAAAAATACATACCTAATTTTTTTTTCACTGATTAGATTTAACTTGAATGAACAATTGCAAGAAAAATAGCAAAGTAATCCTGCAATAAAAAAAAAAATAAAAAAAAACTTACACTAAATACACAAAAAGTTGCTTTGGTTTTCAGTTTGTTTCTACTGTTTGCAAAAACAATCGATATGTTTTGACTGGTCAGACCTAAATTGAACAAAACTAGCAAGAAAAATAACGTGCTAAAGAAAACGTGTCATAAATAAAAATCTGCCATGGAGTGAAGCCGCAACAAGCGAACCGCGATGTAGCGAGGGAACACCTGTATTACGAATTTTTAAGTACAGTCGAAAGTCTCTACGCTAACGCTGCACTATTCCACTGAGCAAAATGCTTGTTTTTTTTTTTTGTTTTTTTTGACATAGTGACGTATTGTGCCATGAAACTGACCTGCGAGTGCTTTTTCGTCATCTTTAAAAACAACCATCCTGGTTCTGTGCAGCGACTTGAAAACGCGTAAGACCTGCGCAAACATGAAGCATGTGTCTTGACTATATAAAAACATAATGAGTAACAAGTCTAACATGTTAAAATTGTACAAAATTGTGCACTCACCTTCACGCGAGCGCTCATGTTGACGTCTGTTTCAAGTTTACTTCCGTTTTCTTTCAGTCTGACCAATCAGAGTGGACGTTGCGCTGACGTTATGCTGGATGTTGCATCGGCCAATCAGCTGTCAGGGGGAAGCTCTATCCCGACAAGAGACACCGCCCCCAGTCAGTCAGTGTGCGCCTGCGCCAACATGGCTGACGAAACAGCAAGAGCGCAGGTGGCCAAGCCCGGCGAAGACACCATATTCGGCAAAATCACGCGCAAAGAAATTCCTGCGAAACTCATATACGAGGACGAGCAGGTAGGAAATGCACAAATGTGTGACGATGCTCCATCGTCGCACCTTGAACTGCAGTGCGACTCCGGCTAAATGCTAAAGCTAGCTTCCGGCTGATTCTGCACTCACACGCAAATCAATCATTATGGTTATAGAAAATAAAAATACAATAATAATGATGATTGATAATTGATGATGATAATGACGACTCATTTCGCAAATTGTGTTGCTTCCCCGGAAATGCTCCCAATATTGCGTCAGATTTGGGTCTTCAATTTGGATTGAAAAGGTTCTGACTAAAAATAAACCTGGAATAATATTCCTTGCTTGTGACGAATATTCAGCATTAATATTCAAATAATAAAAGAAATATCGTCTATGGCTATGTGTAGTATTGTTTCCGATACACACATTCGTAAAGTTATAGAATATGATCAAAGGCATTCAAGTATGTGTTGTTCCAGTTTTGGGGTGTATGTCATCATGGATTACATAACCTGACATTTCGGTATATTTTAGTTAATATTTTAGCCCCCTCACTCTTTATTCTTTTGTAGTATTTTACTGTATACATTTCCTAAGAGCTGTATTTTTTAAAACTAATGTTTTCAAAATGTTACTGTTTTTATATATATGGATTTTTACATCAATTTTATTTTCCAAATGTTCTTGTTTGTTTTATATAGCTGTACATGTTATATTTTTGGGTAAAATATTTTTTTCCCTAGCATTGTCTAAATGTATTTACATTCAGGGCAACCCTCAGAAAATAATATTTTAAATCATTATTCGTTTAGATCATTACTATTCATCTTTTCAAATAGTCGTCTTTCCATAGGTCAATTACTTTGGCGCTTCTAGACTTAAATGTTTTGTATTTTGCGCATGGAGTGATTTCCGCATTCAAGATCATGTCTATTTGTGGCGTTCCAGTGCGTGGCCTTCCCCGACATTTCCCCGCAAGCGCCGACTCACATCCTGGTGGTCCCCAAGAAGCCCATCGTCCAGCTATCCAAAGCCGAGGACGGCGACGCGGCGGTGAGGCGCGCGGATGGGATAGGACAGGACGCGTGCGTTGCGTTTTGATCACGTGACGCAAGCCCCTCCCCTCAGCTCCTGGGCCACTTGCTGATCGTGGCCAAGAAGTGCGCCGAGAAGGCCGGCCTGACCCGGGGCTACAGGATCGTCATCAACGACGGGCCCGACGGCGGCCAGTCCGTCTACCACATCCACGTCCACGTCCTGGGGGGCCGCGGCATGAATTGGCCCCCCGGCTGAGCGCGGCCCCCTGCCGTCAAGCCAAAGTCGGTGTTGGTCAACAGCGCTGATAAAATGTGATCCATTGCACTGAGTGTTGTCTTTATTTACGAGACATCTGCCTTATTTTTGGACAAGGGGCCACACGAGTTTAAAATGAGATAAGGTCGTTACGCATTAGATTTATAAAGCACATTTATACGTAAAGTACTGTAGTAGTTCTTAAAGTAAAGACGCCTCCGAATTAGCCTAGCCACAAGGGGGCATATTTGCGTGATACAATTCAGACTTGCTGGGACGTCTCAAAACTGAGGAAGTTAACGTCATCTAGTGGTGAAGTAAAAGAATGCATTATTTTGGGTAAGCGTGTACTACGGCGTCCGGGACAGATCAAAACTCACACGCCGACAAACGCTACACTTAAATCGCGAATTCTCCCACGAAAATGGAGGACAAACTTGTCAGTCTCTTATACACTAGTTACCGATTAATTGAGCTAGGATTGGATAGTTTAAACGTTTTTATTTCTTTAATAAATTACGCTGATGCAGCAAAACTGTTTTTTATGCAAATTGTTGAAATTATAGAGGGTTTGTAAGGTTTGTTTTTCAGCACTAGATTTCACTAAATCTCGTGCATTGTCCTTTGATGTTTTTTACGTGGTTCAATTAAAAAAAAAAAAAAAGCCTTACTAACCCTAACCCAAGTTATTTTGGGCAAAAATGCCTTACTATACGTGATTTTTTTTCTTTCAAAAAACGCCTAACGATACATGTTCATATTAAAAAAAAAAAAAACCTTACCACACACGATTGACGTTTTATAAATAAATAAAAACACTATACATGTTCGTTTTTTTGTAAAGAAAAAAAGACTTACTAGTATACACAGTCAGTTTTATGCATAAGAAAGCCTTACAAATGGTTGTTATTTTGCGAAAAGTGATCTATTTTCGCTTTTTTTTCTCCTTATTAAATTTGATTTCCTTTATTTTTGGTCAAATTATTTACTACAAATGTCACGTATATTATGATGAAATCATCATCTATTTTGTGCAATATGCATTCTTAGTTCCAATTTTTTTCACCCCCCCCCCAATCTTCATATTGAATCCTTCCGAAACACGATTGTAGTACAATCCTCTTGAAAACCAAATAAATAAATCCTAAAATGATATTTCAAGCCGAACATTGAAGAGTGGATGGCTCTATTTTATTGACAGTAAAATTGCAGTTTGAACAAATATAAAATACATAAAACATCCATAAAATATTAAACAAAAAAATAAATAAAAACCGTTTTTTTTTTCTCTTTACAAACAAAATAACTGACCAGACAAGGAGAAATAAAAACAAAAACCTAGTGGTACCAAAGTCATTTAAAATGTTTTTTTTTTCTTTTTCTACAGCTTAAAAAAATGGCAGTGAATTAAAAGGGACAAAATAAAAAATAAAAAAAAACGTGCAAAATAATTTTAAACATTTTTTTCCTTGAATTTCCACATTGCATCTCACCTTCACACACCTCTAAAGCCTGTCGGTACGACTAGTAAACGTCAGACTAAACAAAATGAAGTGGTTTAAGACCTACAAAGCGAGGACACAAGCGCGCCCGGCGACATTCGGACACCGCATGTTACAATCAGAAAAGATGGACGGAGTCATTCAGCAGCTTCCCAAAGCTCCATTTGACATAAACCAACAGCTACAAAACAATATCAGTATCCAAATATTAAAAAACAGCCAGGTTAATTTTTTTTTAAACGCAACTATAAAAGGTTCAATTGCAAATGAGAGGACACTTTCAGTGCTGCTACAAAATTAATGGCCACCCAAAAATTGAGCTCAGCCGCGCGCTAGCTGATGGACTTTGGTAAGTGGTTATTTTTATTGGGAGTTTTTTCCACACATAAATATGGGACTAGCAAGGGAGGGCCAGGCTGGCTTCTTCACATGCTACCACAGCGCCAACTACTGGGCAAGGTAAAGATTAAAAAAAGAAGAAACGAACGGCACGGGTTGAAGTTGTGGAATCGTTTTCTGTATAAAGCGTCGGTGACGTTAAGGCTGCAGCAGTTTGGAATATTGAAGTGCAAAATGAAAAGTGGTGAAATGTGCATTGCTCTGGTCTGATAAACTCCTTGTCAGGAGATGGTTCTTAAGGCATGAGCGTTGTGGGTGGGGACGAGTCCACGCAGCAGAGCGGATGAAATGCTCATGTTCGGTTTTTTTTCTTTTGTTTTGTTATCACTTGACGACCGGAAAACTACGGTGGCCCTGGAGTGCAAATCACACAAACAAAAAAAAACTAAGAAAGAAAAGGTCACTGCCAACACAAAAAAAACTCAAAACATCTTACAACAGAGAAGAGCACAATAAAAAGGAGGCACACAGTAAAAAGAGAATGCAAGAAAAAAGCAGACAACAGCTTACAAGAGAAGCACACAAGAAAAAAGAAGCAGATGAAAAAAATGCGCAGTAAAAAAGCAGATAAAAATGCGCGAGAAAAAAGCAGATAAAAGAGCATAAAAAAAGCACGCAAAAAAGCAAACAACAGAAAACACATACAAGAAAAAAAGCACGAATGGAGCAAACGAGAACAAAGACATACGCGAGTAAAAAGAAGCAAACAACAAAAAATACAAAGAGCATGAAAGAGCATGAAAGTGAGGAAACAATAAAAAAGCAGGCAAAAAATAGGAACCATGAAAAAAATGAAGCAAACGAGAAAAAGGAAGCATTTAAGAAAAAAGCAAACAAGAAAAAAGACGCATGCAAGAAAAAAAATGCACACAAGAAAAAAGTTTTTTTAGCGTTTCTTCGTTCGCTTTTTTCATTGTCTTTTTTCTTGTTTTTTTTTTTGCATGCGTCTGATTTCTTGTTAGCTAATTTTTTTCTTTCATGCTTTTTTGCATGCTCTTTTGTAGCTTTTTTGGTTTCTCTTTTTCTTCATGCTTTATTTGCTTCTTTTTTCTTACATGCTTCCTTTTTCTTGTGTGCTTCTCTCTTGTAAGGTGTTTTTGTTTGTTTGTGATAAACCTTTTTGTTTGCTTAGTTTTTTTGTGTGATTTGCACTTCAGCGCCACCATTAAAAAACAACAAAAAAAGAGTTTTTCTCATTTTAGGCTCAGATCAAAAACATGACATAGAAAGAAATGAACACAGAATTGTTTTTAATTTTGATTTTTTTTTTAAACGCAGTCAATCCCAAAGACGTATTTATTCGTCATTACAGAATCCAGTCCTTCAATCAGTATTACTTTTTTTTTTTTAATTAAGGTGAACGAAATAAAAAAATAGCAGCCACTGAGGAATAATTTACATTTTTAGAAATATTTAGGAGTAAAAAGTAAATATTTTGTTTTTTTTTTATCAGTTTTGATAACCTTCTCATGTACAAAATGAAAAAAAAATCATTTTGACTGAAAAGAACATTATAGTTGCGCAGAACAAATAAGGACCACTTACTCTTCTGGGCAGAAGCAAAATCTATCACATTTTGCTGCTGAAAATGAAATCCATGAATATTTCATTTGTTGTGTCTTGACGGAATAGTATTGCTGCCACTGTGGGAAATGGCGCCATATTGTGCTAATCAAACATTTTTCCATTTATTTTTTTACCTGAGCCTAAAATGGAATTGTATTTAATTTTTTTTCGATTGACAAAAAAAAAAAAAAAAATCAAAGAAATGAAATCCGTCAATGGTATCCGGTAAGAAGTCATTTTTGCAGGAGGGCCTCCTTGCCGCTGGGCCGCACGCGGCCGAAAGGCGGGGGGGCCGCCGCGGAGGTTGAAGGCGGGGCGCCCGCGGAGGCGTCGCCCGCCTCGCTGGGCGCCCGGACCGTCTCGGGCGGCGCCGGCTGGCGGGGCGGGGCTTTGGCGTCCAACGTCCCGTCCGGGTCCAGCATCAGATTGATCACTGCCGCGCACACACGCCGACAATAAGCGCACAATAAGCGCAAGCGGGAAAAAAAACTCATTCGGGGAGGTATACGCGTTGCATTTTGGTGTTTGTTTTTGGATATTTTGATGTCTAATTGTCTAATTGTTTTTAGCCCTTGTGGCGTTATGTTACAATATTATGTTACGTTACATTACTTTTTTTTTTTTTTTTACAATATCATAAAATAAACACTGGGGGAAAAAAAAAACACTTGTATTTTGGCATTTTTAGGAAAAAAAAAAAGAGAAATTCATGAAAATGTTGGACAAAATTTACAAAATGAAGGAGAAAAAGGAAAATTACAATAATAATCTGAAAATGTTTGTTTTCGTTTAAAATTTTGAGATACGTTTACATTTGTTTTATTGTTCTCTAATATTTCGTGATTTTTTTGTTTTGATTTTCTCTGTTGTAAACTCATTTTAGAAACTAATAAAAAAACTACAAAACTATCAAACGGAGGGAGAATTTTGTTTCTTGACGTTTTTATAAATTCTTGAAAACATTGGACAAAATCTACAAAACGGGAGGAAAAAAAGATTTTTAAAAAGATATCAAAAATATAGAAAAACAAAGCTTTGAAAACGTTGGTTTTCATTTAGTTAACTTTCATTTCGACTATAATTTAAAAATGAATAAAAACATTCGACAAAAACTATCAAATGCAGGGATGAAATAGAAAATGACAACAATTAAAAACACAAATAAGAAAGAGTAATACATAAATGTTTGGAAAACAACGACCAGCAGAAACTCCATCAGAATTAGGAAAAGGTACGTGAAAAAAACTCGTGAAAACCTCACGTTGTTTCATTTTGATCTTTGCCACACACCGTACATCCGAGTAAGATTTTTTAGTCAACGCAGCATTCTATTGGCCGGCGAAGGCACGAGAGCAGGGGTTAGCGCGCGCACGTCACGTCTGAAGTTGTTTTACCTTCAAGCTGCTTCTCCACTCGTCTGAGCTCCAGCAGCACGGCCGAAATTTCCTGCGCAAAAAAGCGACGAGACTCAGCCGCCTGCTGAGCGCTCAAACGGCGGCGGAGGCTCGAGCACCTTGTTGGTGGACTTCAAGAGCGGCGCGTCGCTTTCCGATTTCAGTTTGCGTTCTATGTCCTCCCAGTTCCTGTCCTCATCCTTCAACAATATCCTGGACAGCGATAATTCCAAAAAAAAAAACCCAAATCCTCACAATTCAAGCATCATCGACGCAAAAGACAATCCAAGACTAAAAACCTGATTTAGACTAAAAACCTGATTTTTCCCGCCGTCTTATCGGTGGACAGTCGGATCTTGGTGGACAACTGCGAGACGGAATGGATCAGAAGGCTGTCCAGAACCGCCTGGATTAGGACGCGAGAGGGCGAAAGGTCAACGGCGCCCCCGGTGGCCACGCGCGCGCGGGGCTTCTTACCTCCTCTCGGTTCCACGTGCGTCTCCTGAGCGCCCGGGGCTCGTGGCCCTCGGGGGCCCGGGGGCGGAGCTCCGCCGGCTTGCCGTTTATCTCGGCCGTCTTGGCGGCGGGGATGACGGGAGGCGCCTTGCGGAACTTCAGGCTCTCGTCAAACACCCGATCTACCAGCTGACCGTTGAGGAAAAAAAGTCAAACTCAAAGTCAAAAAATGGCAAAACTAGAATGCAGAAATGTGAACAAAAAAGCAAAACAAAAATTATGAAAACAATTCCAAAATAAAAACAAAAAGAAGGTAAAACCACAAATGACACAAAATGACCAGGATACATAACAAAAATAATGAAGATGGCACGTTATGGCCATTAACCGGTCTCTACCGCCACCTACTGTCTTGAGGCGGAACACAAGTCAAGAAAAACGTTCCTCTTTGCTGACATAATTTGACCGCCGCGCAACGGAATGTTGCAGGAAAATCAATGAGATAAATCCCATTAAAACGCATCTCGAAAATTGTAATTATAATGCTTTTATATGCTCCGAAATTTGGACCAAGAACATCTTTGTGCACAAAATCTCCCACGTCAAATGGCAATTTTCCATGTTTTAATCATCTGCTGGGTGGGGGGGGGGTCACCTGTCTCATGCTCTCCTGCAAGTCGGGCCGCGGCGGGCCCAGCTCCTCGCCGGGCGTGGTGGCGGCGGTGCTGGGCGCCGCGTCGGAGGAGCTGACCGAGTCGATCTTGCCGGCCACGTCGTGGATCTCGCGCGCCAAGGTGGCCAGGTCCTTGGCCAGGTCCTGGCTGATCCTGCGCACACATGGGAACAACCTGGTAACCATCAGAACGGGGTCGTTTACAAACGCGGCAAAAACACGCGGCCGTTCGGGGCGGCTGGGGCCGAACCGTTCCCTCCTTTCAAATTGCGATGTAGTACCGCGGGTTTTGTGTGGATATATTATATAGACAGCTGTCAAAATTGACAATTCTTTTGGAGTCATTTTTAAGAAAGGCAAGCTGAAATTGCTACTTTTAAGATATATGTATTTTTAAGTTGAAGTTGATGCAAAGCGCCGCGGCAAAAATCTTGTGACTAAACGCGCTTGAACAAGAAAAATGACAATTTGATTTTCCTAAACGGTTCAGCCCCACTCCTGAGAAGGTTTGCGCATACCTGGCGATCTCCTCGCTGTGCGCCGTCCAGTCTCTGATGTAGTCGTCTTGCTCCTTCATGCGGTGCTTCAGCGCCACCGCGCCCACCCCCGGCAAGACGCCGCAGCCCGATCCGGATCCCGAACCCGGGGCGGAGGCGGAGGCGGAGGCGGCGGCGGATCGGGAAAGGCGGGCCGGCACCAGGTGATGCGGCCGCGCGTGGGGCCGCCCCGCAGGCTTGGAAGAGATGCGGCCCGAGGCGAACTCTTCCTCCGAGGTGGACGCGTACTCGGGAGGCAGGCGTCGCCAGCGGTTGCTGCTGGACACTGCGGGGACGGGAGCGTGACGTTTAGTCGACGAAAAACGAGCGTTATTCATTCAAACTTCATCGATCGGTCGCTTGTGAGAATCTGTTACGCACGTCTACAACTAGGATCCTACGTAATTCTACTTCTGTATGTCATCAGGGGTCAGGAAAGCAAAAGTGTTATCAAATCAAATAAAAACAACCGCAAACTGCAGCAAACAAAATTAAAACAATGAATCCAGCAACAGCAAAAAGTGCATTGATGAAGCTGCATGCACCGTTGTGAGACGGCAAGTAATGGCGTCTTGAGGAGAAATGTCCACAAGGGGGAGCCAGATTACAGAAGCCAAATGCTATTTTGTAGGGGTGGGAATCTCACAATTCGAGTCGATTCAAATAAAAATGCCTCAAAGTGCAAAGAATTATCGTACGACTTCAGACTGCTTTGCAAGATGGAATAACGAATTTTATTTTACATTTATCAAGGCTTGATTTGTAAGGGACATGGCTTTTTCCACAAAAACACGTGGACTCTTTAAAGCTAGCTATAAATTATATAACTTTGATCACTGTGAAATGAAAATTGAAGCGCATACGTATCACTAAAAAAGTTCATAGATACTGTGATACAGATTCACAGGAAAATAGCAGTTGGCCAAATGGAAAATATGAATATTTCTTAGTACATTTCTGACAAACAAGATTTGAAAATGAGCAGCTAATTGAGTGTAAGGGCAAAGCATGAAACGTGTGCAACTGCGAGCGTATCGGGAGAATTATCAGTCACACTTGTGACATATTATTTAGTATAGACAGTATTTTAATTGTATGTTACATGTATGTGAATAATATGTGCTTGAGTATGAAATCGGGGTTTGCATGCATTGTTTAGTATTTCGTTTTATTTTATTTTGTGTACCTGCTGAAGTTTTGTGTTGTGTGTTTGCTTTCTATTCTGCTTAAAAATTTGTTCTTGCGCAGTGCATTTAATTTACACGGGCGCACGATCATTAAAAGTGCATTTGAAACGGGGATAGTTAGGACTGAAAGAGTAAAATTAATGTTTGTACAATCTGCGACGGTCCAACAAAAGCATTTTTTGGCACACCCCTACTGTATCGTTTTGCTGCCAAAACGCAAGTGGGGCATTTCAGCCTTCATCACAGTTTTACTCAAAGGCTTGAAAACAAATTCACCGCAGCAATGCCAGACCTGGGTCAGCAACTGGATACCTCAAACGCCACTCTACCAAATATTGCGCTTGTGGGTCGTTCCGAATGAAATCAGCCAAATCGACTTGTGAACCATCTCAGGGGCCGCTCATTTTGCCACTGGCCGTCCACTAAAAAAGACATGGCGGTTGCTCGGGGCTCAGATAACCAATCCCAGCTCAGCTTGGGGAGGTTTCGGGCTACACGCGTAACAATGATTGTCTCCCAAAATTTGGGTGGTCGAGGTGAAATATGAAAATTTGAAGTGGCTGATCTCCCAGTTGAAGTTTGCAGAAGAATAGATTTGTTCAACATGCAACCCAGGTCCTGAGCCGCACTCACACACGTACAAACTCCTAAGAAGATTCTACAGTGGGTACAGTACCAACAGGTTCTTCGTCTGCGTCAGCAGGGCCAAGCTCCGGATGAGAGCCCTCTGGACCATGAAAACCAGCGTAAACATTGTCACGTTACAATGAGAATGACCACACACGATAAAAAGCCCGTTTTGCTAGTGTGTAGTGATGGGCGATATGATGATCATGGAAAGAATACATGAACAACAAAAACCCATGATCATTCTCTTCAATAAACTTTTTTTTGGTTTATTTGTTTTTCGTTTACTATGTATATTTTCATTGTTTTTAAATTTCTTATTTGTATTTGGCGTTTATCATTAAGTGACATAAAATGGCCTATATTGTGACGGAGGATTCTTTTGTCCATATCGCCCAGAACGAGTCGTTTACCTGTGGGAGAGCAGTACCCCGTGGACGCCGCCTTGGTTCTCGCCTCGTTCAGTTTGGACACGCTGTTGGCCCTCATCCTGGGGGTCAGCTTGCTCTCGGCGGGCGCGGACGAGCGCAAACCCAGACGCAGCGCCGTCTCGGCCGAGAGGCGCGGCGAGGCGGTCGAGCCGCGCGCCGCCACGGAGCACTCCGAGTCGCTGCGCGCCGAGACCGAGCCCACCCGGTTCCGACGCGGCTGCGCCAGCATGTCCAGACGCGACAAGCCCCCCCGGCCGGACGGCGGTTTGGAGGTGGAGCTGGTGGTGGACACCTCGGACGCCACGGAAACTCGGTCGGCGTCCGCCAGATCCGTGTCGGAGGCGTCGCCGAGTCGGGCCCGGCGGAGGAGGGAGGCCCGGGTGGGCCGCGGTTTGGGCAGCGCCGCCTGCTTGCTCAGGGAGGACGCGGTGGCGGCCTGGAGGGTCCGGTTGCTTTTGGAGGCGTTCTTGGCGGACCTGCCGTCGTAGCCGGAGTAGGTCTCCTGGTCCGACGACGGGATGTCCGATATGGGGAAGGAGGAAGTCTGGTCGTCGTCGGTGAGGTCCAGGGACGGCTGGCGGGCCCTGGAGGAAGACGGCTGAACCGAGCGCCGCCCTTCGGTGCGACCGGGCGCTTCGGCGGTTCTGCTTTTGGCCTTCCTCTCCAAGCGGTCCCGCGCGCCGGCGGAGACGGCGGATTTGGAGGAGGCGCTCAAGCCGCTCTTCTCCCTGTGCATGCTACTGAGCGAGCGGCGCTTCTGCGCGCATCCGGCTTTCCCCTCGGCCTCGCCCGCGGCCGCGTGACTGGCGGCGCTGGCTGTATCCACGTCCGACTCGGGCGAGATGGAGCCCGTCCGCGGGTGCGCGCCGCCGCCGTTTTTAGCGGATTTGGGCTCCAGCTTGTTTTCGTCCCTCAGTTTGGCCTCCAGGAAGGCCATGACGGCTTCGGTGTCCTTCAGCAGAGTGGCCGTGTCCATGCTTCCCACCGAGTCGCTGCGGTCGCGGGTTCCGTCGCCACCCCTGTTGATGCGCGGGATGAGCTCGGAGGGGACGCTGGCACTGGGTTTGTCCATGGTGAAGCTGCCTTGACGCACTAGGGGCTTCCCGGACTTGTCCCCGCCATCTCCCTCTTCCTCCTTCCTTTTCTCAGACTTGTTCCGGCGTTCCGCGCTGCCCGATCTCCGCGAGGTGGCCTTGCGCGGAGAGGAGGAGGAGGAGGCGGAGCCGACGACTTTGCCTTTGTGGGTCATGTCACTGTCGTCCATGGGAGGCGGCGGGGATTCCCCGTCTCCCTTGTTCTCCTTCTCCGGGGGCTCCGTGTCCTGCTTTTCTCCGATCTCGGACCTGGACGTCAGCGCTTTGGCGCCACTGCGGGGCTCATCCACGGGGAGGGGGGGGAGGGTCCTGCGCTTGCGCTCCGTCAGACTCGACGAGGACTCGACTCGGCTGAAGGGCGCGGCGGACTTCAAGGCGTCACCTCCTAAAAGGGTTCAATGGAGCGCTTGGTCATTCAAGCCATGTACATTTTTGAGCAATGTACCCCCTGCGAAATATATTTTCAGCCCCTGGGGGGCGCTAGTCCGAGCCCCCCCCACACCTGCAGGGCGAGCCGACCACGTAGCCACGTACCTCTTTCTTTATCCAGGAAGACGGCGCTCTCGGCTCCGGAGCCTTCCGGATCGGTGCGGGTGTGGTTGGCGGCCAAACTTGCCCACTGGGAGACCCAGTTGGAGTCTGTTGGAGGAGCCTGAAGAGAGCGGAGGGATATTCGAGTGAAAAGGAGCAGAGGCGCCAGATGGCGAACGGCGTTTGCGTTCATGTATAATAAAGCAACAAGTGGGAGACGGCACACAATCGTGCCGCTATTTCCCTGAAATGGAAAACGAATCCCGGCTCAATTGTAGACAAGACTCACTCTCGTCACACGGTCATCAAATTCACCTCTGGGGTACGTGAAAGGAAACGATGAAATAGCTTGTCATTTTCCGTGCTAAACATGTAAATCGCAGAAGGACTGGTGCACACTGGCCTCTTTCTTGTTCAATGCAGCCAACTGGCCGCAGGGTAGAATGTCTATGGTGGCGTTTGCAGGATCTAGGTCACGTCTACTCCCAGCGACCGGGGGAAAAAAAAAAAAAAAAACGTCTCCCAGCCGTGGGTGTGAGCCCGACTCACATTTCCAGACAGCACCGTGGCCCTTTCAACTCGAGAATACACCCAATACCAGCTAATACGAGAGCTGCGGCTAAACATATGGATTGAATGTACAATATGTGCGGTCACCTTTGAGAGATGAG
Source organism: Hippichthys cyanospilos (assembly GCF_059441005.1). Classification (NCBI taxonomy): domain Eukaryota; kingdom Metazoa; phylum Chordata; class Actinopteri; order Syngnathiformes; family Syngnathidae; genus Hippichthys; species Hippichthys cyanospilos. The sequence goes on from NC_142376.1 coordinate 1,467,367, forward strand.
CGGTTTGTGCAGCTTCTAATAGGTCGGTACAAACAGCAAGTGATTCATTCTCGTCTTTTAAAATAGTATTAACAATAATAAATAGTACAATTCTGGTCAAACATGTTTTTCAAGGAGGGTAGCTGACACCCTTGACTAGTGCTTAACTAATATAATAGCTATTATATAGCTTCGAATTTGAGTCCACATCCTAAAATGAGCTAAAAACAAGTGTCAGAACTAACTGCAACTATTCGATCATCACCTGTTTTTCCGTATCTCCCGTTTCCTTTCCCTTTCCTTCCCTTTGGAGGTCCGATATAGACAAGTCCTGGTTTTGCTGCAGCCCAAATACCTGCAAGTAGAAGAATCCAGTGGTCAGTATCACTTACATCCGGCGTGAGCCAATCAGTTTGAATCCCATTCGATCAACCCTGAACGCTTGTCGTTCGGGCCAATACGGACTTGCAACACAGCCAAATCGCCCCTCACAAATTTGGGTTGGATCATAACGGACGCCCCTCATCAAATGAGATGCTGGCGTCCCTACCTTGTCGATCATGCGCCTGGCCTCCTCCTCCTGCAGGTTGCTGTTTTCCAGCTCGATGGTGTAGGTGCCGTTATCGCTGTGGTCGTCCCCCGCCTCCTTAGCGGCCGCCCGCCCGGCGACGGAGGTGTCTTCGCTGGGGCTGCTGGGGCTTCCGGTGGCCAGCCCCGTGCTGATTGAGCTCCGGCCCACGCTGGGGTCTTCCGACCTCTGCTTGAGGAGCACGCGGGCCGCAGTGGGGGCGCCCGCGGCCACCGTCGCCGATATGGGGGCGGGGGCTTTACCTGAAGCGAATAAACACAAAATCGGAACGCCGTTTTGAAGGAGATCAGATGCGAGATCATGCACAGGAAAAGCCGGACGACGTCCGATTCAACAGCCTGCATCTAAGCCGAAGAAATGGCCTACCTGAGTCTGAGGCGGTGGTCGCCGAGGTGGGAATGCTAAACACCTTGGGCTGAGAGGGGGGTTGCGGACACAGCCCCTCGCCGCCGGCCCCGCTCAGCAGCGGCGCCGTCTGGGAAAAGGAATACGAGCGCCGCTTGCGGGGGTTCTCCTCGTCGTAGAACTCGATCATGAAGGCCGTGCGGCTGGCGCCTCCTCGACAGGCGCCGGCCGCGTTTTCTCCGGCTCCTCCTCCTAATCCCACGTGGCCGTGCGTCGCTTTTAGACGCTCCTCCAGGGCGTGGCGCCGGCCGGCGAAGCGCAAGCCCAGCCCGTTCTCGGAGTCGCTCTGCGTGCCGTCTTCATGTTTGCTGCCTACGAGGATGAGAGGTGACACTTAAAAAGGGAAGTTTGAGCATTCTTATTACATGCACACTTTTCAGCAAAATAAACACGCAGAGGAGAAAAAAAATGACTTAATTGACAACATACTTGATATTGGCCTGAAAAAAGTGGTATGTAACATTAATTAACAACATTAATAGGTTAACAGTAAATATATCAATTACTGTTAGCCAGGACTTTGCACCATCTCGTTTCGCCATCTTGCATTTTGGAAAGCACAAAAAAAAGAGAAGTGAATGACAAAGTACACCAGTTTTGGTGGTTTAGTGTCCTGCAAAATTGTGTTTGTGTGTGAACAAAGCACCGACAAATAAGACAAAAATGCAACAAAAGCATGGCCGCTGTGGCTAAGAAGTAGAAAAATCTGCAAAATGTTCATGTTTTGGCTTTTTTGAGACCAATATTTTCTTTCTATAAATGGCATCTTGTCCCATTTGCATGTGCCATGGCAGACATGGTGCCAGGCAGGCGCAGCACATGCTTAATAGTTCACAGAAAAAAAAGGGGGGGGTGACAATAAGGAGGCATGGGGAAGAGGGGGGAGGAAGGATTTCAGGGATGAAAAGACGAGAGGGGGTGGTGAAAGGAGATTTGGGAAATGGGAAGCTTGTGGGGGAACGGGAAAGGAGGTTATGTCTGCTTTTAAGCCGGAGAAGAAGACGGTCGTGTGAGGAGGCGGGCTCAGTGAAAGGTCAGGACTTTTTTTGTCTTTTTTAGGAAAAATTCATTCTTACATAATTACACATCATTGAATATACATGAGGGCCACATAGAATGAGGTGGAGGGCCGGATCTGGTCCCCGGGTCTTGAGTTTGACACCTGTGATGTTTTAATGAAATCAAGAGGTATAAAGCCCATTCTACAGATAGTAATTTCCACAAATCTGCTTTGTTTTTAATTTCTCATTGAAAAGTTTTGACTGACTTATCTGATCTGTTGTTGTTTTGCTGTTTAGCGCAGCGCCATCCAGTGGATGCATAACGCAAGCTCAGCCACTACTGTAGCTTCTATTCTATGCGCCTTATATTGCGGCATATCTTTGAATTTGCCTTGACATTCGATGCGCTTTTCATGCAAAAATCATGCAAATCTAATCATAATTCCATTGAGAGAAAAATTTGAATACACTTTTTTCCTAAAATCGTTTAGCCCTGATGCCAGATAATAAAAAATAAATAATAATAATTCAAAAAGCAAGAGTGTGACCAGATCTGATTTTTAAAAAAATGCTGATTGTTTTATCCCCCGTGCACAGACAATGAAGCTGTTAGCACAGAACAAAGGTGTCACTCATGAGACACGGGCGCTCTGGACTGCTTGCCACCACGAGACACGGTGGCCTTTGCCCACACAACACGCACTCATATGCAAAAGCACATGTACCCCGAACACAGTATTTTTCACGAGCTGTCAGAAAACGCATTCACGATCACCTGCCATTATCAGGGCTTTTTTATGCATAAGCTATGCATAAAAGCTATAAACTAGACTTAAACAATTTCACCCAAAAGTTGTATAATGTCGCACTCACTACCCTTTTTGAAATTGATTAGGTTACTGGTTTGTGAAAGTAAAGGTGTTTGCTTTTGCCTTATTTTGATCAAACACTAAATTAATCGATAATTCTTGTCAAGAGACTCAAAACGGAGGATTTGAATCATTTTAGATTGAACAAAGGCTCTAAACGAGTACTAAATTAACTTGAAAATGGATTTGTTGATAAATCCATTCGTTGTGACTACTCAAGAGTTGAGTACTCGTATTGGTGTCGGTCCCAGTAAAATGTGGTATTGAACATCCATATTTGTCGGGATTCATTACTTCGATTAAATTCGACATCACCACCCCACGGAACAAAAACAATATTGCAAACACATACCGTACAAAAACATGCTGTTTTGAAGCATATTCAGCCCTAATTGTGCATCATAGCATTACTACAAAAATTTAAGATGAATTTTCCATTTCCATTGCCTCAGCTGCCCTTGCTGGATTTTCGCACACAGCTGCCCTAAATGGACTCGGAAATGACTTACTTCCGCGCAATCTGCCGTCCGTTGGGTTTGAAGTGACTGACCTCCTTGTTCTGCTGCTTCTTTGCCTCTCCTTCCACCGCACGGCGACTAACCTCGCTCTACTTTCTTTCTTTGTCCAATCAGCGTGAGCTTTCCTGCGATGGTCAGCATTGCGGGGGAGGTCCGTCCCCCGCCCACTCCCCCAAATTCTCCCTGCTTGTCATCTCAAAGCAACCTTGTCAGTCTTCATCAATCCAATCACATTTTGACACTAGGAAGCCTCAAGGAGCCTCCAAAATGCTCAAGTCAACTGCAGTTTGTTTTTATTGATCTATATTTGTTCTATGAGCCCCCACTTGTTTGAATTCTGATTAATATTGCTTTTGTGGAATATGAATTTAGCGGCATAATCCACTCTCTTTTAATCAGCCCAGATGGGCGGCCGTTTTGCCGATTTATGGACTGAAAATGACATCACGTTATCTGAAATGCGGCTCCCCGGTTTCTTCATCCATTTTCATCATCTGTAAGATGAGCCCCTCCCCCTATATATGGCCACCCGAAATTGGCCTCCATTTCTTGAAGCGAGCACTCCGCGGGCACCCGGACCAGAAGCCGAAGCGTTCCAGCGCGCGTTTGTGTCTGCCTGACGCCATTTCCCCCCTCAGCATTTGCTCACCTTTCAGCCTTTTGAGATGAACCGGCACGTCACTCTTGTTGCTCTTGCCGTCGTCCTCGGCGGACTCGCCGCGGATCAGCGACGGGTCGTTCTGAGCCAGCCAATCGGCCACCTTGCTCTCCGACGCCATCATGGCCGCCTGCAAGGTGCTCAGGTCTCTGCCTCCCGTCCCGCCCGCGCCGCTCCTTTTGGCGCGGGACCTGTGTTGGCCGGGCACGAACTTAGAGACGTGGTCTTTGATGGTGACTCTCCCGGGGGAAGTGTTGTCGAACTCTATCGTGAAGGAGGCGTGGCCTTGAGCTGGGGAGCAAGTGCCGTTTTGTTAGTGTGCAAAGGAGTCAGTAAAAAACTATGTAACAGTTGCTACCTGCTTCAATTGATTTGCTCTTATTTGAAAAGAAAACCGAAATGAGATTTTGACCTTGGATTTTCTGCATGTTGTTTCTCTATGTATAACAAATATAAAAGCACAATAAACAGAAATTGGCCACATTCTATTGGCTTGTACAGCAAGTTTATGTCTACATACCTTCAAAAAACTTCAAAACTTACAAAACTACCTACAAAACTTCAAAAAAATAAAAATAAAATCTCAAATACCCTTTGAAGTTCCGCCAAGTAGCCTCATTTGAGAACCACTGCCGTATATGACTAATAATAATATTTATACCAATATATCTTGCATCAGCATACTTTTAACCATTGCGGTTAACGGTAGACTCTTTATCGTTGACATGGTTTAATATTTTGCCTTTGCCGAATCTGAATGAAAGCATGCACGACTTCACCTGCACTGCCGTGAGAGCCGGCCCCCTCCGTGTCCTTGGTGGGTATCTCGTGGATCCCATTGATGGTCACGTGACAGTTTTCCTTGGTAGGTATCTCCATGTAACCGTCCTCTCCTCGACGAGCCTCTTTGCTCTCTGTGCATTCAAATAATTCATTGAGCGAGTTTAATCAGTCTTGCTCCTTGAAAGGGAAATTGATACTTTTATATCCATTGCGTGTACACAAGTCATGAGAAGAGTGAAAAGGCACGCTGGTGGACATATTAAAAAGCTGCTTTGCCAGCGCATCGCTCTGTTAGTTAGAACAAACGAAACCTCGGTGGTATCTCGATATGATAAATGATGGACCGCAAAATTAGACGGGCCATCTGCTTCGTGCGCAGAAGGACTTGTGGCAACATACGGCTCAGCAGCTCTTAAGAGGCGAACAAATACACTGAAATGGAACAGTATTAATAGTGAGGCAGGTCTTTCAGCCGGATGTGAGGTTTTCGTGGCGTGCTTCAGGTTTAGAATCACTCTGTCGACATTCTTCGTACCCCCGTTTGAGAACCGCTGCTTTAGAGCGGACAGACCGAGCAAGTTCCTAGACTTTTCAAGCAAATATCATTCAAACACACCCCGCAGTAAATACGCAGCCGCACTGACTCACCAAGTTCTACGGCAGATGACGCCGATCCCATCGGATACGCTTTTAAAATACCGGGAAAACCAAATCAGCAAGAAAAATAGCTAAAATCCACGTGGAATCTGCATGACTGGCAAGCTGAAGATGCTGGCAGAGGAGCCATCCAGATGTGACGAGAGATTTGAGGCCGCTACAGGGTAACCCCGCATCCCCCTCTAAACCAAACTGATTTGATATCACTAAGCTCTTTTACTATTGGTGCAGTCCTTAATCCTGTTACTCCGGCTACGTACTGCAGCATCGGTTAACGTGACCCCGCACTCGGCCACACGTGCAGTGCGTAGCCGGTTGTGTGAAAAAAAAGCCCCTTTGTGTGCTACTTGAATGTACATGACCAATACGTGCACAAACGCGCTGTCTGTTTGGACACAAACAAGAAAGGACATAAAGGAGGCCTTGTGTTTTCATATATGTGATGACTGAATTACTGTGAGGTCAAGCCACCTGTTATATGTTTGTTTGCACGCAAAAGCAAATGTCTCCAATTTTTAGGTAGGTCTATGTTACCGTGTATAGGACAAGGACGGACTCGGACGTTGGTTCAGTCGGCTCGCTTCTATAATACTACCCGGAATAGGAATAACATCCCGGGTCAATGTGACCTTGGGTTATGCGTAATTAGTCAAAAGTTTCAGATTTTTTTTTTTTATCTGTGTTTTGTATGCTAACTAACCTACCCAGAAATAACGAAAATATTCCTGGATCATTTTGACTGTCTTTTGCTTACTCGTCAGGAATGTTGCAAAAATGTATGGAAATCCGATATCGCAAACGTCTTGTTCATCAAATATTTTAACTTTCAAATGAGTCAGTTTGAGCCACAACTTAACATGCGGGGGTTAAATAATGCATACAATGTGAAGTTGAATGCGATTGCAGCCGAATGTGGAATCTACCTGTGAGGTCATGCTTTTTGCCGGACGCCTTATTTTCCTGCTTGAAAGAGTTCTCGTCATCCGCATCCCCGTAGCCCCACCATGCCGGTTGGCCGTAGAGGGGGGTCCCGCGAGGTAGAGCTGCGACATCTATTGGAGAAGCAGCGGCAAGCATTTTAATACACGTACTGTGGAATGTGCAACCTGGTTTTGGGGGCCACCCACAAAGTCCTCATGGTGGCACAGTAACAAGCTTTTTTTATATGTTTCATGTTTTTTTTAACCCCCATTAGAGAGCCACCATTCCAAAATAGAATGCCTTTGTTACTAAACAAATAAATGAGAAAATATCAGCTCTTTAAACTGGACCAAAGCTAAGACAATGTTTCATAATGCCAAATAAAACACGCGGCCGAAGCCTGATAAATATGATATTATTCCTTCAAATCCATCCTCACCCTTCAGGTTCTTTTTCAATAAATGCCCCTCAAGCGGCCTTAATCACAGTTGAGCAGTATAATTACTGATGTTGCCTGCCAAATTGCTTGCCATATGTGGTGGTCCTAAAGAGAAATTGTCTAGCGCACGCATTAAAACCTGAGGCTTTCATTATAGTAATACTACAGTACATGTATAGTAACCACAATAGGCTATCATTTGGCAGCTGGGCAGGCATCAAATGTTTTTATGCACCCCAGTAATGTTCCTCTATGTATACTGCATGTGCAAATCTGCGAATAAAAAGTAACGCCGGCATACGGCTTAGTGTGATGATGGCACTCGATTGCCTAATCTCAAATAATAACGCATGCTCCATGTGGCCTTGTTTCAACATCTGGCGCTTAAACAGGACCCCCGCTGCTGAGTGATGTCTACGATTAGGAACGCAAATACTTATACTGAAACTAAATAAGTGCTTGTAGGCAGGGAAGGTAAAGCCCCTCCCCTTGGTAACAACGTACACCCCCAACCAGATAAACCATGGCAAGTGTGCCAGTTCCTAAAGGACAAAAGACAAAAAAAAAAAAAAAAAAAAACTTGGACAGTGCTATAGCCATCCAAATGCAGAATTGTGTGTGTGTTTTTTTTACTGTTTTGAGCCACAAAATGGCCAATACATCATTTTCATTCATTTTATATCACATATTAATGAATTCCTATGATTGAAACATTGATTAAAAAAAGGGCATATGCAGGATGTGTGTGTGTATGAAAGCTGCCATTGTAGTTTGTTCAATGTGTCTCTTGTTCTTACCTCCAATCTTTTCTTCTGCCTTGTGAGCATCTGCAGGCTTGGGCGGGGGCTCTTTGGACGGAGAGACCCCATCTGTTGTTGTTTGGCCGGGCCTGGGGTTGCCACTGCCGCCGGGGGACTTTTGCGTCTTTGATGGGGTCTTGATGGGGGACTTGCCGGCGGCGCTTTCACTTTTGGACGGCTTCTTGCTCAGCTGGAGGCCACTGGTGAATTTCTCGTGCTGCAAACGGAAGATGGGTGGAGATGAAAAGATGATCCGCCTCTTTTCTGCAGGTGAAGCTTTGCTGTGGACTCACCTTGAGCGCCTCCTCGGGCACGGTGAGCTCGCCTCGCTCCACCGTGAACCAGTTGGTATGTAAGACAACCAGGTTAAGGAAAAAAGAACACACACCTAAGCGTGGGCCAATCAATACTTGCGTTGACCACTAGTACTATCTGTAATGGTAATAAGCGCTTTTCTTTTTTTGCTTCATCTAACCTTTTAACCTTCTTGGCATGCATGGAGAATAAGGATTAAGTCTTTTCCCCCGAAGGACAAGGAGTTGTCAAGACACGACAATCTATCATCTCCCCCCTATCAGGTGGCCTTAAGACTGTTGGTTGGACCGGACTGGCAGCTTGGGTACTCTTTTACACACATATTCACAGACTTTAAAATACACACCCTCCCAATTTCCAACATCGCCGCTGGTCCTAATATCATCAGCATAGCAGCACACTACAGTTAATGCAGGGGAAAGGACAATTCTGGCATGTTTGTAGCGATTCCGACGATATTTATCAAAAGCTGAATTTTGGTGCTAATAATTGTTCCGACTGATAATTGGTATAATAATGAGCCCTTGGGTGGATGATTGAAGGATATCATATCCAAACCTCAGCTTGTCCTCCAACTTGAGAGTGATGTACATCTGCTCTTGAATGCGGACATCGTTTACAAAGGTCTGCGGGGAGAAAAAATGGTCAGAACTCAGCTGGATTTTGCCTAATTTTTCATCCTATAGCCATTTACTTTTCTTGCTGATTTATTTTGACCATTATGTCCTTGAAACATCATTCACAACTGAAGCCAGAGGGAAAAGTGAGAATCCTTTTTTATGTTGTGTACCACAAACAAATCATTCCGTTTAAAAGGTCCTTAGGCAAATGTCAAAGTTGCTCAACACAGCAGTAAATGCTGCACAAGAGTCAGAAAATGGCCCAATAGGCTATCCAAATCTCCTGAGTCAGCAGCCAGAAAGTTCCCTTCAATCCATCCAAACAAGTGAATGGTGGGTGACAAAGAAGGAAGCGACTCTGACTTGGACTTCCTGACCAAGATCTGCAAAGGATGTGAGTGACTTGCTGCAAATGCGTCCACACCGGGGGAGACGGTAATCGCTGCACATGACTAAACACCACATGGCAACTGTAAACTTCCTCTGGGTCAGTGAAAAATTATGTTTTTATAAAAAGGTCTACAGACGTCTTTTCAAATGCAAGGTTTTTGTGACATTTTTTTTAAACAATACCAAACCTGTTTCACTATTAACTCATTAAATGCCAGCACAGTTGATACTGATTTTTAATGAACATGAATATACATTGAATAATCCCTACCCAACCTGGTCGACTTTTTCCCCCCAGCCCGAATTCAAATGATTGAGCGAACGTTTTTCAACATCACCATTCAAAATAAACTTGGGTCAGACGGACTGGTGAAAACTGGATTAATCTGTCTATTCGCAATCTCTATCCATCATGATTTTTTCTTCGCCTTGTTACCTCCTCTGCATGCTTTGTTTGAAGCACTCACCCCGTTCAGGCTGCCGAGGTCCTTGACCTTGTGTTCGTCTGCGCCAGACTCGTAGTTGATGACGGCGTGCTGCTTGTCCACGCTGCGCGACTGTAAAGGACAAATAAATAACGGCGCCCCCGGTTTACGCACGAGGCTTGAAAAATGCTTTCAGGTCATTGAGTGCAAATCAGCTCCTGTTCACATGATAACTGTCTGACTGAAAAATGAAAATCATTTCAGATAAACCGTTTGAAGGCTGTGTAAAGCTATTTTGCGGGGAAGGTGATAAAGAGCGCTATTATTATTCCTCAAAGCACGTCAGGGTCACACGGCGATATGCTTTCAGGTGCCACGTTGAGGATTTGCTTTGCCTCACTCGCATAACGTAAAGAATTCCCACAAGCATACGGAACTGAACCATTTTTCCTAATCTGTTCTTCTCAGACAGAAATGTCTCGATAAGCGCTGAAATGCAGAAGTACGAAAGCCTTGAGCTGGGGAGCAGTCCTAGCGAGCCAAGCGTAATGCAGACGACCTTAGCGAGATTAGGCTGGATCAAAGTGGATGGAGATCGAATTGAGCAGCTTGTTTGACCTCACAATTGGAGAGAGATGACTTTTGTTCACTCGCTAGTCGTGTGTACGGGTCTGACAGGCAACTACTGTGCACTATAGCGTATTTCCACAAATATAAGACACACTTTTTCCCCAAACATGAAGGTGAAAAGTATGGCTGCGGCGGATAAACGGTAACTTATTTATTTTTAATTCAACAGCATTCGAGAAGGAGTGATCCGCCAATTAATTTCAACTCATTTCCAGCAGGCATCCAGTGGAAGTCACTATTATTAAGTCATGATGGCTGAAAACGCTGGAGTCTGGCATGAGAAAATAAATCTAATCCAAATATCTGCCCCACTTTCTAAAAATAGCGCGATGACCACAAGTATTCCCACGCTGGCGGGCGGCAAAGTCTCCCTTGCGGCTTCATGGACACTGACTCAGCGCGCGTGTAAACATGTTTTGCTAACGCAGGTGTAGCGACTCCTCCTAGCCTGCGTAAGAAACTAAATCCTACGTCCTGGTCCATCGGACGGGTCGCATCGTGCTCACCTGTAGCATGAGCTCGCAGTCGTCCCGCCCGACAAAGATCATCTCGCGCGGCAGGCGGTGGCGAGTCCCCCCGCTGCTCACGAGGAACCAGGAGGTGACGCTCATGTCTGCGCCGCTGCTTGTGCTACACACCTACAAGGAAGGGGACGCCATAGAGATATGATTAGCCCGCACTGTGTGACTTGCTGCACCTGCACCGTTTTAAAACTGCTGCTAATATGCTCGTGTTTCAAAAACATTCATTCGAGTTCATGTCGGAATCGTGTCATTTGCAAGGCTTAAGATGATTTTATATACCTCTGATTTGATATAGTATGCCTCAGTTTTAGAGTGTTTACACACTTTTGTCAAGAGTCGCCTTATTGCCTCTTCTTTTTTCTGAAATGTACTTGTGTTGAAGTGGCCTTTCCAAACACATTTAGACACATTTTCATTTTTAAAAACATCCTGTCACGTCGTCACAGTAGACACCCACAATGCATTCTGGCCCATTATACTACTACACAGTGTATGGCCTGTATCGGGATTTAACACTGTTATAAATCCACAAAATGTTGGAGACATTATGTTTGATTCAAATGGCCAGTAGGTGGAATGAGATTGAGCGGCGCTGTAATACGACGCCTGGCTGAGAAAGTCGGCCCGTATGACACATGCGCACGTTTTGCCCTCCTCTCGTCCTGATTGTTGCCAGATGTCGGCGAAGGAAGTGATGTCGGAATGTTGGCCGGCCTTCCCAAACAGGGCCGTTATTTCCCCCCGCCGTCACCACCCTCGCTCCCCTTTCGCACAGGCTGGAAAAGGAGGTCAAACAAAAACACGCTGACTGGCGAGTTAGCCGTGCGATAACCCAGTGAAAACGACTTCTTTTCGAAATGGCTGAAGAGAAAATATGCGGTATTGAAGTGGTCTGACTGGCTGTAAATCACGGCACATGAGGGACGTTTTTGTGATTGAATTTTCCGCCGCGTTGTCACAAGACGGAGAAGCAAATTTGAAGTGCGACTGGAAGGAGACGAGACCACGAGTTACACCTTGGGTTTGGTCCAGGGTTAAATGCCACTCCTGTTCAATGGTCTTTCTATTCTATACTATTTACTTTGTTTATTATTCATTTATCAATTTTTTGTTATATTTTGTATGTTAGTTTTATATTTATTTGACCTAATTTATTGATTTTATTTATTGATTTTCTTATTTGATCTTTTTTTAATATAATTTATTAATTTATTTATTGCTCCTGTTTATTTGTTTCTATATACCATTTATTATATTCAACTATCTATTTTTTATTTTATATTTCTTTTGTATGTTAGTTTTATATTGATTAGATTAGATTTTTATTTTTTCATTTTATTTCATTATCTTATTTATTATCCATTTTTTATCATTTTTTGTACGTTTATTATTTATTTAAGCTGATTTTTTTTTACTATTTTATTCCATTATTTTATTTATATGTTTGTTACCTAATTTATGTGAATATTTATTGTTCATGTTTATTTATTTATTGCTCACATTTAGTTAATATGCACTAATTGGAGCAACGCTCCAAATTTGTTGTATAACTATGACAATAAAAGCATTTTTTTCTATTCGTTTGGATTCTATCTTCGTTTGAAGCAGTCAGTGAAATAACAGGCGTTTGGAAAAAGTGCCAAGAAAGGCTCGTCAAAAAAGGGAATTACCGATTATTTAGCTAAGCCTGTGTTCACTTGACCTCATAAGTACTCGGTAGAGTAACTCAATAATCCCTTGGGTAAAATTTTTAATCAAGATGCAGAATGAGGGGAAACGAGCAACATAGTCTAGGTTTGACATTTAAGCTTTTCCTGACGAACTTTCTATACAAGGCTAGAATGAAAGTACTGTTGTGTGACTTAATTTTGCCATTTTCATTCTGTAAGCCTTACAATGTAATCTGAAGGGTGAAGTTGGAATTGTTTGAATTGGCCGAGAAGAGTTGTCAAAATAAATTGATTAACTGATGAGTCGATTATCGACTTATTCGATTACTGACGCGATATAAAATTGTTCCTCTCCTCTTGATTTCAGCCTCTCAACAGTAATTATTTATTGATTTGTACAGTCCTACCACGAAACCAATAAAACATTTTTTTTTCAAGTTTAAACCAGAGTAAGACGTTTGCAAACATTTGCTTTACCTTTGGAAAACGATGAACGAACCAGTGGCATCATCGATCGTCCATCTCTCTGGCATGACGTTGCTTAATTGCTCTTTGGGTAGTTTTGATTACGCGACCCCCCCCCCCCCCCCCCCCCCAAAAAAAAAAAAAAGTTCATACTAAATCGAATCTTATTTATACGACATGGAATAATCGATTAAAAAAAAAAGAATTTAAATGAATGATATATAACCCCATTTTGGGAAAACTGAATTTTTTGGAAAAAGAAAAATAAGAATTAATTTTCAGAAAGTGGTGAATTTGGAATGGTGAGAATCGGTGGCAAACGTGGCAAAAGTAGTAGCACGGAATCAAATAAGTACAGCATTGGCTCACCTCCATTTTGTGCCACTGTCAGCAGCAAGAATCGTGCTGGTGCGAATGAAGAGTAACGGTCAGCTCACGCTTTTAAATCGGAATTCCCCAACCCATAGACCCCTCCGCTCATTCTAAGACACACACACACACACACACACTTGGGAGTGAAAGAGTGGGATTATTCTGAGATGACTGAATTCTTTGTGTGGAGGAGCTGCTGGGGAGTCAGGAAGTAAGAATAGCGCTTCCTGTAGAGGGCGACGCTCATCTTTGTTGAGCTTTTTCAATTAAAAACCAATAACAAAGCAGTCAAGTCACCGCTGGAACAAATGGAGGAATGTGCATTCTATCTACATCTAGATCACATTTTTTTTTTTTTTGCACCCGAGTAACCTGATTTAGAGAATTTTAACCACGATCCGTGGATCAGCTGCTACCGGGCTGCATGGGCCGCACCCGATTTTGTTTATCCTTTAACAGTTACAGTGTATACAGATCAGTGCTTTTGTTGTGCTTTGTTTGGCTTGATCTTAGTTTTTGGCGCCGCCTCTGGCCGCTGTTGGTATTACATTTTGTAGTGAGGAAGGACGGTGTGGCTTATAAATAAATAAATAAATAAATAAATAAAAGTTTCTTGGCGTCCCAATTCAGATACTTGCAGTGCCTTCATGTAACACCAGGGCGACAGATTTTAAAACCGCCGATCGAAAAATCTGTCCGCTTAGACATCCAATCGCAGACACACAGACAGACAGAGGAAATGATGTCATACGGGAGTTCATCTAGCACGGTAACTTCATCATTTTCCAGCAGAACGCATGGCTTCTACAGTGCAGGCCAGATGCTGTCTTGATGCAACATCTGGGTCTTTGGCCCAGTGTCACCATCCGTTGACTCACACGGTTGAGCAATAACACACTCCCGCACTAAACAATTTTGAACAGAGTGTGTGAGAGGGGGCACGTTTGAGGAAGAACGCCCGACTCACTCTGCGCTCACACTTGCCAAACTCATCCCTTGTAGAAGGGCGCGGTTGTCGACAGGACCAAACGAAGCCACGTTTCAGCTAAAAACTGCAAGTGCAGTCCCCAACAAAATGGTGACTACGAAGCTTGTAGGAATTTTGCCCTATAGAACAAGGGGACATAATGCCGGACTGTACTACAATTATTGTACTTTAGGTACAGAACATTTATGAAGTAGACTTCAGTTGTATATGAAAAACATAAAATAAGTACCTGGGATGGAAGGCCTGGAAAAAAAAAAACGTAAAATTAAGTATTTGGCATTGAATGAGTTAATATAAGGTCCTGTTTTTGAAAAAACAAATTATTGTTCTTTATCTGCTTCACTGAGTAATCCATTTTTGTCCTAGAAGAATTTCAAATATATATATTATAACGGTGGTCAATTTGGGGCTCAATCGTTTTAAGATTTGCCTTTTTTTGTTGTTAAACTTCAGTGGACATCAACAAAAGGATGGAAGCCACCTCGAGGCAATTCAAGGTGAAGCGAATTGAAGGATGTCGACCTGTGCTCGCTTCAGACTCTTTGATCGACTCCGAGATGTGAAAGAGCGGACAAAGAAAACGTCTTTGTGAGCATAAAAAGACTAATCCAGACCCTGAGGGTCCGCACCACAGACCGCAAAACAAGGCAGCGCTAAAAGAGCAAACAACTCAACAATCTGTGGTCAGTCACTCAGATGAGCAGACAGACAAAAGGCGCTCTTGTCATCGCTTCAGGCTATTGAAAATATACGCACACAAAGAAAGCATCGGCACAATCGATAAACTTCTCTTCCAGGGGCCAAAATGAGAATCTGCTCCTTATAATCCAATAATGACATACTGGACAAGCATGAGTTCATTTAACTATTGTTTATATGTGCATACATAAAAGCAGCAATGTGATATAGCATGCTAGCTAGCTATTATGTTTGTAGCGTTTTTCAAAGGCTATTTTGTTGGAGAGTCACATTAAAAATGCAGCAGACGCTGCTTGTGCGAGCACTTCATTAAATTTGACAGTTAGTTCAACAGATCCTTGAATTACACCGGCGAGATCCATACGTGTCTGCTGCGCTCGCTATTTTAGGAAGACAGAGATTTATGCAAGGGGACAAAACGCTCCAGCGTTGCTATACCGTTGTGCATGTGCATGTTACATTTTTGTTTGCATGTTCATGTGTTATTGAAGCTGGCATATGCCTGATACGTGACCAGATGGCATGAAAAGGCACATGAGCAGTTGGCTTAAAGTGAACAAGCACACACCTCTATTTAGCCAGCACCCGTTTTGCCTGCTTCATTGTTATTGGCGCACACACGGATGCACGCACACACCGCTGGGTGTACGACACAATGCGCCACATGCTCAGCGACCTCTACGCAACTCATGACCCACATATGGAAATATGTCTCTTCGCGGACATTGCGGACTGCAAAAATTAGAAATGCGGCTATCAAAATTGTTAGCATTCGGATTTCATATCGAAAATTCTGTTGAATAATTGAGTATATGGCTATAAGAACAATTAGGAGTGCATCAAAGTGCCTGAAACTTAAAAAGAAAAAAAAAATGATGAAAATTCTTATTTTATTGCACTTACGCTTCACATCACAAAAACAAAGCCTTTTCCCTGGGGTCATCCGCGCCCCCCCTGGCTTCACCTCAAGCCCCCCCAGGGGAGCCTGCTCCACTATTTGAGAAGCACTGATCTAAAAACTGTTTCTGGGCTGATTTCATAAAATTGCGCTTTCTTTTACAAAAAAACACAGTTTTTGCCCCTGGGCCCCAAATAAATTGCTTCAAAATGTGAGCATATATAGCGTATGAACATTTCAAAATAAGGTATTATAAAAAATACACATATAGCTGAAATGCAAAGTTAAAAATTGAAGCATTTACATGGCGATTAAGTTATTTTACTGTTTTGACCCCCCCAAAAATGAAAACTCGAGGTTTATGCGCTGCATAAGGTGCAGTGAATTGTAAGGCACACAGTCAGCTTTTGAGAAAAATAAATGCTTTTAGGTGCGCTTTATAGTGCAGAAAAGATGATAAACGCAACATCGTCTAACAAATACTTGCGTTAGCAAAAATAAGTAACCAAAAAAAAAAGTTGCAAAATTTGCTCATTAATTTGGCAACTTCAGAAACATTTGACATTTCTTGCACAATTACAGTGGAAATTCATCAATTCTCATCCCACAAAAAGACAATAACTGGGACACAAGACCTGAAGCTTTCCTCTCAGAGCATGTGATCATTTCTTCTAAGTTTGCATCGTACTAGTGTAAAACTCTGCAGCATGGTTAAAAAAAATGGGCAACTCTGCACTCTCATACTCCAGGGCAACGTCAACATTAGCATAACAATCATAATAGAACCAGAACCGCTGCACAAATAAGAGATCAATATCTGAAGCACAAAATAACAAAGAAGGACGGGAGCGGCTCACACCCCAAAGCAGATGTGTGTGTATGTGTGTGTGTTTTTTTTCCCCCCATGGAGTTACATGCAGGAAAACAAAAGTAGAGCAACGCCTAGTCATGTTCCATAAAAAAGGGAACGCAAACTATTCCACACTGCTGACTTTCCAGTTCATAACAAGTGCGGAAAACACGCCACCGAAAAATCAACGTGACCTTCTTGAACATTTCTACTCAAGCACAAGTGAGAGTCACCGTTCCTATTTTTAGTCTAGGAGCAGCTTGTAAACAAAATCACTTCTACCTCAGAGGCAAAATTAAATTAGCATATAGAACGCAAACCTCTAAAGTCACGCCAACCTTTTTGACTTGGTCCGCCATGTTTGTTTTGATCTTGCAGGTCACGTTGTCTGATTTCTCTCGCTGTGGTGAGATTTTGTCTGCAGGTTATGAATCTTGAAGAAAATGCTTACTTAAAAAAATGATATCTTTAGGCCCAAAACAACATCAACTCAGCCATTTTTTAAGTATCAGTGACAAGTCAAATATTACACGATCAGGTAGCAATGAGCCAGAAAGTAAAAAGCGAAACACTTTGGAAGATCGAGAAGAGGTACAAAACAAACAGATTGACGCTAAACCACAGCTTACTTTGTCCTTTTTCATTTTTGGGACATTCCTGTTGGGAGTATGGGACCCATAGCTTTTTAGTACTGCGAGTCCAAGGGACCCTAAAATAACTTACAGAATTATGGCTAAAAGTTTCAAATTTGGTTTCCAAAACTCCCACATAAGTGGAAATGTGCTATGCTCTGTTGAACTAAAACCTGTCATTTGAATATGGGTGTGTAGACTACCACACTGCCTGTAGTTAAAAAAAAAAAAAAATATATATATATATATATATATATATATATATATATATATATATATATATATATGACGGCAACACTTCGTGCCCAGCAAAATCACTTCACTCCCCACGTGGAAAACTGAAATTAAAATAGCTGCGGTAGACCAGAATGACCGAACATGTTGCACGTCACTTTTAGGGTTCCACTGTAATGTGACACTCAAAAACAAACATCACATCAATCTCACAGGAGAAAAAAATAAATAGAAAAGTCACTTCCTAAACTTCCTTTCATACACAATGGACACAGGCAGGCCACATAACAGCTTAGTCCTCAATAAGCTACAGAAACTATTTTGCTACTACTGTATTGAAGTGAAGTATTGATCTTCAGCGACTAGCAGTCATTTGAAGCATCACGTCCCACACTGATGATAATTTCCACATGAAAGATGCAATAACCATGTGAGTGATTCTGATTTTGTCAGGGCCACTCAGCCTACCACAGGCCACATTTGCAAAGAAAAAAATGGCAAAGGAAAGGAGAGAAAAAAGGAAATTAGACTGGATGCTATTCTCCCAACATTCTATGGCTTGACGCCCAAATAATCATGCAAGAGGGGGAGGAGTCAGAAGTGTGCACCCCAAGGTTGAACAAAAACATTCCAGGCAATTTTTAGGAGAAATGCATCGTAATCAATGAGGAAAATGTCAGAAACAATTGGGGCACAAGGAGAGAAGTGCAAACAAGCAAATGCATTTATTTACATGCCCAGCAACGGAAAATTCACAATGCAGTTGCATCATACAAAAAAAAATATCCAGACCTTTTCCAAGTTACTGTATTTTCCGCACTATAAGACGCACCTTAAATGAATAGCCAATTTTAAAACTTCTAATACTGGGCTACTAAAACTACATAAACATACAGTGTGGCTAAAATTGCCAAGACAATTCAAGAGTTTAAAAGAACTCGTCATCGGTTTTATTTCTGAGAATTGTGTCACTGATGACAAGGCACATCCGTATGAAACTTAACAAAATAATAACATGGTGCAAAATCACTACTACCTCATGTTCCAAATCATTTGCTCTCAATTTGAGAAGAAAACTGTTCCCGTAAGGGTATTGGATAGCATGGAATACCGCTGCTCTAGATATAGATACACTTAGCCTAAATGACTGAATGTTGCCATTGTGTTGCCTTATTTATTAACCACTATACTACAACTATTACAACACTGGTACTAATCAGTAACAATTTCACAAATAAAATGTTACTCTTTAGTGCATATAGTGTAAACAAAGAGAACAGGATGCATGCAGGCCAGCTTCATCTGCTGCATGAAAACAAAGCCCCCCCCCCCCCCCCCTCCCCGAAAAGGAAGGGGGGTGTCATCATACAGCAGCTCCCTATTCTAATAGAATATATGACATT
This sequence comes from Hippichthys cyanospilos, assembly GCF_059441005.1. Lineage (NCBI taxonomy): Eukaryota > Metazoa > Chordata > Actinopteri > Syngnathiformes > Syngnathidae > Hippichthys > Hippichthys cyanospilos. The sequence continues at coordinate 1,486,101 of NC_142376.1, forward strand.
AAAAGGGCGATAGGGATGATATCGTATGTCCGATCGCACAAAGCTAGCGCGATATGATAAGGCGACTCTTTGTGCAGCGACTTCAAATCTCAGACGTGCAAAACGAGAGCCTGCCGGTGTTTGTTTGCTGTGAGTTGCAATGCTTTTGGTTCGCCATCGTCGGCTGGAGTCGGCCATCGCACTGGGCTCCACGTTTAGCTTTAACCCTTTATTGAAGTAAGATAAAGGTCAGCATTTTGCCGGGATTTTTTTTTTTTTAACGGAGACTAGAATTGATTAAAAAGACGTCTGGTAGTAGGGGAAGAGCAAATGTAATTGGCGTCCACTGATGAGCATCAGCGAGGCGACTTTCCTTGTCCTTATTTTCGCTTCACGTGGCCGCGCAAAATCGACATCTTTTTGTTTCAGGAATAAAAGAGAAACATTTTGCTTCGTGATGTGGCTTGCTGTCCCGCTATTTGTGTTTGTGAGCGAGGGTGGAGCCCAGCCTTACCGTTGCTGTCGCAGACGCGCCTGACTCCGGCTCGGGCCTCCTCTCCCGCGGTTCGGTTCCTCCAGTCCTCGCTGGTAGCCGGCAGCCGCCACACAGGGGCGTCCCGGGGGTGTCAATTACTTTTTGAAACGTTCCGGCTTTGGCTTGTCAAAATAAAGCCGTGCTTATGCGAAACAACACAAAGGATCCGGTCACTGGAGTTACACTTGATCTGCGTTATACTTTGAAAGCAAGCCCTTCGTAGTTTCCGGTTTCTTTACGTTTAACTTGACATATGTTCCATGTCCCTCAGCTAGCGCCTGCGTCGACAATTCCAGCGGTGGATGCTTCCGACTCAACCACAAGTTCCGTTAAGCAGAACCGAGTGGGCGGGTTTCCTGGACGCACTGGTCACGTCGCAAACCTCCTTTGGTGCGAAAAAAAACAAAAACCTCCTTTGGTGCGCATTGCTCAATTGCACTCCGCATATTCGACTGGGAGGCTCCACCGCTTTTTATTATAGTCAAAATAATAAAACAAGATCGAGTGAAACGCACCACATCAGCAAAATATTATTTAAAAACACACTGCAAATACAATACGAAATTATATTATACCGTGTATTTATTTTAACAAAGTGACGAAAAGTGAAACTCAAATCACGTCAGTTATGTTTAGTGGTGACGTATGACGTTCGGCAATTGTCAGTGAAAGAGCGCTCGATATGTTGACCTCAACGTGCCGTCAAAGCGTCACAAATGTCACAAATAAACACATGATTTTAATAAATATTTGGGTTTCTAGAATACTACCTTTCAAAACAGTTACAGAACTTCTTGTATATAATTTTTTATTTCCGTCTGGCACAAGTTCGTCTGAGTAGGAGTCTCTTCCGGTCGACATGATCAACAAATCGAACACTTCCGCCTATTTGAAGTTGGAGCATAACCGTGCTTGTGCTCTTCTAGCAGCGAATGAAAAAACAACATGGACGACCAGCGGGATGTTCAAAATTCCAAGCGAAACACATCGGGTAGTTCCGCTGTGGCTATGGAGATTAAGAGGAAGAAAATACGACAAAGTGCTTTATTCCAGCACACAGAGGTAAGAATAAAGTATTATTGTACTTTTCTTTTTCTTTTAGCGACGAGTTTCGTTGGTGGTTACGTTGGTGACGCCCGATTGGTTGCAAAGTACAACGAAAAAACAAACGTCTGACTATAGATCGTTAACATCATTGTTATGACATCAAATTATTATCGAGGCAAAAAAAAAACCCTCTCAATAAATATTTGGTTCATTAAACGTCAAAGTGGGTTAACGTGAGGGATTCGCCCGTTTGAATTCAGACATGTTTGTTTTCGTGTCAGTCAATAACATTGTAATAACGTTCTTTATAATAATGAAAAATAAACAGATGACAAAAGAATGTCAAATCCGTGTGTTGGTTGTCAAAACCGTTGCAGCTACTTTTTTTTTGAATGCGACGCATTTAAAAGGGAAAGCAGGTGCATTCAGCCGGTTTTTCTTTTAACTGGGTTGAACGCTTGATTGAGCTCGTAGCCATGGGGGATCGAAAGGGCCAAAATTAAATAAATAAACGTTCAATTCAATAATTAAAATGGCCATTAATTTTTAAAATATTTCACTAATTAAATAAATGTGTCATTAGTCAATTGAACGTTTCATTAATTAAATAAGGAATTAAATACATTACTGTTTGATTGATTGTGTAAAAATATACATATACTATAACTGTGTGTTTATTAATTATTTAATTATTCGCTGTTGTATAGAGAAACAAAAGTGAGAAACTTAAATGACAAAGTTTCAAATACTTTTCTGATACGACCGAGTGTTCGACATAGCTGTATCTTATTAACTTGTATAAAAAAATACATTCTGTAAAAACCTGGCCAATTTAAAATTGACAAAGAAAGCAAGAAGAATTTGCAAAATCTAACCACATATTACACACATCGATTTTTGTTGTTGTTGTTGTTGTGCATGCTGTATACCCAATGAGAGCTGTTTTTGTTCTTAGAAACAGCTCTCAGAGGATCTTTTACACTAGTTGATCTCAAATAGGGATACAAGTCCCACTTGTGGTACGTGAAGGCACTTCAGGTTGTAAGTGAGATTTTAACGGGATTTCTGTAGGTATCTGCAAATATAATTGAATATTTTTAATACCACAACAGAACATTATATTTTATTTTTGCAAAATAAGAGCAAATGAATTGAAACACGAAATAATTTCTTGCTTTTGTTTAAGTGACACAATTGCAAAATTTTGCCTTTGTTTTGTTGGGTTTCGTTCAGACGAGTAAATATGCGAGTAAAAAAAAACGACGACACAGCGGTCAAGTCTTCTTTTTTTCTCGACCAAAGTTCTTCGCACTGGTTAAGTGTTATTTGGCTCAAATATGCTTTTGCAGAGCTACATCATTGAAAAGATTGAGAACCACTGTTCTACAGAATAAACATAATCCAAAGAAGCCATCAGTGATCTTTTTCCCCATTTCATTTGTAAACCAAGAACTCCAATATTCAAGAGAAGCTGGACTTTGAGGTGCGGATGCGAGAGGGCGCCTACAAGCTGCTGCAGGCCTCCACTAATAGAGAACAGATCCTCAACGCCTCCAAGAACCTGCTGACCTGCAACGCCAGGATCAAGGCGTACATTGCTCACATGCAGAAGACGGACGTGGAGCAGCATCGGACAGGAGAAGCCTGCAGGTGATGGGTGCAACTTCCCGCTGCTGCTGCAGCTATTGAAGAAAGCTCAGCAGGAATTATATTAACATATTTATAATTAATTACATTTCTAATTATAATATTTAGAAATATAATTAATTTTGCGGTTTGCCGCATTTCATTTGTTATTAAAATACAACCAAATGGACATCCATCCAGTATATTTTCCTCTTTACTGCCGTATTGTGTTAATATGTTGAATTACTACCGTCTAGTGGTCAACAAAGGGAATACAACGATATTTGAAGCACATGGACTACGGTGCGTCAGAGAGACCGAAGTTAACAAGGCCACAACCGTTGGGGGCGTTCCTTAGCACAAAGATGGCGGCCAAATAATTTCAGTTTCCTGTTGGCGTGGCACCTCCTATTATAATTGTAATAACAGTGGCCGCTTACTATATCTGAGATTAAATAGATTTTTTTCCTTGTTGTGATAAAACATGTTTTTGAAACTTAGTTTATGAAATTATTTTATCCAACACTAGATGTCGCCAAATCTTATCACTTGCGGGTTTAATTTCAATGACAGTATTCCAACTCTCTTGATCGCTGAACGGTTTTGTCGCACCTATTTAAATATCCATAAAATGACTTTCTGCAGATATTCAGGGGAGCGCGTGCCTTGCAGGGGAACAATTGCTTTGTCTGGTGAGTTCGCTCATGTTTTTTTCCCGCCAAAGACAAGCCACTAAATGGAACTTTCATAAATGGACGCTTCTCCTGGTCGCAGGACTCCGTATTCCGCTGATGTGGAAGGATCAGGATCACTTTAACAACAGAGGAAGTGAGTTTCTCCATGATGGATCCGATTCGATCCTTACTTTGTGTACTAACACTTGATTGGCTGTAGGCTCGCGGCGTGCGGCCATCTTCTGCTTGATGCAGATGGGCTGGCAGGTGTTTGACACCAAGATGGCAGTGGTGGACAGATCCATCACGGACGTTTGCTTTGAAGAAGTCACCATCTTGTAAGGGCCAATTTCATTTCATCGCTTGGCACAAAGAATCTATTTTTTACTACATGGAATATTTTTTCATCCATGTCACTTGACGTGACCTCACTTGAGAGGCGGAACGTGTAAATGCTCTGACAACCGATGTCCGCTAGATGGCAGCGTTAAGTCCAATAAAAAACGTGAGACTAGCTTCAACTAAACAGGCTCACAAAGTAAATTGAGATCATTATTTCAGATCGTATAACAGAAATCCCCCAACTCGCAAATGTGTATCAAAATAAGAAAAAAATATCTATTTCTGCGCTAATGTCCATCGCCGGCAGTCAAGACGCGGTTCCCGGGTTTAAGCTGCGGGTCGAGCTGTGGAGCTGCGCCGTTGACGATGAGCTCACTCTGGCCAAGACTCCCAAGAAGCTGGCAAAGAAGCTGCGCAATTCCTTGGGGAAGAGCGGCGGGAAGAAGCTGTGCCCCCTGATGGACGCTCGCGACCCCGACCCCGACACTTTCCTCCAGTACAACCCGCTGCCGCCGTGCGTATTGCCTCGCTTTCGCTTCCTTGTTGCAAACAAAAAAGTATATATATATATTTATATCTATAGTAATTATTCAGTCATTTCAATGAATAACTAACAATTAGAAACATTCCGTCCTGTTGATAAAAGATAAATGAATAATATTGTACGTACGTTTGTCGCTTTGTTTTTCGCAGGGGAGCCAAATACAATCTGCTGGCTTACTCAACCTTGCGGCTACCAGAGGTGGAAGGCACCTTTCAGTCGCACTCTCTGCTCGTCCTCCAAACCTGTAAGAAGTCCATACGTATCAGACCACTTCCTCTATATCGTTTCGGGTTTTTTTTCTGACAAATGATTGTGGTGGATGTAGATATTCAGGTTAAAGGTCAAAATAAGAAAAAAAAAATGTTGTTTTTGTGGCCATTTTCTTTCTGTCAGCTGATTGGTCCTCGTGGCTTCCGCTTTACGGTAACCTGTGCTGCCGTTTGGCGGCCCAGCCCGCATGCATGACGCAAAGCGTGATGGCTGGACACCTCAACCACAAGGTGACGTTTTTTTTAATACATATACATACACATATCTTCTGTTAAAATGATAATATTGGTGACGTTGAATGATTCCGTGCAGCAAAGCGTTTTGGGCGCGGAGCGGCGCTGCGGCTTCTACTGCGTCCTGAGCGCCGGCTGGCTCCGCTGCTACTTCAGCCCGGAGGAGATCGACGGCAAAGTGGCGCCGGCGCTGCGCCTGCCGGTCAACAAGGTGGGGAGCGCCGGCCTTCACATCCGACGCGCTTCTTCTCATTTCACGCTCGCGGGAGCTCGTTGATTAAAAGGGACAATTGACTGAGCGGCGCGGCGGAGGGGGCGGGGCGGGGCGGCTGACTTTCATTCCATTCGGAAGACTTGCGTCCTGTTGAACACTTTTTTTTTGTCTTCGTTCGACTCGTCGGAGCGTCCTTACTCGTTTCCTTGATCGGAACAACAACTTTGGACAGCATCCGACTTTTATTCAACTCCCGGAAGAATTTTCAAAGCCTGCACCTAGCGCTGTCACTATCCAATCCTTTGGAATGGATCCCACCCGTCCATTTTCGGGAATGATCGACTACGTGAGCAGATATACCATCGTTTGCAAATTATAAGGCGCACCTAAAAGCCTTCAATTTTCTCCAAAGCTGACAGTGCGCCTTATAATACGGTGCGCCTTATACGGCGCATAAAACGCCAGCATTTCTATTTATATAGAAATAGGATTGTATGTATGAAATATGAGTTTCTTTATATGAACGCTTACATCTAATGAGAGGAGCGTGACTTGTTTTGACTTTGTGATTTGAAGCAATATTAACATGTGAGTTGGTTTGGACTAGATAAGTTTTCCACTTTCTTTTGACAATTTCTTTTACTGCGTGCATGCTATGTCCAGTAAAACAATGAATCAATCATCTCATCATTTCCGGGGGGCTCTTGGGCACCCGTCGAGTTTTTTTGATCGCGGGCGCGTTTGTTACAGGACACCCGCATCCGAGCGATGGAAAAAGATTCGGGAGGAAAGAAGTCGCGGAGCCTGTCCATCATCAACCCTTCGCCGGAGGGAAAGCGGACGGACGTTTTCACGGCGGACAGCGGCGAGGCGCTGGAGCGGTGGCAGGACGCGCTGCATCAGCACCTCTACGATCAGAGTAGGTCCTCCGTTTGCTGCGCTTTGTCGTTATTTCAGGGTATCGGCGCCCATAACGTATCAAACACCCCGAATCAAACGCCCGAGCGGTCCGGGCGATCCGAGCGCGGCATCGGCATGGCCAATGACTGCCATCGCTGTGCCCCGCAGGCGAGTGGCTGCAGTGCTGCGAGCGGCCGATGGCGACGGAGGCGGCGTCGCCGCGCAAACCCTCGCTCTTCCTCGCCAAGCGAGCCAACTCCGTTTACGACGAGCTCAGTGAGTACCGCCCTTTTGTTCGGATGGCGCCGAAGACCGGATCGCCGCCCGTAAACCGTTTTGCTGCGGGGGCCCAAAATGGATTCCCGAGCCGGTAAAATCGTCGTATTCCGCGAGTGGGAATTATACTTGGCCTTTGCGTTGCCCGTCGGCCCCGTCCCGATTCCCCGCTCATTGCGGAGGTCACCGATAAATAGTCGTTGAAAAAAAGATAAAGATCGATAAATAACCCCCTTTTTGCTCCCCTGTGCATTCGAATATTTTTCCCCTCATTGTATGTTTTTTTTCCCCTATTTTTTCATAAGAATACTCATTTTGTATAGAACACAAACTAAAAATAAATAGGTAGGAAATTTTGTGTATTGATTTATGGACAGTGAGTATAGTTATTTATGTATATATATGTGCCCTTAATTCATATTATTGTCGTAAATGTTAAGAAACAAGTACATTTTATTTGAATTATTGACTAATCTGTTGATTTGAAATATATACTCATATGCATTTACTACCGTCCTGTTGAGTCTCAGCAAGACTCATGCATGGCTGTATTATAGTGCCCCCTGGTGGCCAAGTCTCGCACCGTTCGAGTTGTACAGTAATATTAGCAACAGATAAGTGAAAATTCCGTCATGTCGTTGGGGAAGAGTGATTTGAGATAGGAGGCCTCACCTTCCGGTCCGGTTTCCTCATCTCAAGGCACGCGCTTTCTCGCAGGTATCGGTTCCCCGGGCCCGTTCGAGAGCATCGCCGACATCATCCACAGCAAGATCGAGGAGACGGACGGCCGCTTCCTGATCGGCCGGCAGGAGGCCGGGGAGCCTCCCGATTGGTCGGCCCTCTTCGACGGCTCCCGTTCCTTGGTTTTGCAAAAGAAGGGCCGCGCTCCGTCCCGGGGTCACGCTTCCGACCCGCGTGGGAGTCCCGAGCCCCGCGCCGCCTCCGCGCCCGACAGCGGCAAGAAACGGCGGGCCCCGCCTCCTCCCGCCGGCCCCGCCGTTTCTCCTCCCGCCCGTCCTCCTGCTGTCTCGCGCCCGGAGAAGGAAAACACCCCGCGGGCCAAATCCAAAACGGGAAGGCCGTCCCTGGACGCCAAATTCTCCGCCATCATCCAACAGCTGCAGCGCAGCAACAAATTCGGCGGCGGCGCTCCGGCCCGCAAGAACGCGCCGCTCGCCTTGGCTCGCGCGGACGACCGGGACGGCGACGTCCCGGCGCCCGGGGACAACCTGAGGGAGGAAGTCCTTCCGAGACAGGGCGAGAGCCAACTCGGAGCGCCGAATCGCCATCGACCCGCACGCGACGACGGTCGGCGCAGATACGCCGAGCGCGCGGGATTTTATGTCTGAAGCGGGAGAGGCGGATAATGACGTCTTTGGGATTGAATGCGTTCACTCGGAGGATGAGATTTTAGTGGCGGACGTCAGACATTTTCTATTGTGAAGTCTTCGCGAGGGGGTGTAAACTTTTGCCCTCGCGTTTCATTTCTCAAAGCGAGAGCCATGGAAATGTGGCCGAGCACCGCAAAATTAATCATCCAATTGGTAGGCCTTGATGAAAAAAAAGTCGTTTGACAGAAAAAAACACAAAATAAAAATTGAGTTAAAAAAAAAAAATCCTAATCGGTGCCAAATTATGAAAAAAAAAGTTTCTTTTAAAGACATAGTAACTGAATAAAAAAAAAATCATTTGTAATTTTTCATATAATAATGAATTCACTTGTCATTCAGAAAAAATAAATAATGGTCCAGAAAATAAATCAAAACGTCGATGCAGTTCACATGTATTATTTCTTCAATAATAATTCCTTTTAATTTCATTATAATCACATCAGTATAATGTTGATTGTTATTTTAATTTGCCTTTTTCCTAATTAGTGATTTCAACTAATTCTCCGGAAAAAGGATGTTGCAGAAATATTGAAAAAAAAAAATCTTCTGACTGGGTGAATCTTTTTTTTTTTTTTGAAACTAAGAGCCAGTTTAGTGAAATGAATACATTTGAACCAATTATCGGAAAAAAAAAAAAAAAAAAAACTTCCATTAACAAAATCCTAATTTGCCAAAATAGAAATTCTCAAAATAGTATAAAAAAACATTGAGGAAAAAAAAGCTTATTACATTACACCCTTAAAATGTTCTCTAAAATAAAACATAATTAAAATATTTTTTACAATTTAACAAGCATTCCAATATGATATAAAAATGTTTTCGGAGGGTTTCAGTTTTTCACTCCTTGTCATTTCATTTTTACGACTGAATTAACACTTGTAATCTCATAACCTCATTTGCAAAAATATTACGTGTCTGACAGACACATTAGCGTTGTTTTGTATGTAATAGTCATTGTGGTAACCTCAAAAAAAAAAAAAAAAAAAAAACACCTTAAAGAAGGGGTGTCCAAACTGAGGCCCGGGGGCCATTTGCGGTCCGCTCTCCACATTTTAGCGGCCCGCAGCAAATACTAAGATGACATTTTGACACGGCCCGGCTCAAAGTATGACAAGGAAGAAAAAATAACATGCGTGTTTAGCAAGTTAAAACAACAATAAATTGACCCTAACATCTCATTTTGGCTATGTGGCCCGCAGACGAAAAAGTTTGGACAGCTCTTCTTTGAGGTGCGCGACTTTATTTCTTCTCTCTCTACTGTACACGGGTGCGCCATGTATCGTTGCCTCCAAAGTTTTTCTAAAGTTGGCTAGCAGATGTACATACGTAGCGCGGGGCCCTTCACACTTTTTGCCACACCTTTTGTCTAAGAAATGCAAATACGTCGGCCGTCGGCTCAATAAAGGTTTTCCCAAAGCCGCGCTGTGAGACCGGCGTTTTGATTTCCGCGTCTTTGAAAGGAGCTTTGCGGAACAGCTTGCGTTCGACCTTAACGCTTTGAAAACCGATTGAAAAAATGAGACGGGGACGGACGCCAGATTTAGCTAAAAGGCGGCCGCTCCTCGAGCGGAGCGCAGAAGAAAGCGAAAAGCACTCCGATCGGAATTGAGGCACGGAGAGCTTCCCGCTCCACTTGGCGTGACAACTGAGCGAGCGCTCGCTGACGGAGGGCTTTTTGCGCGTGTGCGTTACGGGAGGTCGGCGACACAAACGTGACCTTGAATTCGGGTTGCCATTCAGAAAGAACGACAATTGAATGAGGCTTTTGTCCGCCTCAAACAACCCATTTGCTGCTGTTTTTTTTTTTTTTTATTCATTGTTATTCGAACAATTTTGTATGATTGATTTTCTGTTACGCAGTGAACAGCACGTCCGCCTCACAGTTCAAAGGTCCCGGTTCAAATCCACCCGGCTCCGGCCTTCCTGTGCGGAGTTTGCATGTTCTCCCCGAGCCCGCGCGGGTTCTCTCCGGCTTCCTCCCGCCCCCCAAAAACATGCACGGCAGGTCCCGCTTTGTTTTTGTCGATAAATAACAGCAACGAAGCGGGCGCCGGAAGTTGTTTCTGGATCCTACCGCAGCACGTGGTGACAGTCGGGCGTTGGCACAAGTTGAGAAATTTGATCCAAGCGGACAAAAAGACAGCGAACCCCGACGGAAGAGCCAACCAGTCTTTTGTCCGAATGAATCGCCTTGAATGCGAGTGCGCGCGTGCATTGGGCGAAGCCTGGAAAGGAGCCGGCGACGATCGGCCGCGGGAGCAATTTCTCGGTCCCGCCGTCTCGCTCCTTGGCGACGCTTCATCTCGGGCATCCGGCTCTTCATTTTTCTCCTTTTTATGGACTCGAATTAGTTTGCCGTTTCCCCCGAGCCACGTTTGACTTGGGAAACAACAAGCGAGGGATTTTAGGAGCTCGGGACGACTTTTATGTAGTGTTGTCTTTTCCGGTCGGACGTTTATCTTGTTTTAGGGACTTTTGGAGAAGGGGAGCGCTTTTCTTTTTGATTACTGGCGCAACTCAACAAGGTTGCTGCAGGCATTAGCAAATACACAAGCCAATGATCACAAGCGCTGACCTAAAACAAGATTTTTTTTCACGCTAATCTTATCAAATTGACATTTGAAATGTTTTTTTTTTCTTCCAAGGTAGTCAGAAGGCTGCAAAACGCAAGATTCATTTCAACACACGCAAAGCTTTTAGATAGTAAAATATTTTAATTAAATATACAGGAGGTCATAGCATAAAAAAAGTCTTTATATTTTTTTTTTGTCTCTGCCAGCTGGCTGATTGGTAAACACGTGGCTACTGTATCAAAAACATTTTTGGAGGATGCACCCCAAAAAAAACAAAGTGAAAAAATAACAACAAATAAAGTCAATCCTAATCCAAAACGTAGTGTTTGTTAGAGGCTATAGATTGCGTGTGTAACCCTTTTTTTTTTAAATTCCTTTCACTCATACGTACAGATATATACGACCTTTGATGTTATTTACACGTTTGAACAGTTTTGATAGGATAAGCGGCGCTCTCGTGCGAGCGCGCTGCCTTATCTACAGTGCTATTTATTTACACACGCATACGCTCGCACAATCGAGGAAAAGATGATGACAACGCAAGGGGGGGGGGGGGGGGGTCAAATTGATTCCATGTTGATCCCCCCCCCCCCCCCCCCCCCAAGACAGATAGTGCTTGTTGATTGGGGGGAAAGTACTGTAGCACATAGCGACACTAAACACTTTCAGCGTTTTTTTCAATGTTCTGTTTGGGGACCATCTACCACAGTGGTGTCCAAACTACGGCCCGCGGGTCATTTTGCGGCCTGCCATCTTCATTTCAGCGGCCGCTACACTAAAAAACATTTTGAAGACCTACATTAAACAGACAATGACTAATTGCTTGTTTGCTTGATTTTTATTATGCCTATACATATTTTTTTATATTACTATTTTATATTTTGATTTTTTTCACTCAATGCTGCTTATTTTTTTAAATAGCATTGCAGGCAATGTCAAAAATACAGGGATGGTGTGGGCCGCTAAAATGTGGATGGCGGGCCGCAAATGGCCCGCGGGCTGTAGTTTGGACACCTCCGAGTTCAGGTAAAACACCCAGATGTTCTGGCATTCTCTTTGTACTCCGCAAATAACTCAGGAAAATTAGTGCGAATTGTCAAGTGCTAATCGTCAAGACACGTTTAGGGAAAGGGTAGAAATATGAGGGGCTGGATTTAGTGAGTGTGACAACCGGGGGGCGGAGCAAGGGTGTTGGGACAAAGCCAACGGCTAAACCCTGAAAAGCATCACTTGCCATTTCGTGTGAGGGGATCGGCGCATGCGGCGCATGCGGCCCATTTGTCATCACGTGACAACAAAGTCGGCCGTCGTCACGGTGACTAGCGACTTCCGCCTATCGGGCCAAAGTGCGCTTGGAATCGGCCAAACGAAAAAAAGCCTTTTGTTTTCACTGGGGAAGGCGGCACTTCATGACCACGCTGTCCATTGTCAATGAGTGGTTTTTCCCTAATATGGTCACAGGAAAGCAACGATATGAACGTCGGCATGACGCTTTTCGAAAGTTTGGCGTGTTTGCCCGAGTACACGCCAGCTTCGGCCATTTAGTGCTAATAACAAAAATGTGAGATGGGCAAAAGGCACAAATATAGTCAAAGCATCCTAAGTGACCACATTCTTACCCCCCCCCCCCCAAAAGAAAAATAAACAAAAAAAAAAAAAAACAATCATTTTTCAATATGTTTGGGATGTAAAGTATTTTCAAGTTGTGAATAATCAAGGTGGTGAAATGCTTGACAGTTTTGTGTATTTTTGGGGGAGGGGGGGGACTCTGAAGAATCACGCTGCTTCATTTCGCTTGTGTGACAGAAGATCCTAGTTGAGTTATTTGAAAAAACTAAAAAAAAAAATCTAAGAAAAAGCCACATTCATTCACGTGAAATGGATCTGGACATGTCGTGTCCCACAGCACCCCTGCAGGTTACTTGTGTAACCGCACTCCACTGCGCGGTACCGCCTCGCCTCGAATGGCTTTTCCGTTGGCCCCAAAACGCGCCCGAGGCAACGCATCGCTCGAGCGCATTCGGTCGTAAACGCACCCATGCTAACGTTAGCTTAGCATGGCGTCCACGCGTCGTCGGTTTCAAGTCACCAGAACGAGCGCCGTCGGGTTTTCCCGGCGAAACGAGGCGGTACCGCGCCACTCGGCGGCGACGGCGCCATCCGCGGGTTTCCCGCTGTAGTGTTTCAAGCGATTATAGCCCTAGGACGCGGTAAACAAAAACGGAGCGTCAAATCCAAAGGAAGGAGCACATCCACGTCAGAATTGTGCAAATAAGGACACAAAGGAAGATACGGTCAGTGGCGATAAAGATACGGAACAGTGCAAAGTATACGAAGAAAGGTGGAAACTTAAGTCAAATGGAATTTTCGGTCCGTCTTTCACAATGGGCCTTACAGTCGAGTGCTGGGGTGTACCGAGGACAACTGCGGCGGGGGGAGGGTGGAGAGCGGGTACAGGTGGTGCAGCAGGTCCCCGTAGAGGGCGGCCCCGCCCGGATGCCTGAAGAAGTGGTGCGGGTGCGGGTTAGGGGCGGATGCCAGGAGCTGCCTGTGGAGCAGCACGGAGTGGAAGGCCAAGGGGGGGACCAGGGGGGACACGGCCGACTGGCTCTTCAGGTACTGCAGGCCCGGGTGCTGCCGGAGTCCGTCCTGCGACAGCAGGGCGCCCGGCGGGTACACGCCGGCGTAAAGGGCGGCGGCGTGGGGAAGGGGGTAGGCGCCGGCGGGGTGGCCCTCGGGGAGGTGGACCGCGCGGGCCGGCTCGGCCGCTTTCAGCTCCTCCGGGTCGCCGCGGCGCACGGCGGACGGCGGGTGGACGGGCGTGACCGCGCGGACCTTCCTCTCCGCCGCCTCCTCCGCCTCCGGCTCCCCGAGGCTCCGTTTGCCGGGTCGGGCGGAGGGCTCGGACGAGGGTTTGGCGGCGGCGAAGGGCGGCGACGGGTCCCGCTTGGGAGGCGACACGGTCATGGGGGGGACTCGGCACGCCTTGGGGTGAGAGTCCAAGCCCTGGTGCACCAGGGAGTAGGGGAGGGCGCAAAAGGAGGTTTTGGAGAAGGCCGACGCCCGCTGGGAGAGCGGTTTGGACGCGCCCAAGTCTCGGGGTTGCTCGTCGGCCTCCCCGCCCGCGGGCGGCGCCTGCGCCTCGTCGCTGTAGCGAGACCGGTACGCCGGGCCCTCCCGCTCCGGGCCAAAACCCCGCGGCCCCTCGCGCTCCCCGCCAAAGTTCTCCCGCCGCTCTCCGTCGGCGTACCCGGGCATCCCGTCCCGGCTCAGGCAGTTCTCCGTTTGCCTGTACAGGCTGTGCAGGTGCGGGGACGAGTAGCGGTCCCCGGCGAAGCTCCGAGCCCGGTTCTCGGCGCCGTCCGACGTCCCGGGGAGGTACGGCTGCCACGGGGCCGTGACGTGAGGCTGCGGGACGCGGCCGCCGCTCCTCTCCCGCGGAGGCTTGCTGCTCTGCGCGTGCTGGATGACCGAGGGCCGGAACATGGGCGCCGCCGCCGGGAGGTCGTCCCTCTTGTCGGCGTCCCTCTCGGGAGCGAGGGGCGGCCGGAGAGAAGAGGCGAAGGAGAAGGACGCCGAGTCGCACGCTTGGGAGAGGAGCTTCTTTTTGGCCAGGGGGGACATGACGCCCTGGGCGGCTTTGCAGTAGGCGGCCACCAGCGCGGGACTCTCCTTCCGGACGGGCCCGCCGTCGTCCTTCTCCGGGGAGGCGTCGGCGCCGGGGTCTACGGCGCGCCCGTCCTGCTTGCACATGGGTAACACCTTGCCCACCCTCCCGCCGTGGCTCTCCGAGGACTCGGGCAGCGCCACGTGTCCGCCCGATTTGCCTTGGTCCCAGCGGTGAGGCAGATAGGCCGGCGGGCGCACCTCCGTCGCGCCGGCTTGAAGGGCCTCGGCCATCTGCCTCCACTCGGGCCGCGGGGCGAGCGGCGCGACGCCCGAGTCGGCCTCTCCGTGGCGCGGCGGCTCCCCGGCGAGCGACTCCTCTTCCTTCGGCGTCACGCGAAGCTCCTCCTCCTCGATGACGATGGGCTCGTCGAAGGCCGGCGTCTCCGGCTTTATGGCCGCTTGGCCCTTCGCCTTGGAGTCCTGCGGCCGGAGACGGTCATGGGTTACCGTTTCATTGGGCTCGCGCGGCGGCGTCAAACTCAGTCAATCCCGAAGACATCCTTCTACGTTTTTAAGAGTCCAGACAATCCCGGGTACGTTTTTTCCCCAAATATTTTCAAGTGGTAGGCTTAAGGAGTTTTTTCTAAATGGCCGCTTAGTAATAGACAAAAGGAGAACTTTTTAACCGCAATCAATTGCTTCCCTATTTTTCACACTATAAGGTACACCTGATTATAAGGTGCACCTTCAACGAATGGCCTGTTTTAAAACCGTTTTCATAAATAAGGCGCACCACATTATAAGGCGCATAGAATAGAAGCTACAGTAGTGGCTGGGCTTGCATTATGCATCCACTAGATGTAGCTGCGCTAAAGGGAATGAAAGCCCGGAATCCACCACTTCCACCATTTTTGAAATTCAATTCATTGCCCAGCCACACCTCGGGGTCCCAGGTATCGCTAACGACGAGCAATTAGGCCTTCAAAAAGGTGGCCGCAACTCACCTGCGGCTGGGCCTTGGCGGCGGCGTCGTCGCGCTCCTTTCTGAGCGCCTGCTTGGCGGCGCCCGGGGCCTTGGCTTTCTTGGCCCCGACGCCTTTGGCCTTGGCCGCCTTCTCCTGGCTGCGGGGTTTGGTCAGGGGGAGGGGCTTGTCCTGCTCGCCTTTGAGGTGCCTCTCGTACGGGAGGAGGAGCCTGCAAAGGGAGGAAAAGAAGGAATGCGGGCGCTGTTGTGTCACGGAAGGCTTGGCCAACACAATGACCACGTGTTTGACTCGCACTGTTCGGGCAGGTCAAGGCGCGAATCTTGTCTTTTTGCTGTGCTAACTGGCACACTTTTTGGGGTTTTATTCAGATGTTTCAAACCCCCCATATCATTTACCCTAATATATATATATATATATATATATATATATATATATATATATATATATATATATATATATGAAATACGTCAATACACTTGTGAGGAAAGAAAAAAACACTGTATGGAGGATAATATCATGATAGATCATATAAAAAGCAAACATGCTTTTGAGGGCGGTGTTGGCTCCAGTTTTAATACTTGGCATGCAATAACTAATCCTATTGTGATGACACAACGTTAGGGGAAATCCAGTCGCGCATGAATGCCAGAGAATGTGTGTGTGTGTGTGTGTGTGTGTGTTAGCGCCTGCTGAGACACGTCACACCGCTTATTATTTGAACCTTGAGAAAGATATAAACGCTCGGCTTTTCCTGGACGTGATTATACTGTAACCAATATTTTTTTTTTCCTTAAATTGAACATGCCAATATGATTCATGGGTCCAGCTGGCGTGTGCGCATTCTCATTTTGCTTTAAGCGCAGCGGCCCAGCTGGCGGGATTACAGGCAGACGCGAGCGGGAAGGCTGGTCTATTCCTCATGGCGGCATGCCCCGAGTTCACCGTCAAGTCGGAGCGGGGACCGGAGCCCCGGTTAACAACGGCGGCTGCCAAACCTAACTTCAAGTGGACCCGGGAGACGGGACGAGCGTGACTTTCCGCAAGTTGGAAAAAAAAAAAAGTCTCTACAACACTGCTTCCCAACACCAATAACTGGTAAATAAACAGTAAAAGAAAAAAATGTTTTTCATATGCTTGTATGTCAACTAAAGTGTTATTGGAGGAAATACTGTACTTTCCAGATGATAAACTGCACTTTTTTTCTCATCATTTGAGCCCGGTGCCTTATAGTCTAGTGTGGCTTAAATGCAGGTTTTTGCCACCAGGGGGCAGTGCACCTTTAAAGCAAACGCGTGCATCTGTTCAAGGTGCCAATTTATGGAACGATTATAAAATAGAACTGAGATGTGAATCAATGGCTGTGATTAAAACGTTTTAAAAATATAATAGTAAAAATATCAAAATGATGTATAAGTTGAAGTCCTTTCAAAGGACGCGCGCAACAATCCATCCATCAAGATGACCCGTTTTGCAAAGATTTCAAGAAGCTCTGCGGGAATTTTTGTGTGATCTTTGCGGCAAAAGACGACATTTGTTTCAGTAGCTCCGGCCGCGTGACGACAATGGAAACAAAATGGACTTATTCAAAGGGACTTATTGGCATACGGACGAGAATTCGAGAAGTGCTCTTGATTTTTTGCCCCACACGCCACAAAACAGGATGCCAGGAAGTCCTGAAATGAAACGGCGGTGTCCTTCCCGCCGCGGGCCGCACGGGGGCGGCATGTTGCTCGTTTGTGGAGAATTTCATTAAAGCGGCACCGGCAACATTTTTATGAGGTCAATAAACACTTAACTTCCTCTCAAGCCAATTTATCAGCCGCCTCTTGTTTGAGCGCCCGCTTTTGCCTCCGCTAATATATGCAGCAGGGAATAAATAGAGAAATATCAGGCAGGAGCTCATCTGGGAACCCAATTGACGCTGCTGATAAGGCTATTACGCACGTCTGGCTAATCTTTAAAAAAAACAAAAAAAAAAAAAAAAACGGAAAAATCCAGAATAGCTGATTTAAAGCAGGGCTGTTCAAACTTTTTCATTTGAGGGCAAAAAAAAAGGAGGGCTAAAATCAAAAGATATGAAAATCAAGCAATAAAAATACATAACATTTTGTTGATGGTTATCAGTTGAATATCAAAGTATTTGCACAGTATCAAACTAGACAAGACTCGTACAGAGCAGAAGCCCAAATCCACCTCCCACATTCGGAACCAAAACAAGTGCTCAAAGATTTCAAATGATCAAAAACGCCAGATGTTCATAGAAACATGACGATGTTCAGAGAAACGTGAATGGCGGGCTGCAAATGGCCCCCGGGCCACAGGTTGGACACCTCCGATTGAAAGGGTTGCTGCAAAGAGTTTTTTTGGGGGGGGCGGCACTTGGCAAAATCAAGGTGACTTTAGCGGCAAGGCTTTGGCGTTACAGGAAGGAGCAGCGCGTGGGTCTCCCACAAACGGGGGGCCTTTAAGTCACCAAATATGTGGAAAAAGCCCGCAGGCTGTTCCACTTCCACAAGCTCCCTCCGCCATCTGCGCCCCAAATTAATTTGAGTCGCTGTTGTGCACTAAGATCACAAGGAAAAAAAAAAAAAGGACAATTTAAAGGGCGCGCAAAGCCAGCAGCGATTAGGAGCACAGAAAATGATTTGTTTTCTTGTATTTTACAGGCCTGGGAGCCCGTGAATGAAAAGGATGTCAATGGCGGAATAAACAGACCCCCCCCCCCCCCCCCCCCACTTTGGATTCAAGCCCCTTTTTGTTTCAAAGCCAAAGCACTAGAGGTGACCCCCATTCATGCGGGGGCAGGCCAAGAATGTAGGAAAAACTTAAGCCCTTTGTCAAGTCTGAAAACAGCAGATTTCAAAATGACCTTTAGCGTTCGTTCCTTGGGTCCCCCCGGGGGGGGGGAGGGCCCGCCTCTCATTAGCCGCCGCCGCCACCTCAACCGTAATGAATGAAATTCAAAGCTAGCAGTGGTGGCCAATGGCTCCTTTCCCTGGCATGACTATAACGGAGATGGTGCAGGCGAAAAACAAACAAACAAAAAAAAAATCTTTGTCATTGACCTAAAACAGTGCAAATTACGGCCCGGGGGCCATTCATTACTACTATTTTTATCCTTTTATATTTTTGAAATAGTACCAGCGCAAAGTCAATATTAATCATCAAACGTTACCGTTCAAGTTTTTCGTTTACTGAAATATTTCCAGCTCGTTTTTCGCTTTACAAAGTCATCTCGCGGGTGGATTGAACCCGTTTGCGGGCCAGAACGGGTCCGCAAGCCGCAGGTTTGACGCCCCTGCACTAGAGTGCTAAAACTTTAGCGTAAAACTCAACCGAGACCATCTTTTGTTCTGAAAATAAGAAACAAAGCCATTTTAAGGGAGTCCTCACATTATATGCCCCCCCCTCAAATAAAAAAAAAAAAAAAGATAAAACTGCAGACGTGGAGCATATGTTGTGCCTCTGTGACAGAATGCAATTAATTTAATTTGCAACGCCCAACGATTTATTAATCTCGGCGGGGCGCCTCGCCTCGCCTCGCTCCATGGCCCGTCACACTCGCACACACAACGCGCTCTCCCCTTAACCCACTTTGACGGCGTTCCATACTTACGCACATGAAGAAAATCAAAACAATATTGTCATAGAGCTTTTTTTTTAATCAACTGTATTTTTTGGGGGGAGGGGCAAGAATAAAATTTAAATATTAGGGGATACTGTATATGACTTTTATTTCATCAAAAATTGTTTTCATTAGTTTTTCTTTTTATGTTTTTAAAGAGGGGGTCCTAACAAAAGTAATAACTAAGAGGTCATTTATACATGTGTTGGGGTCCCCCCATTTGCGGCCATTCATCCACATTTTTGCGGCTCGTGATATATTATAAAAACATAAAAATATACTTCAACATGGCCTGGGATGTTGTTTAAAAAAAGGTAATAAAAAGCTTTTTGAATGTGAAAAATAATAAAAAATATATATACATATATAATGTATTAATTTTATTGAATGTATTTTTTCTTGATATCATTGATCAAATATAGATTTTTTTTGTTAATAAAAAAGAGAAGCCGCGAGCGCTTCGAAAAGTTTGCGGTGAAGCAGGTCATCCGGGGTCGGCGGCGGGCTGACGCGGCTCCTTTTTCACCTGGAGCTATCCCATCGTGTTAACTTTCAGCAACGGCGGCCATTAAATCACATCCCCGCTTCCCGTGTCTTTTTCCGACGGAAGCCAAAAGGCAAGTAATACGCTTTTCCTGCGAGAAACACGCGCGCGCGCCGGCCCGTCGCCGCACACACACACACACACACACACACAACGTGATGTATCTGCAGTACGGCAAGGACGAAGCAAAGAGATGCTGACGAGTGCAAGATAGCGCTGAATAACATCTGCACGCACGCACGCACGCGCGCACGCACAGTTTGGGATGCAAAGAGTGGCGCTTTTGCGACGAGTCAATAAGACATGCGCGGAGCCCAACGCATTTCAGACACTTTTTTTTTTCTTTCCCGGCTTTGGAAAGAGCAAAACGACGGCGAGCGGCTTTGCGCGTCGCCACGGCAACGCCGCATCCCTCCGCCCAATGACACCGGAGAGGGAGAAGTCTTTTACGCTAAAAACAACACGATTAAAAATGTAGGAGCTGTTAAAAGGCGCTGACCTGTAACGTGAAGGCGTGCTCACGCGCGCGGGTGGGGGAGGGGCGGGGGGGGGTGTATTTCAAGGTTATTGATGCCATCTTTTTCATGACCTCATTTTTAATTCCGAGCGCCGCAGCCCCGCCTGACAGCACATCTCGGGGAAGCGGTTTTTTTTTTGTTTGTTTTTTTTCCCCCCGCCCTGAATAAATATCATTAAAGGCCGGCCAGCCGCAGCAGCCGCAGCAGACCCTCGGCTTATTGATTTCTTTCTAATGAACAGCAGGGGGAGAGAGAGAGAAGAGAGGGGGGGGTACAATTAGCCGAGGTTATCCGCTGTTCAGCATTGTTAGCGGCATTGCGCCCGACGGCTTCCGGCGTGAATATGATGGACGTACGATCGATTGGATTCAAAAGATGTCCAAGGAAATTTGGAATGGCTGGCGCGCTGGGCCAAATCGTTTCAATTGACAATTTCCACTGGAAACATGGAAGTAAAAATGAAAAGTTGTATGAATTTTATTTAATAAAATATTGTTTTACTTTTTTTTTTTTTGGTGGGGGGCAAAAATTCCAGTGAATAATGAAGAGATTCGTATTGACTCTTGGCAACTTTTGGCGGGCGAGATTTGGTCCGTCGGGCGCCGACCAAGCGGCCACCTTCCGGAAGAGGCAACTTGACGCCGCCCACAATGAGATTTAGTGAAAAGTAGCGTGCGACGTCAGGACGCGAGCGGGCGCTGTGTTTACGAGGTCGCGGGAGGAAATATCAACGGAAGCAATAATCTGGGCTCGCCGGCCATTTTAGCGACGGCGCCGGGAGGGCGATTAGCCGCCTCGTATTAGCTCAGCAAAGACTGCGGGGCGGCGTGATGAATGAGCTCGTTTGCTCCCCGGAGGGGGCTCGCCTTCCGCCTTTAATCATTCGTCCGAGCGCAAAGATGATTCAGCTGCGCCGAGCGACAATATTACAATCTTCCCAAATGACGCGTGCCGTCACGAGTATGTGTCCTAAGAAGTGCAATTTGGAAATAACCCATTGATATTTCATTTTATACAGGCAATTATGAAAATAAGACATTTATGTTTATGCAATTAACTTCGACATAGCTTTACGGTACAATTCATGTATTTGATCGTGAAGGGCAAGTCAACCAAAAATTCTCCACGAGGCCGCACGAGTCGAAACATGAAATATTTCGATTCCAATGACATCCAGTTGAAATATATTCAATGACTTTTCGATTTTCCGGGCTTTTGGCGTGCCTTGGGACAAGAAATGGATTTTGCACCTTTTACAATAAATAAATAAAAAAATGATATATATATATATATATATATATATATATATATATATATATATATATATATATATGTATATATGACACACACACACACACACACACACACACACACACGAGGGGGCGAGCAGACCGACCTCTCGTAGTGCCTGCGCGTGCAGGTGGCGGCGCTGGTGCTGCTCGGGTTGCCGCCCAGTTCGTCGTACACGTGCTTCCACTGCCTGCGGACGGTGATCTGCCGGGCAGGAAGGGGGGGGGGGGGGGGGGGGGGGGGGCACAAGATGTCAGGGAGCGGGTAGCGAGGAAAATTTGATATTAAAGATGTAAAGGAAGGCGGGGCATAAGCGTGTGACATCATCGCTCGCGCTTTGGAAAGGTCTGACTCACTGTAGCCTCCGCCATTCCAAGTCACTTTTTCCTTCTTACATAACGCGCACGTGAAGCGCTTGGCGGCGCTTGAGAAATTGGGGTCGCAGAGTCAGAGTTTAGGGATGGAGGAAATAAGTCGCCGTTATTAGCTCGTATCATTTTAGAGCGGGCACGGAGAACATACGCATGGCGACTTAGGCCAAATAAAACAAGGCTCTTAAAAGCTTTGAGATTACTTTTTTTTTCTTTGTAGAAAAATACTTAAGTACTGTATTATGCCGTGGAGCATTAGCTAAAAATGCATCAATCAAAGATTAATGTTGTAAGATGATCATTTTATTGCTTTCTATGCTTCTAAGTGTCACGTTAACGTGAAAACCTTTCACTGTCACTTGTTGAAATAAAAGTTCATCACAAAAACACAAGAGCACTAATTTTATACCTTGACAGAATATGTGCTCGCCATTCATTTATTTCTTACAATACAACTTTTTCTCTGTAAAAACAGGAATATCATTGCTTAAAGTGCAAGTCAACACAAACATTTTGTTACGATAACATGCGAGCCCATTAGTGGCCCTCAAACCGCCACCCGTGGGCCGGATCTGGCCCGCTTTCGCATTTTGCCCGGCTCCCAGAACAATAATACTAGAGACGCATTACCATTTTTTTTTTCTTTCTGACCATGTATTTTTTTTTTCCCTGTCAAGATTACAGAAAGGAGTATTAATCTGTTGATTTTAATAAGGAGATCTGAGAAAGCGCAGAGCCCTGCCCGCTCACCTCGTGAGTAAAAGATACTTGTCTTCCTTCTGGTTTATTGTTTATTAAATGTTCTAGCTTGCCTGAACCAGGACAGGGTCTAACGCCATTTTCTCGCTTCAATATATTGGTCCAAACGCCGCCAAAAACAAAAGCGGATCAGAGCCTCTTGAAACAAGTGTTTCCTGTTCTAGTGACATCATTACTCAGTTATTAGCTATGTTTTTTTTCACGTACATTTGACACGGCACGGCGCGTCTTGGCGCAACGTCCTAAAAGTGAGCAAATTAAAAAAAAAAAAGGACGGAAGGACGTTATTAAGAGTGCAGCAGCACATATGTGAGCACTTACCAGCTCATATCCTCCCAGCTTCTGAGCGGCTTGGAACATGGTCCAAAGGTTGACTGTGGGCCAGACAAACAAGAACAAGTCAGAAACAACCAAACAGGCAACGTAAACATCGCAAGAATGTCACTAGTGGATAGAGAAAGAAATAACCAAGTTTTCATTTGAGAAAATATCAATACTTTAATGCAGTGGTTCTGAAGGCACTTCTGGGGGTGCGTGAGATTGTATCCTTATTTCCCGAATGTACGACGCGCCTGTGCATAGGACACACCATTAATTTTAGGGTCAAATTGTGGTATTTTCTATGTTACCGTGTATAACGTATAACGCAACAGTCGTTGTAAAAACTAGAGCAAAACAGAAGCAATCTCATCTTCCTAAACTCTTCATATTATCTTGCGCTCATATCTGCAAGTTATATATTTGTTGTGGGTTAAGTGTGTAAAGTGTCTTTCAAATTTCCCACATTATGAGTGGTCAGTGAACGCCCCGCCCCAATAACGCTGAATGCGCTCCAAGCAGTTTTTTTTTTTTTCCCCTTTTCCTTGCGACACAGCTCAAGTTATTTTTGTCATAGTGGCGCACCATACATGTTCCAATTATTTTTGGAAAAAAATTGCGTCTTGCATTTGGGGAATTACATTTTTGTTTGTTTGTTTGTTTGCTTTTACTTGTATGACACTGAAGAATACGATAAAAAAGACGGGTTGTACAGTGACAACAATTTTGACGAGGAGGGATATTTGACCCCCGAGAACAGATGATTTCTATTCCTACTTGCCGTTTCTCCATTTGGACAACATATTCGCTTGAAGCCACATCAAAAAGCGGCCGAGGAAAAACGCAGCTTTATTGTGTGCGCCCGAATGGAATAACACCACTGCGCTACTCCCTTTAAACTTGTCAAATAAAGTCAAATAATGGCGTGCGCTGTCTGAATATAATTGCAGGGGGAAATTTCCCTTTGAAATGAGGCCAAGCCAGAAAGCAGAAGGCGGCGGCGTAGGGGCTTTTTTTATATTGGGAAAAAAAAAAAAAAAAAAAAAAAAAAAAAACTAAAATAGGCGCCCTCAAATAGTCAAACGTGACTCGCCGCAGAGCCGATGATGGGTGTTGACTTTATTGGAACACGCTGAAGGAATGTGGAAATGACATATTCCTCGGCTCTAAGCTGCTACATTTTTCTCATGCCCCCAAACTGCAGTTATTTTTTTACTAGCCACCAGGGGGAAACCTCTTGGTAAACAAAGGAAGACAGGAGACGACCCTATGCAAGTGTTAACTTTGAATTTGAACCGCTATTTTAATTGCCAACAGGGGACACAGTCCACTAGCAAACGAAATCAGGCGGGTTACTGTTGTTTTGGTGCATGATGTTACAAGCCTCTGGTGCAGACTATACATAACAAAATTGACTAAATACTAATTTTAAATGTGTATTCGTTATTATTGCCTGAATATTTTACACAGTGTTTTTAATGAATCAAATATTTCAATCATCACATTTGAGGAGTTTATCTGGCCGTTAAAAATGGCAACCCTCTAGAATGATTGAAGTGAGATTTAATTTCGCCCAGCCCTACCTTTTGAAAGCATGCGCTGACTTCAACTTTATTGATTTGAGAGCACAAACGGGCTAATGCATAATATCAGATTGCAAGCGCTGTGTAACGTTTCTAAAAATAGCCTCAAATGCTCATCTTGGACGATGCTGGACAACAATTTCACTGGTAAATATTTCTATTTGTTTGCTGCAACATCATTGTTTAATACCCCCCAAAATTAAAATTATAATAATAATAAAATTAATATTTTATATATATATATATATATATATATATATATATATATATAGCGGCCTCGTCAGGGAGGAGAAATCCATCAAAATTCAATCTGTGCTTACACAAAGCCTTGCATTTGTCAAAATGACATTTTCCTATCTACGCCTTTGACAGCATTGATTCTTTTTCTTCCCCTTTTTCCTGGTCGGCGTCCTTGTCCCTGCGTCGCTTGGAATAACAAAGGCCTAATGCGAGCTTTTCCGTGATCATATTGTCTTGTCCAAATGCATGATGGGCTATTTAAGCAGCGTCTGTAATTACCGCATCGAAGCCACTGTGCGCTGCTGTGCGTATGGAAAAGGGACCGAGCGAGAGAGTGTACACACACGCCTCTCTTTGGTGTGCCGCGGCAGCACATTTGGCACCCTCGTTCACAATCGCGGGAAGCGTCGAGTCCATTAGAAATGTGGGGCTGACCAAAACAGCAGCACCTACTAAAAACTTTAACCCTTGTGCGATATTTGGACCATTTTGGGTCATTTTCTTCCACATCTTTCTGGCGGTGTTTTAGCCGAGGGATGACACACTCCTGGTAGTTTTATGACTAAGTAGTCTTATCATGTTGAACTTTGACATCTAGATACTGATTATGTTTAAATCCAGCTCTTGTATTGGCTCTTGTATAACGTTGACGATTTCTGCTTTGCTATCAAACAATTGTTGGACAAAAGTCATTGATTTTTGAGGGGAAAACAACACCATGTTGCAAGATCAATAAAACAAACAAACACACACACACAGAAAATAAAAAAAATACTAAGGATCAAACACCTACAATGCCTTCATGTAAGACATGTAAAAATACATATTTGGGATTGAATTTGTCTGGATTTGTTTACCGGAAGATTGTCCTCTGGTGGCTTGTAAAAAGAAAAAAAAAAGAAAAAAGAAAAGACTGGACACTGGATTAGGGACGCAGGGTTCAAAGCGTGAGAAAAAATTAGCGGCTTCTAGTCTGAAATTTACGGTGCATGAATGAATAACAAACGTCTATATTCTTGAAAGACACGAAAAATTACGCCTTTGGACTTTCCACTAAATTATTGAAAAAAACGTGTGTATGTGTATTCTAAAACTCAGCATTATTAGCTGTAAATTATTACTGAAATCGCAAAGGTTTTTTGTTGTATTGCTTCTAGTTTAACATTAAGGATTTCTGATTTTGCTCCCAAGTGATTGTTGGTCACACGTCACGTGTTTGAAGAGCGCAACAACACCGTGTTTCAAGCTCAACAACAACAATAAATAAACACGAATCGTGGTGAAAAATAATAAGTGAAAATGTGTTCCGTTGGCAGGTTCTAGGAAAGGTTTAACCGTCAAATATATACACGCTCATTCCAGACTTAAAGAGATCAGCGGTTGTGCTCTGACATGTTCAATGCATACAAGCCCCGGGGGAGACGCGTACAACACTTGAAAAAATAATAATAACAACATTAGCGAGGTTAGACTTTAGAGCGGACCAGGCGGGGTGACAAACGATGGGCGGCGGGATTTTTTGGAGGTAAATCACTGGAAGGGAGCTAACACGACTCAGCCATCTGTTGCTGGGCTCAATTCCATTCCGGCGGAAGCCTTTATTAGGATCCGTTTCATGTCGTCGCCGCACGTCCGGATGGGAAGACCCCGCAAAAGACGCGAGATTTCCGTGGGAAGCTCCCCTCGGATCCGTGACGCCTTTGCAGCTGGGACCCGTGCTCGTAAACGTCAAACTTTAACGCCTCTGTTATGTCGTGTTAAACTGACCCGTTGAAATGAATGAAAGCCAAAAGGAAAAACGTTCATATCGAAAGTATCTGTACGCCGCCACTCCAGGAAAATTCACATGCCACGTAGGCAGAGTTTTGATGTGCGTTTTTATATTGACCCTATTCTTCCTTACAAAAATGACCGTAATGGGACGAGCAAGAGGGCGGTCGTCAGTTGGCTGTTATTATTTGCATTAGTGCACTATTTTCCATAAAAGAAGCGAGCAGACTGAACCAACGTTCGAGTTCCTCCTTGGAACATTTCCCAAAAAGCAAAGACGATCGTCTCCAGCTGATTCGATTAAGAGTGGCAAGGTTTTGAGCTGTGGTTCTCAAAGTGGGGTAGTCTGCCTTTAGCAACATCTAGTGGATGCATAACGCAAGCCCAGCCACTACTATAGCTTCTACTCTATGCGCCTTATATTGCTGTGCACCTTGTCTGAAAACAGTTTTAAAATAGGCCAATCACTGAAGCTGCGCCTTATAATCCGGTGCGCCTTATAGCCCGGAACATCCGGTAAGCATTGAGGGGATCTAGAATAAAAACTAAGCAATCAGGAAACTGACTTTGTTTGAAGCCCAGAAAGGGGATCCTCTCGATGGGCGTGTCCCTCTTCTTCATGTACTTGTAGAGCTCCACCAGGAAGGCCTGCTCGTCCTCTCGACTCTCCTCGGATGAGGAGAAGGCGGCCTCCGCCGAGACGGCGGCGGCCACGGCGGCCGCCTCTTCGTCATCCTCTAGGGAGGTCGGCGAGGACGACGAATCTCTGAGCTCCTCTTTCTCGCCCCTCTCCTCCAGCATCTCCTTCTCCTCGGGCGCCACCATTGCCTTCCTGCCAAGGCCTCCGCTGGCTCTGTGTTTGGGGGCGGAGCTAAGCTTGCCATTGGCTAACGCTTGACAGCTCGCTTTGACCTGTGAGGATCGGAAGGACGGCGGTCAGGTGGCATCCACAAATCTACTGTATTATGTATTGCATACTAAGCAAATGGAAAAAAAGATGTTTTTTAGGATGTGCACTACATTATTCATTAATCACATAATAAAAAGGAGATCTTCTATATGGGCAGTATCGCTGAGCCCTGATACACAGAAATAAAATAAAATTAGAAATATTTTTTTAGGAACCCCCACTGTCTATTTGGAAAAGGAAAGGACATAGGAATAAAAGGATTTTTTTTTCCCTCCGCTGACCTTGGCTAGCGAATTCAAAAAAAAAAAAAAATTGTGGCAACAACACTGGCAACTGGAGATCAATTTGTCGGCTGGCTCGCTGGCTTACTACCTTGTGACTTTTGCTGGACGGGCTGTTGGGGTCCTGAGACGTGCACCCCGCCGAGTCCCTCCTCTGCGAGAAGGACAACTTCTTCTTGCGCGGACGCCCCTTCAGGTTGGGAGCTGAAAACACAAAGAGGACGTCAGGTGTCCGTAATTCCCCAAATATAAGACACACCTGTTATAAACTCATATTTTATGTTCACTTTACATTTGTCATTCCATGCCATCCGTCCACATTACTAAAAAAATAAAAAATAAAAAGAAATTTTCAACCTCAGCTTGTTGTTTCTCTATGTACAGGAACAAAAAAGTACAAAATAAAACTGACAAATTCATCAAATTCTATTGGCCCATACCTATTTTTTTTATTTGTTATATTTTATTTCATTTTTCTTTATTGTTAATTTTGTCATTTTTAAACATGGAATGAGACAAGGCATCAAAAAGTCATACCATCATTTGAGTGACACCTGCTTTTAGCCCCTCAGGTGACGCCCCCAGTGACCTACATTGCATAAGTGGGCCTGCTTGTTTTTTATTTTATTTTTTTAAACTCCCAGCTGCGCACCATGACGCCACGTAACAACAGCGAGGTATTGATCGAGCGATACAACAACAGCTCCAAAAAACGAGGCCGCCGCGTTGTGTGGCCAACAAGTGGCCGCTTGCGTAAGGCTAGCGGCCGTCCCATTGATTTACGCCCACATTTAGAACAGGCCAGGAACAAAGCCAACGTTTTCAAGCACCGGGGGATGTTTCGATATTTTTCCTCTTGTAATCCGATGTTCTCTTCTCTTTAAAAAGTGTGTTGACGTTTACCGCCACATGGAAGAAGCAGAAATTGCTTCGTACGCTGACCACTTCCTTGGTCCCCATCTGCAGGTTTTATGCCTCACCCACTTGACCGCAAGACGATGACTTATTATAACATTTTTAGGCGAAACGCCGCTGAGTTGTGCGGGACGGACCAAAATAAAAAAATTCGGAAGAGATCATGTGCGGAAAACAAATGGACAAAAAACTAATTCACTAACTCATTAACTAACAGAGGTGGGCACTTCATCAGCATTGACGGACTGTATTAAACATGATGGCGTATTATAGCCTAGGGTTTTCGTGTTACACTTATATTACTGTGTTGTGTTTCAATTGCAGTGTAACCGTAGAACGACAGACATGGTGTTAACTTTAAGTCTAAGTACTTAAACAGAAAAAAGAATGAGTGCTGAGAGCTGAGAGTAGACCAGTGCCTGACGAATGACGGATTAGAAAAAAAAAAGTCAAATGTCATCCTCTGTAGGTATAGTCTTCTCTGTCGTCAGTGTATGAAGTACACAGGCCGCCCTGCTCAGCCCCAATTGGTCACGGCGTGACCAATTGTTTGAGGGCTCTTTACATGGCTTCCTGTCAAAAGCAGCCTTCCTCTTATAGACAGTATGTACTGAAATGAAAAAGTTTTGAACACTCTTGTCTTACCGCATCTGTTTTAAAAGGTGCCTTCAAGCAGGTGGCGATAAAGTGCAGCTAACACAAACGCGTGACCCACATACTGTATGTTTTACGCAACTGGAATGCTAGTATTGCGCATGTTTGTTTACAATGTAAAAAAAATACGAGTGGCTCGGTCGATAAAGTTCATGGTGGAGATTTGTCAATGAAATGAGACGAGCGTGCCCAGACAAATTCATGCTGGAAATTTACAACAGGTTACAAAACGCACAGCGGGACATTACTGAAAACCAAAACATTTAGCAGAAAAAAAACAAAAAAAAAACAACGTGACAAGTGGCTGCCAAATTTGTGTAATATTCTTCAGGGGAAGAAAAAATGCAATGAACTCTATAGCTTAGAAATCTTTTCTCACCTATAATATTCCCTCTGTGCACAATTTTTTTCCTATCTAAAGGAATCGAAACTGAAGGAAATGAACTACTTTGCGAGCCAAATAGCCAACTAGGTGAGAAAGACAATAACAAGCTAGTTAGCTAACTAAATAGGCAACTACATATCTAGCTAGCTAACAAAACAGCCAACTATTGAACCACCATATAACGATTATAACAAAATAGTTTGCTTGCTCACCAAAAACTGGCCAACACTTTCAAGTAACTAAAAATGAGCCCACTAAGCTAGCACCAAACTACCAAGTAGACTACTATCTAGCTAGCCAACAAAGTCCTCAAAAAATGACAACTAGTTTGCAAGTCAAATAGTCAAAAAGTAAAAAGACAATTAGCTAGCTAGCTAACTACTTAGGCAAATAACTAAATAGGCAACCATCAAACCACGATATAACAACAATATATTTTGCTTGCCCTAAAGCCCAGTGAGGCACACGGAGAATAAATCCAATTTCATATCAATCCAGTTCCCAAACATGAACTTTATGCACACAAACGCGCCGCCTCGTAAAAATGCCTTCTCATCTTTAGCACCCGCCGCCGCGTTGCCCGTTACGCTCACTTTATATTCTCACGTGTTCGCGTTGCAATAAAGAGAGAGAGAAAAAAAAAAACGGTGCATCTGCTTCTTTGTCCTCAATGGGAGCATTTTTCACATTTTCATGTTAGCGGCGTCATAAGGAAGACATTCGTTTGAGGCGCGTTTGCACATCTATTTGTCTTTTGTGTTTGGGCTGCGTGAGTGGCAGCAAATGTGATTAGAAAAGGGCGGGGACGCCGCCTCCTCCTCCACCCTCCGCCGCCGTTTCCGCCGCCGCCAGCAAATCATTATGCACGGTTGCGTTAAAAAGCTATTATCGCAAACATTCTGTCGGTGCGTTTGCCAGTCAGCTGACAATTATCAATCATCAGATGGCAACCGTTGCCATGGCGACGGGCCCGCATCGCAGCCGCGCTTATTGTCCTCCCTGCACATATTTGATAAACACAACTGTCGGGCATCTTTATGAGCACGGGTAGCCTCATTGGAATCTAGCTATATTAGTACAATTTAATCTTAATATTATAATGACAAGATTACTATAAATATAGTGACATTTGGGGAACAATACTACTGGGACACAACCCTTAAAAGCACTCAAATATATACCACGCATTAATATATACATATACACACACATATACATATACATACACACACACACTGTCGTGGGTTTATACGAAAAATGCCATTACATAATTCAAATATCTTTTCATGATTGATCAAAAGTATGAGTACACAAAAAATTCAATCAAATAATTATAAAGTGATGCTTACAAATAATTTAATTAAATATTTCAAAATAAATTCTTGAATTAATTTATTGTATGAATAACACTGTGCCAAAGACAAAAAGCAACTTTTACAGTATCCCTTTAAGGCTAAACATTCTTAAGCTACAACCTTTTGAAGTGGTGAGACAAATCACTTTTATGAAAAAAAAAAAAAAATCTGGTGCCTAAAGGGATAAATAACTCAAAATACAATAGTGAAATCATCATAATATTATTGCTGCATCAATATTAACTCATTCACTGCCAGAAAGCTTGTCAATAGCAGTATTCGCTGCCAAAAGAGTAAAGATCAATCTCTGACGTCCTTAGCCGTCAACGGCAGTGAACGAGTTGACGTATGAAAAAGAAATTCTAATGTGTTGTGTGCAGGGCTGGCAGTGTTCTTTTTGTCTGTCTCTCTCTACCCCCCGCCGCCCCCCTCCCTCGTGACTCAGTGGACTTCCCACTCGCGCTCTTCATTGACCGCTGTTACAAACACACCAGACGCCTTTGCATCCAAATTCGCCCTCGCCGCACATGCCGAGCAAATTGCAGGCGCTTCCACGGCCAACTCCGACGAGCGGAGCCCAAAATAAACGCTTATTTCGGCTTCGTGTTGATGACACGCCGGCTTGAAATGAGGAGGACGCCGTCACCCCTGTTGCTGTGCTCCTGATCAAATATGTGTGTGTGTATATATATGTATATGTGTATATATATACATACACACACACACAGTAATTGTCTGTGACAGTTCCCATACGTAGGTAGGCAAGTTTAAAAAGGAGTGCTGATTATTTATGAAACGGCCAACCCTGGACGGCGGGCTCGTAAGGGGTCGCCAGCGCGCGCTGAAGAACCAGCGGATTAGCGGATTGATTGGCTGACCTTGGCTTCACGATAAACGTTTTGGGAACGGGCGCTCGCTCACTCGCCCCCTCCCTTTCCATTTTCCGGGCGACCTTGCTTGGCCCACCTTTCCGCGAATCTCGACTTTCGTTCAACAGTCTTCTTCAATCCAAACACACACGCGCACACGCGGGCGTTCAAATGAGAGCAATTTAGCAGACGGCGCTTCAGTGTGAATTTCGCTGCCTTATTACGAAAGTCATTTGGGAGGGCGAGCCGAAGAAAATAATCATAATACTAGGAAAAAAAAAAAAAAAGGGGGAGCTGTGTGTTCTTAATTCATTAGTTGTGCGCTGTTGTGCATGCTCTCCCCGGGGGGAGCGGGAGAGAGGCAACATTACGCTTTCATCAGATCAAATGAAGCAAAACTGTGCTGTTCCAGGAAGGGCCAATTAAGGCCTTCAAAGAAGTTTATTATTGCCGCGGATTAAAAAAAAATCATTCTCATCTGATTCATCGGCGCTCTGCGCCTGTGCCAGTGTGTTTATGTGTGTGTATGCGTTGGCTTCTCAAGGCTCAAGCTTTCGCTCTGCAGGGCAACATCTGACAGACGCTTATTTACAGTGGAATCGGGAGCGCCCCAAAAAGTGATACAATATGGAGTTTGACCAATATGTCCTAGGAAAAAAACAAACGACTTCATAACCTCTATCATCACACGTGATGCCGGCAAATACGGCAAAAGCTAAGTCTATTTTCATCTTGATTTACGGTGCTTATTTTCAATTTAACTGGCAAACGAGCCAGCAGATTAGCAAACAAAACTAGCCAAAAGTTCTTTTGGATTTAACAAACAAACCCGGCAAACTTACAAATGAAACACTAGCCGAACTAGCAGAGTATCATACTAAAAATGACAGGCTATGGAGCTAGCAAACTAATTAGCCAATTTACCTCATTTATCGCAAGCGATTACGTTATGAAAAAATACCCGCGGTAACCACAATCCACAGACATTGAATAAAATGATCGAGTTATTAGTAATCAATTAACCAACCAAGTGGTCACATAACTATCAAACAGACAGCAATTGCCTAGGCGAGTTCCGTAATACACACAAAACACCACTAGGTGGCAGTAATGATACAGCGTTCTTGTTTGACTTTCTTTTAGTTTCAAAAAAAATTCCGAAATAGTTCAAGCGCCACTTGGTTTGCGCTAACGTCCGAATTTCCCATGTCAGGACCCTCACGCACTCCCGATGTCTTTCACTAGGCCACGCCCCTTGACTTGTTTCCGTACGCCAGTAAGACTGTTAATAATCTTTAAAAACAAGGCCCGCTGCGTTAATCAAGATTTGATGACAGTCTGAGCCTGGAAGGATTGAACTGATTTGACATTATTTGGCGACGGGGTCGGGCGGGAGGGGGTAAGTAGCGGTCTTGTGACGACCTCATGACGCCTCCGAGCGCCAACTAATCTTAAACCACATGTAAGCGAGCGACACGGAATGTGCCGACCCCTGTCGACTTAATAATACCGCCTCGGCATTTAGCTCCACACTGCCATTATGCAACGCTAACGTGGGGGCTTAACTCCGGCAGATCGAAATATCTCAACTCAAATTGGGACTGGTTGAAATGCGAAGGACTTGACGCTGTCCTGGCTCAACTGCACTTAGAATTCGGAATTTGTCATCTAAAGCGTTTGTTTCGAAACATGAAAAACTGTGAATGAATAGATTTCTTAATTTGGGGTACGGCTACATTAACAGTGCGTCCTATTCACAGGTGCGTCCTACACTTGAGGAATTACGGTATTTTTAGGGCTGACACAGAAATGTTGAAATTTCCCTAAGCAGTTTTAACACGGCTTTAAAGTAATCTACAACTGTATTGTCCATTAGATTTCTAAAACGGCCAATGCGTGTTTTTGTCAAACTGCCAAATACCGGCGCCGATAATCGCCCTACTTCTACCACGCGCAAACAAAATGTGACACCCTTCACCCCTGCTGCTCAACAACAGCTCGTAAATACGCGAGCGTGTCACCCAAAGCGCTCCCGAGAAAAATAAACAAACTCTAGCGGCGTTCAAACCTTACATAACGGGCGCAGCGTTTGCTAAAACGGGATCACCTTCAAAACGGCGCGCGCATCATTGATGCCGACAGACTGCGGCGAGCGCTCAGTGGGACTGCGGGCTTGAAAGAAAGATTTCAATTTGGCTTTGGGAGGGGGGGGGCATGGAAGGGTGGGCTATGAAAGGGAGCGCTGGATAAGCTTCAAGGCTGATCCTATTCATTACTGGCAGAGAAAGGGAGGGAGGGAGGGAAGGAGAAAAATCTCAGCATCGACCTATAAATAAATGAATGGTGGGATAAACACATCAATAAAACATATGTATTCTAATAGATCACGCTCTAGTTACACTTGATGGGATTGAGGCGACCCAATGAGCCCAATCACGGGGACGCCATCATTGCGGGAAAAGCCGCGCAACGCGCCTATAAATAACAATCATTGCCGCCATAAAATAGGCCACGGCATCATCTCTTTACGCGACGATTTATCATGTACGCTGTAGGGTATCTTATTTATAATTCATTATAAAAGAGCCATTTCCAAGGCAAAACAAGCTTCCTCCGACTCCTGTAATCTCTGGCGTGTTGATACATTACATACGTAGATATATCAATGGCTCCATATATGGATAGATAGATAAAGGCAGGTAGATACTAGCTAGCGAGCTAAATACATTAGATGATTGATAGATAGATAGATAGATAGATAGATAGATAGATAGATAGATAGATAGATAGATAGATAGATAGATAGATAGATAGATAGATAGATAGATAGATAGATAGATAGATAGATAGATAGATAGATAGACTCTATCTATCTATCTATGCTAAATAGCTAGTTGTCTATGCTAGCTATCTACTATAGACAGACAGACAGACAGATAGATAGCCATCATAGATAGCATGCATCTATCTATGCTAGCTCTCTACCTAGCTATTCCAGCTATGTATCTATCTATGCTAACTATCTAGCTAATACAGATGCACGACAGACAGACGGATGGACGAACGGACGGACGGACAGACAGACTTTGCTATTGTCATTACACCTGCAGTACTAGGCAACAAAATTTGACTTAATGAGCTCGAACCCTCCAAGAAACATACAAAACAATTGACTGACAGGTCGCGCTACGCTCAAGTATGGAAAAACAATCCCTGCACATGCGTCGATGTGCTGTGTGTATTCATTTGTGTAAGAGTGTGACGGTCGATGTGGTGTGTGTGTGTATCTGTTTGTGCGAGTGTCCTTCAGCCGATATACCAAGCGTACTGTCCCATTTGGAAAAGGTGCGCGAGCGCTGTAATACACCAGGCTGGATTTTGCGGCGTCATGTAAAGCGAAGCGGGGAGAAACGAGCCTCCACCTGTACGCCGCGCTCATTTTTAATGAGTCAGTCACTTCAGGTCGCGACAGGCTCCTCGGCTGTTTGTCTTCCGGAGGGGGCCAGTTGGGGAATCGACTTTGCAAAACCGTGACTCACACAGTTTTCTTTGACGGGAACATTGAAATTTGACTGCAACTGATGACCGTTACCAATTTGTCACGACAAATGTCTCAATTCCAGAGTATGTGTGAAGGCAGCGCATATTCTCGTCACGCAGCCGCGAGTACGCTGCTGCAGTGACGATGGAATTTTGGTAACAACCAGGGTGCAAAATATCGGAAACGCCTAACTTTGTGTTTGGACGGAAAGCCTGCTGAGGGTTAAGAACAGAGGTCTCCAACTGCCAGTTTTCGGCCCGGTTTTGGTCCGTGGATCAACTGGTATGGGCCACACCTGAAATAATGATGTTTGGAACGGATTTCGTTTACCCTTTAACAGTTATAGAGCTATGATTTATTTGTGCTTTGTTTGGCTTGCTGTTTGTTTTTGGCGCCGCCTCTGGCCGCCGTTGATATCACATTTGTGGTGAGGAAGGACGGCGTGACTTCAATTGAGAGCCGTCACTGTCGCTAATACAAACATTCCTTTTCTCTGTGAAATCTGCCGCATGACTGTTCTTTGTGAGAATGGTGACATTTATGAGATATGCCCAAAAGTAGCTTGTTTGTTGATTCAACAAACTTTGTTGATTTTTGTTTGTGCCAGATATTTCCCTTTGCTGTATGTTAGGTTTACATTGATAAAGTACTCATTTGCATTTAATTGCCATTTTGTATTGAAACGAACTGCATTTGTGATTCAGTTACAATCCATTTAATCAATGTAATTTTTGCAGATTTTTCTAAGACGTGAAGATTTGCGGACCTTTAAATCGAAATGAAAGCGGAAAAAAATACCTGCCTGCTATTTTTACTTCTTGCGAGCTAATTATCTTGGATCGATGCAATTAACCTCAGCCAAGCCGCACAGACGCTTGTTTACCTCCCGGTAATCTTGACAAAAATTCAAGCAAGAGGCGAGCCCGAGTGACGTTGGAGGCTAATGGAAATTATTTTTCCCCAGACTCGCTGACCTTTTACAGTGATAGCGAGTGACGTCACCCAATTGTCAAGCACCCATTAGCGAGACAAAATGTCAAATAAGCCACTGCGCCCAAGATGTAAATGGGATTGATGTACAGCGGTATACCTATACTTACAAACCCTCGTCAAAGAAAAATTCATCACACTGGAAGCACTTAACAATTATCCAAAAATAAATTATATTGCTTCTGTGGATGTGTAAATGATGCCGAGATCACTGGAAATGTATCGATAAAACGTACAAAAAAAAAAGCCCACCAACAGCACCATCTCAAGGTAAACAAATGAACTGCGTTCACATTGTCAACCGCTGCAATTTATATGATTAACTTAAAGGGGTGAGGAGAGGTTTTTTTTTTAATTATTATTCTTCAGATGATCATGATTATTGTTTTTTCTTATAACTTCTAACATTATTCATTTAGTATTCAAGATGTTCAATAACCAATATTTGAAGTCAATATTCATATTGACGTTAAATGAAAACAACAGGTAAATAGCGTACTATAGTTCTCTACAGTACCTAAAGCTCTTCAAAATTTCTCCCCAAAATTATTGTGCAAATCCTCGATTTTTAAAACCATATATCAATCAAATTATTTTGATTTATTGTCCAGCCTGAATCCATCTCTGCTTTTTCAAAAAAATATTTTTGTTTTATTTTCTATTATATTGTTTGTGCTAAACAAAGAAATTCCAGAACACAATACAATTTGTTACAGACAAGTCAGTATTTTTAGAACATTGACCTAATTGACTAGGCAGAAAAAAATGAATGTAGCCTGATTTTTAAAAAGCTGGTTAACTTTCGACAATACAATGTAGAAGCAAAGCGAGTCTCAGACATGAAAAGCAAAAACACAAAAGCTGAGTCAGCGCCAAGGAATCTTGGCCACGACTGTACTTGTAATTGATGAAGAGGAAACACAACGCCGCGTTTGTTGCTGTACTTTCGACGCTTGTTAAAAATGCAAAATGAAATCTGCACAGCTCTTGCATAACTTGCCTAAATGGATAGTCAGTTTATTTTGACAAAATTATTTTTCATCTCCATTTAATACCTTTGAAAATCTTATTGTGCTACTGGCTGCGGCTTTTTAATTTTTTTTACGTACAAAAATTGTAAAAATGTGATGAGAGCAAATATAACTACGCTGTATAGTTATATAGTTATGAAATTGATATGGGCATATTTGTTATGTCATAATTAGAGTATTAAGACTTTTTCAATATGGAGTCCAGGCTAAGCCAATCATAGAAGTCATTGAAAGGCTTGCAAATGTCATAAGTTGGCCGCTAGCGCCGCCTGGTGGTTTTGGGGTGTTAACACTAAAATTTCTATTGATTTTTGGCGAGTTGCCTTTGAAAGGATTATTGCAAAAATCAGGGGAAATGCATAAGACATCGGGTTTTCAATATATCCAAAAATTAACGATATTTTTAATTTTGAATGGCAGTAAATGAGCCCAACACGGGCTAAATTTGACACCTATAAGGTGTAGCTCTTGACTGCCCGTTTGCAAGCTTTTAGGTGGGACGGCAGGATGGCATATTGACACGCTTTGACAATTTATGCAATATTTTAGCCTCCAAGTGTTTTTTTTTTTTTTTGTATGCTTCTCCACATATCACACATCAAAAATATCAAAAAGCCCGGATGATAGATCTTCCTATAGAAAGATGTGGCAAATAATAAAAAAATCTCATTTTTAAGTTAACGTTTATAGGGCGCAGCCATACAATTGGCCTTCATTTTGGGAGGATTTTCAAACCTTTTGATCTTTGATAAGTTAATCAAATGAATTGCATTAATTGGCTAGCCCCAGTTGCAAGCGCCCTATCTATGACATGCATGCATATTTGATCGGGGCCAATGCGATTTCATGTTTCAAAGTGCGAGCCAGCCGGCGGCTCAAGTTGTGGAAAGAGTGACATCATGCTTTAAGTTCATGTCGAGCGGGAGTCAATGTTTTTTTAGAGGGGGATGTGATCTCACGGAGTGAAACATGGCCCATTTTTGTGTGTGTTTTTTCCTCCCCCCCACCCCACGCTCCTCCTCCAGGCACACTGGCGCGCGGGAAGATTTATGAAGCCAAAGTGTCCACAGGTTGTTTTTCATCCAGCGAGTGGCGACAATATTAATCTTTCGGAGCAATAAAAGGCCTTTACTGCGGATGCGCAAAGATTCTAGCGGAGATCCCCGCTTAATAAAAGCGGCGACGGCTGAGGAATTTGGTGACAAGCGGGCGCATTTCGGAATACGCCGTCGGACGCAGCAGACGGGGACTTTACTGGAGGTGACGTTCTTCGACGACAGGCGGCGCTTTTTGTTGGCCACATCCCCACGCCGCCGCCTCGCTCGCTCGCTCGTGTGTTGACTTAAGCCCGCGTGAGAGTTGGGTTTCCGACACAAGGGGGGAAGCCGGGGTCAGCGCCGCTCCGCCGATTGAAGGAGGTGGGAGAACTTTCCCTTGAGAGTGGGCCCTTAGAAAAAATCCAGGCGGCATCTGCTGAGGGCGTGCTTGAAATGCTTTCGATTTGCGCACGCTGAAAAATGGCACACAACTCAGTCACCAGCTACAAATAGTTCGCCACTGCGATTTACGTTCGTAGAAACTTGAGCTGATATTTACTTTATTTTTTACTGCAGTGTTATTCTCATTAGGAATTCATTAGAATCTATATTTAATATATGATTTATACATTATTATTTTTATCTTACATTTATTCATACGACTTTTGCTCATTCCCTGTATTTGATGGCAAATATCTGGGCTTATATTATTTATTTTTACTATTAACTAATCAATTTTATGACAATTTATACATTTCTTTTAGCATAGGATAGGCTAATACCTGGTCTTTTAGAATTTTTTTAATTGCAATTTTATTCTGAATTATGTTTTTTACAATTTATATATTATATTTTTTATACATTCATTCATACGTTTTTTTTTCTCACTCCCTATATTTGAAGGCTAATATATGGACTTATATATTATTCATATAATTTTCTTATTGCAATTTATTCTTAATTAATCAATTTATGACAATGTATATATTTTGTATATATTTTTATATTGATATTCATTTATTCGTACGACTTTTTGCTCACTACTATATTTGAAACATACACCACAAGTGATTGACATGGGGAGACAGACAGCAGGGCCCGCCGGGATGCGTTTCGCCGAGCACTCCGAGAACTTAGCAGAGATAAGGTTACACGGAGGAGGAAAAAAAACTGGAATCTCCGGCCATGCCCCAAACAAAGGGCTCGACTCAAGTCTGCAAAAAATATTCCCGCAAATGCGCAGACAAAAAGACGCTCCAACATATCTCCCACGGTGAGGGAAGGAAGGCCCTCAGCTGATACTCCAAGCATACTGTCCCAGTTGAAAAAGGTCTTTCAGGAACCACTGATTTATTTTTACCATGTTAACACAAAACGTTTGGACAGCCCAGAAAAGATTTCATTTCCGAACAAGCGTGCCATTGGCGTGCGCGTCAAGTGCCAAGAAGAGCGTTCCTGTTCCCGTTCGGAGTGCTTTAAAAGCCTGAAGGGCAGATGGAGTCGGATAAAAGCACAAATTCTCCTTGACGAATGGGAATAAATCACGGCGTATAAATAGAAATGGCCGCCGCCACTTATATAATCAATGCGCCTCTCACACCTACTGCGCCGCTGTGTTGAACGCAGGATCGTCGCTCGCCAGGAATAGGCTCGATCGCACAGTTTTGTTTTTTTTTTGTTCTTCTGTTGACTGTATTTCACACGCTGGCCGACCAGCTGACGAGCGCACGGGCTCGGTGCCGTCCGAGAAAAAAGTTGATTATGTCACAGCTGGGCGCCATGACTCCGGCGCTGCTATTTATCCTCATAAAAGTGGATAATAGAGCCAGGAAATGACGGCTTGCGTATGTGCAAAGCGGCCAAATGTGCTAATAATATGAAGCCAGATGCCCCCGGGGGCCCGCCATGGAAATTGTGTTGCTTGTCGAGCACAAACAAGTCAATGGAAAAAAAAAAGCCATGTATTAGGGGGTGGTGGGTGCTTGTAAAAGTGCAAATGCAGAAAGACGGGCCCCCCCGCGGCTGCTCAAAATAAACTTTGCGCTTAAAAGTGGCCAAACAACGGCCACAGGATGTTGCCCTTGCTGGAGCAAATTTATTTTGCCAAGCCTGGAAAATGACTTTCTGACAAGGCAAATGACTACACCTCTGGGCTATGTAGCGGCTCAAAATTGACTACCGTATTTCTCAGAGTACGAGTCCACCTCGCTTATAAGTCGACCCCCCCCCCCCCCCCCTCCCCTTTTATTTACAGCAATTTGGGTGAACTTGACAAAAACGCAATTCTAAGTCTATAGTGGTTAGATAATGGCTGTCCAATTAAAACGTGTTATTAAAATGACAAAATTTCACCACTTTGCGCATAGACGCAAATGCTGAAAATGACGTTACGACAAGAAAAGGATTTGAAGTTTCGATGGGTTCGTTTTTGACACAGCTGAATATGAATTTGTCCATCTGGCACATCAAACAGCTCCTCCCATTCCAAGGCACGCTTAAAACTCGCTCTTCTTCTTCCTCATTATTTTTTCAAATATAATCGTTACTCTTCCACGGGCAGTCAAATGATTTGCTGATCATCTTACTTGGGATATTCTCCCAAGCTTTCTTTACTCAAGTAGTGACGACTGTGTGGTGAGCTTGGCCCCCCTACTCTGAGACATACGGTAGTTTTCCCCACATAAGAAATAACAGCTCTCATGTCACTCCAATTTAACAAAAAAAAAAAGGGAAAAGGTGTTTCCTCTCTAAATTTTCTAAAGTTATCCAGCACCAAAATTCTTTCGGCTCAGTTTTCATATGGTTCCAGCGGTTGTTGATGCATGTCTTCGTTCATCTGCCTCAAGTGACTCAAACTATTCCAAGCTGAAAATGTTGGTCTCATTCAAAACATCCGAGCTGGTGTTTTTCCACATTCCACATATGTTCACTTTTCTTTGCAGTCTCCAAAAAAAAAGCCTTCGTTCCCATGAATGCAAAAATTAAACAGTTTCCATATTTTTCACCCAATCAAACCATTCAATGTTAGGTAAAAAAGTAAAATAAAGCAGCGATCCAGAATATTCCCGCCGCTTATACGGTGGATAAATTGAAGACAATTTCTTATTTTTTCCCACATTTCTTAAATGTTGCAAATCGCGTGGCAGCGTTTCACTCGCTAGTTTTGATTTCTAGCTGTCATTGCATCATTGTTATTTTATTTATTTATTTTTTTCTAATGTGCGGCGGGTCACATTTGGGCAGAAGCCAAAACACAAACGACATCAATGACATTCCAAGAGGACGAACCGTTATTGTGAAAGTGCGGAGATGAATCACAAGATTTATTTGCTTCCGTGTGCGCAGTTCAGAAGTGCGGACGTGTTCCGGCACTTCCCAAAATTCCTCAATACTTTACGATAGGTGAGGCTGTTTGAACGGCGGTCGCCGAACGACCGACCCCATTGGCATGTGGGGACATTTTGATCCAAAAAATATAAAAGCACAAACAGGGCCACATTTTGGTTTTTACTTAAATCTATTATAAAAAAAAATAAAATAATCAATAAAGCAAGTAATTACACACTGCCTACAACATAGACTTTAAATGTATAAAGTTTAACATTTATAGTAATCTTTTTACTTTTTAGTGACTATGTAATTGATTACTCAAGTACGTACTGGTAACTACCAAAGTAATCAATGACATTAGCACTTAAGTCATGAAACTAATCAATTACTTTATACATGAATTACTCTTGGTACTTTAGTTTATTTTCCTACCCAAATTGAGTACTTCATTACTTAAATAAATAATTACTTTGGTGATTTAAGGAATTAAACTACTAGTTTTTTTAGTACCTAAAGTAATTGAATACTTAAGTACGTACTGGTAACTACCAAGTAATCGATTACATTAGTACTTAATTCATGAGATTAATCAATTACTTTAAACATATTACTTTTGGTACTTTAGGCACTTTGCGACTTAGATTGATGACTTTTTTACTAAAATAATCAATTACTTTCCTGATTTCCGTAATTAAAACGCATGCATTTTTAGTACCTAAAATACTTATTACTACTTATACTAATGTAGTAATTCATTAACCTAAGCAATGGCTTTTGGTGCTTTAGTATCAAAATTAAAGCACTTTATACCCTAGTTGTTTGAAGAAAGGTTATATACAATTTTTACACTATTTTATATATAAAATCTGATGGAAAAAGTTATCATAATTAAATATTAAAAATAAACTAAAATAACTAAAATATCATTTTTGCCCCAATATTTAAGTGTCTGATAGGAAAAAATGCTGAGAAAAAGTGAAAATAATTTCTAAGAATGAACGTCAATGCGAGGATAATCCGTTTAAAACGACTGGAACGCCGATTGCGCAACAAGGGTTGATTTTTTCTTTTTTTCTTCCCATGACCTTTCTGAGCAAATGGGATCCTGGAAAAGGCTAATTCCATTTCCTGTTTTTTTTAAATGCCCAATGGCAAAGGATTTGCCACTGCAACCGCGGCTAATAACGTTGCCGAAGAAAGTCAACTCACCAAAGTGGTCGCAGATGCTGTCGTTGCGCAGCAGCGTGGGATGCTCAAAGGTGTCGCGGCAGTAGAGGATGCGCGTGTTGGCGCCCAGCGCCGCGATGCCGCCCAGCGCCAGCACCGTGTGGTTGAGCAGCAGCGAGGTGGGCTGCTCCCGCAGCCGCACCAGCACCGAGCGGTAGCGGCAGTACTGCGGGTAGCTCAGGACCAGAACCTTCCTGCCGTCCTCTTCCTGACCTGTCAAAATAAAAGTAAATTCATTTGCTGTAGCCTCTATTCTGTGCGCCTTATAATGCGGCGCGCCTTATGTATGAAAACATAAAATAGGCCATTCATTGATGGTGGGTCTTATCCAGAGCATTAACCACAAGTTTTCATTGTTGTGGGACGAAAAGAAAATCTTGACTTCCACGTAAACACCTCAATTTTTACCTTAGCTCATCGCAGGGCACACAGGGACGAAAAACCACACACCCAATCGCACCTACAGACAATTTAGGGTGTCCAATATACATTTTTGGAGTGCCAGGAGAGAACCCACGCGGGCTCGGGGAGAACATGCAAACTCGGGAAAGCCGGAGCAAGCTGGAATTGAACTCGGGTCCCTTAACTGTGAGGCTGACGCTTAAAATTCATCCACCGAGCTGCCCAAATAAATACATTTATAAATATATAAAATTTCCTAAATCCGATGTTTTAACTCCATTCTGATCATCTTATAATAATGTAATCAAGTCCGCTTTTCGATCGTAAGCGTAATACTCGGTTTGACTCGGTATTTCACGCTTCAAAACAGGCAATTTAATAGAAAATAATGTAACGTAGCTGTAAAGTTTGCGTTTACGCCACGTGTATGATGCAGCCCTGGTGTAAAGTGTGCCGTAATACTTGGTCCTAGGGGTATTTTGACGAAAGCCAGAAAGACATCTGGAAAGTGTTTCAAAATTGTGGGGAAAAATATACACCACCAAATTACGGCATTCTTTTTTTTTTATTTCTCAAGAAGATAATATGTCTGCCTTAATGATTTATACAGACAAATGCGGAGAAAAAGGCCATGCAGCGCTAAGGAAACGGTTGATTTTCATGATACGTCATTGAAGCTTGGGCTGAATTTACACGACATGGTTCAAGTCCTTCAATTCGGATTTATTGCTTCCATGTGGCCTGGATACAAATCAGATATGAGTCAGATATATCGTAGGCAAAACAGCGCGAGGAATTTGACTGACGGGCTTCATTAAGCAGGACCTCGCAATGTAGATTACTGTACATAAAAAAAGAAGCATCTCATGGTTTTCAAACTGTATATTTTGAAAGAGAAAGAGAAAAGTTTTCGCCCCCCAACACACACACACACGATGAACTGACTATGAATGAGATTATTATGTATAAAAATTGTACAAGTATACCTAAAACTGTGTCCTTTTACATTAACAAAAGAAAAAAGCAGTAAATTACCTTTAAATGAACAACTGTTGAATTTTTTTACAGCGTTTACACGGGTTACTGCTTAGTCTAAAACGGAAAAAATATAACCAAATGCATGAAAGTA
This sequence comes from Hippichthys cyanospilos, assembly GCF_059441005.1. Classification (NCBI taxonomy): domain Eukaryota; kingdom Metazoa; phylum Chordata; class Actinopteri; order Syngnathiformes; family Syngnathidae; genus Hippichthys; species Hippichthys cyanospilos. Next base: position 1,530,374 of record NC_142376.1, read on the forward strand.
TTTGAAACTACATAAACTTAAATAAATTCTCATTATTTTGTCTTGGAACAGATTAAGCCTTTTACATGCAAAGACCGTCCCTACTTATGAAAAATTCCCGTTCCCAAATGAGGTCCGCAATGAATGAATTTCGCAAGTAGGGGTACCAAATGTATTATTCCGGGGAGCGTGTTACGGAGCCATTCCGATTTGTGATGAAACCATGCAGAAAGATTGTTCTTTTCTGCGAGCATTCATCCGACAACGTATTCCCTGGGAAAATCCCAAAGCCGGCAGATTTATGAGACGTTATTCCAAACGTGCGGCGCGCCGACACCCTGCGCGCATTCAATATCGAGCTTGACACAGTTTTGGCTCGCAGGTATTGCGGCGCCTTGCTTTTCAAGTGTCACGGCTTTTATTGCATCCCTCTCTCTCAAGTCCGCATCGCACTTGATTACATTCAATTTGCCGAGCGCGCCGCGGGGCTTTAATAAGCATACAAAGGCATTTGCCCGGGCCTGCGCATTGGTGCGCGCTTTGGAAATTTCCTTTTGTTTCTCGCAGGGCGACCGACCTCTTTCCCAATTAAAGGCCATGCGTGTGTTTGTCTAAGCCTTCTAATTGGCGGTGGCCGCGTTTGGATTGTTTTGCCAACGCCGCCTCTTAAACGGCGGCCGCGTTGGGCTTCCGACAGCCCGATTGCACTCCATAACTTGCCGTGATTCTGTTTGTTCGCCAATCAATAGCTTTAGACCAGCGGTTCTGCTCCACTGGTCGCCCGCGTGAAAAATACAAATATTTTTCAGTGGGCAGCTCAATTGAGAGCGTGGGCAAAGCATGAAACGTTTGCAAATATGAGCATTATCTGTCACAGTTGTAACATGGTATTAAGTATAGTCCAGTGCTTCTCAATTATATTTTACAGAAAACCTTTCGCCCAACTATAAATAATATTATCTATAAACATTGTATTAGTATACCTAATTCTGTATCCTTTTTAACATTAAACAAAAGAAAAAAAGCAATATAAATCAACATTCAACAACTGTTATTTTTTACAGCGTTTATATGGAGGCTTACAGCTTCGTCTAAAACAGAAAAAAGTGAATCAAAGTGCCTGAAACTAAAAAAGGATGAACATTCTTATTTTATTGCAATTACACTTCACATGACGATTTAAATCGTAGTAAATGAGAATTCCGATTCTGATGAAAATCTGTTTTGGCACACAGTTTTTACCAAAGTGAATTTGCTTTGCTAGGCTAGCTGAGAGTAGCTATTAATCCTTATTTTGCTCTGACTATTTAACCTTACTAAATGAGCAAATTTTATGCTTACACAAGTTTCCTTTTGATCAAACCTATGACATGATTTAGCACGCCACTTTTATCACAAGTCATTAGCCATATTAGCTGCCATGAGCCGGAGCCTTTGCACACATTTCAATCTTATATAATCGGCAGTTTACATGCTGCCGTGACATAAAAGCGGCCCAATCATAAATACAAATAAATGAGCTTGTAGAATGTACGGGGACATACGCATTCATCTAAAGATGTTACGCAATGGCATTAAATTCTACTCTGCAATCAAAGCAAACATTTCTGCTTCTCTTCCAAGCATGCAACATGCACAATCAATTATTCCTCGTAATCAAAAGCCCCTGCGAGTCATTAGCCGACAAGTGTGTTGCTGGGACAGAAATACACAATTATATCAAACGGAGGCAAAATTAAGCAATATGGCGATTTGACCATTTTTGGGTCATTTTCTTCCACGTTATGCTCACGGTATTTTAGTCAAGATGGTCGTGTGATAAACTTAAGTCATTGTGCTATGATTTACTTTGATGTATTGTCGCCATCTGGGTGAAATTTCAGCTCCCTAGTGTCTTCTTTGAATGCTTTTCATTTGGCGTGAAACGCTTTTGGTGTAAAGACTGAAGGAATTTAATAAAGTACTGCACAAGGGTTAAAAATAAATAAATAACCGTGGCAACCAGGCCAAGAAGAAGAAAAGGAGCCTGCAGATGATTTAGCTCTCGCAGGGGTGTCAAACATACGGTCCGCGGGCCACAAACGGGTTCTGGCCCACAAATTGGTTTGATCCAGCCGGCGAGATGATTTTGTAAAGCATGAAAATGAGCTGATTTTTTTTGATAAATGATTTTATGATTAATAGTAATGGTAATTTTTTTAATGGTTTGATTCATCTTGGACAGAAAAGAATAATAATTTTGAAGTTGTTGTTTTCAAGTTCTATAAACATATACCATGATTTTATCGGCCCGTCCCACTTTGGGAATAGATTTTTAGTTTGACACCCCTGCTATACTGTATGTGTGGCTCTGCTTTTTCAAAATTGTTCCAACTTTTCAAAGACGCACAAAATACCCTTAAGAACTGTACCATCCATGTTTGGCAAGCATTTCTTTTCTGAAGGAAACTTAGAATTTAACGCAGATGGGCTGGACGCGGAACTCTTGTGATTGTGGTAAGGTTTCATTTTGAACAGCCCGTTTGATCCATATTCTTTTGACGGACAAGTTTTTTTCCTCGCGAAGTCGCACTGTCGCATATTGGAACGGTATCGGAACAATGTGGCTTGAGCGCCGACTGAAATGATTGAAAGCAATGAATGCGGCTTGTGTAATTTGCTATAATTTGCATTCACCCCATCTCAAAAATATTCTTCCAGTGGCCACAAGTTGGTTCTTCTCACAGACCAGCCAGGAAAAAGTACTTTGCCCTCTTCATATGTTTGTTTCTTTGGTGCACCACAAATGTTTGTGGGTCATTGTGACCCACTGCGTGCTGCACCGTTAAAAAAATATATATATATATTTGAGTAATAACTGTTTGGTGAATATTGGAAAATCCCAGAAAAATATAATCAAGTGCATATTGGTCAAATTGACCCGTTTTAAACAGTAATTTGTTTTTCTTACATCTTGGCTGCAAGCCACTACTGTAGCTTCTATTCTATGCGCCTAATAATGCGGTGCACCTTATATAAAAATAATAATAATAATAAATAAATAAAAAGGAAGTTCCACCTAACAATTGTGCGGAAACTACGATATGTTATGTATATGTATTAGGTCAGCAACTCAAATGTTTTAATAATACGATTGTTTAGCAAATTTACTGATAAATACAATTAAAAAAAAAAAAAAGAAAGCATGCTTCATTTTCTGATCCACGGACCGGCACCAGGCGGCAGACCGGCAACTGAGCACCTAAGGTCAACAGAAGTTTCCGTGAAGCTTCCCCTCACCACATGGAACGCACCCGCGACGCAGGTACGCCACGCGATTTCTGGCTTTTGCCTCGGCCGGGGGAGTTGCTCATCGGCGCGTGCGGTGCAAAGGGGGGCCCGGGGACCCAAAATTGCAATTTCTCCCGCCGAGGCGTCGTCACATCAACAATTAAATAAATTCATTATATTTGCATGAGTCATAGCTTGTACAATCTGGCAGGAGACAAAATGTACTAGAACGTTCTACTAATTGAGAGCGACTCGCTGCTGTAAACAAAACAGCATCAATCACGCAGAGCGTGTGTCATCAATAAATAAAAATGCTCGCGTGTGTGTGTGTGTGTGTGTGCGTGCGCACCCTCGCGTCACAAAGAGCACACACAATTCCTTTAGGCACATTTGAATATTTTTAATATCTATTTTAATGGGACTGCCTCACACAGGGATCTTCAATGCGTGTACAGTTAAGCCTCCAAATTATTCATAACCTCGCCAAAGTGAATTTTTATTGCTGGAACTCTCCACGAGGAAAACCGACAGGAAGCGCTCAGAGATATTCATGCAAAAAAAAATAAGGTCGTTTTCAGTGTTGCAAACCATTCCCGGCCCGGCAAGATTTTTCGCCTGGATATTTCTTTTTTCTTAATCAATTTTAACTGAATAAAACCAACAAGTGTTTAAAGATTTGATGTATTAAAATTTATTTTAAGAATCCTGTCAAATATTTGGACAACAATATTGTATACACATTTTTGAATAATTTCTCGCAAAGAAATTTTTACATATCTTTCAGAAGTCTGGGCGTGTATGAAGAAAGAAAATAAATAAATAAATAAATAAAATAATCAATTTTGTATCAAATCGGTAGACCCCGTAATCGGAATCGAATCGACAAAGATTCCCGCTCAAAGTAAAAACTGCTTGAAGGACTAACTGCCAAACACATGAATTAATGTAATAAACAAAAAATATCCGGTGTCTACTCAAATATTTTTTTTCTTACTTATTTTCCTGAAAAGTGGCTAGCTTATTCATGTATACGCTAAGCTAACAAACAAAGCTGTTCAATGTTCAACTAAACAAATGACTGCTCAATTCAATAACAAATCCAGTAAATGTCATTGACTATTTACCATGTTTTTTTTGAAAGAAATCAGAATAATTATCGTTGAAAGGCTGAAAGGTGAAGATTTGGACAATGTTAAACAATAGCTCAAAATGATTACTCGATCGCGTCCTCGGAAAGTTTCATTACGTTGGTTCGGGACCCAGTTTGATTAGTCCAAGAAGGTCATTCTCCATCATTTGTAAAGCGACAACGTATACGATCTCCTTCACACCTTCACCGTCAGCCAGTCCAAGCCGCTTCAGTAAACAAACAAATCTCCTCAAAATACGAAGACGGACACACATTTTTAGCTTTATGAAAGACGAGGAGAAAACTATTACATCGAGCTTGCGCTGTTCCTCCGGAGAGGGCGATTAGCTATTGCCATAGGTTGCGCTACATTCACATGCTCTTTATTTATCTATCCAAAAATGATGCTAACATAAGACGCTTGCTCTTGACGTCTTTACTAACCGAACTACACGATGTGACATAAACAACGGCAGTCCAAGTGATTGGGCAGGAAACGCATCTTGGAATAAATGACTGCACTATTCAAAAATTTTCCAAAAAAAGGAAATGAACATTTAGCCTGTAAGCTAGGCTAAACGAAAGAATTGTGGCTAAAGCATTTGTCAGAAAAAATACAGAAAAATCCAAACGACATACTTCGTGTAATTAATTAATATGTAGTAAATATTTTGGACTAGTATTTAAGTTTCTGGACTTTTTGCCGCGTTAGCTGGTTGCCAAATTAAATGGAGATAAGAGACCTGGAGGCGGAAACTCGTGTCTTCAAAAATAGACTTGGCCTTGTTTTGCATGATGGGCTGCTGTCATAATGTTCTCGTTTCCTTGACCCTGCCATCCGATCAAAAGAAAAGCAACACTTTCTTTTTTGTTTTGAAAAAAAAAAAGCATTTACCATCTCTATTTTTCTCACACATTTGCGAAAAACACAAGCGTGTGTGAGATGAATCAAGACGTTTCTTTGAAAAGCAGCCAGCTATATATAATACGGCGCAATATGTTGTCAGTTCGATGATAAGGAAGCAGAATGATATCAAATGCACCACCAGCTTCAAAACCAAATCTGATCCCCGCTGACGAGCTCCTGCAGTTCACACAAAATGACGAGGGGGCACAAATTTAAAATTCTTTTTTTGTGGGGGTTAAATGTCGAAGAGTTTACCTTTAGGAATGACCAGGCGGTATAAGGTGCTTACAAGTACAGTGCTCTCGTTTGCTTATTTCGCCTTCGTGTCCCGATTATCGGATCTCCCTGAAAAGATGATCCTGAATGATGATACTGTGCTGTGGGGTGTGTGACTTTTTATTATTCCCTGATCTGCTGGTCGCGGATTGCCATGACCTCGTTACGCCGGGCGTCAAATGGGTGGCGGGCGAAAACACGCGGCGCTTTGTTTCTTTGACTGCCAAGTCAACGTGGTCTTACCACATCCTGCTCAGATGACTGGAGTACACGTTTTATTGAAGTCAGCCTTCAAGTACGTGACAAGAAAAAAAAAACGCAATACTATTATTATGCTAATGACTTCCTCTTATATGGAACTTTTTTTCCATTGATAAACAAATACCTAGGATTGAATACTTGACACATGAAAGATGCGTAAAACGTCATTGGGACTGAATGAGTTAATGGTAACATTTAAGCAAGCTAAGTATAAGCTACAAATGTTAAGTTTATGCTAAAACTGGGGATACGTTGTCATCATATGATTGTGTTCAACAGGATTTATTTTTCAATAAATCTAAGCTATAAAGAAGTGTTTGTGGGCATTGTTGCAAAATGTCACGTGAAAGGGTCGAGGAGTTCTTGCGTCACGCTACTGGCAAACAAAGGGGCCATAACAAGTTGGGGGAACCTGACGACGACAAGTTTACGACGGCGGAAGCAAAGCTGAGGCGGCAGAAGTCTCTGGTGCCCCAACCCCATCAACCCCTTGCTTTTTAGTGCAGGTTAGTACGGGTCAAGCTTCAAAAAAAAAAAACTGTCATCCTTAAGACCCCGCGATGCGCCTTGACACGTCGTACGTTATGCTTCTCTCGCCTCGTAAAATCCTTTTCCTCCCCCCTGGCCTCATTGGCAGCTATTTGCGCAAATGTGAGGAGGGAGCCCGCAATTTGTTTTTAAAGGGACAGCATACGGAAGATTGACTTCGTAATTACCTGCCTACAAATAAGTGGGGCCTCGGAAGTGTGTGTGTGTGTGGGAAATTAAATTCTACCGTAATTCCCCAAATATGACGCACGTCTTTCCCAAAAATGAAGGCCAAAAATATATCGTGTCGCAATAAATATATAACTTACGGGTATGAACACAAGGAAGACTTTAGGAAGATGAGATTCAACCACTTGCCAAAGTGTTACCAGAATTTGACCCGAAAAATAACGGTGCATACTATACACATCCTATATTTGGGAAATTACGGTATTTACATAATCTTCAAACCTGCTGATATACTGAAGGAAAAACAACTGCTTGGAGAGCATTAAATGTTACACTGGTGATGCGTTCACTGACCGCTCACAATGTGGGGAATCTCAAACACATATGTATAACTTACAGATTTGAACAAAAGAAAATACGTTTAGGATGATGAGATTCCTTCTTTTTTGCTGTAGCTTTGACATCCAGTTCCGCCTTTGAGCGGCACTTTTTAAAACGATACATCAAGTCAAAAAGGTAAGCAGAGCTGCAATGAAATTTTGTTGGATTTAAATATTAGCGTTAGACTCACCACCCCCGCCCCGCACACAGGATATTGGATATTGCGCTGCCGTTTTTCCAGCATTCAAAAAAAAAGCCGCTCGAGGACACAAGCTAAATCGCGGGCGGCCATGTTAACAGAAAAGAGTTGGACGGTCACGGTCGGCGCGCAGCTGTTCTACTATCTGGCAGCGAGCGGCCTTCTTTTCATGGGCTTGCCGCTTAGAGTAATAACGTTTTCATTGTACAGTGTGCTTTTATGTACAAATAAAAAACAAACCAACTGCAGTTCTAACCTAATTCATGCGTCACATACATGCCGTATTTCGACATATTTTGAGCGATTCAAGCCATTCCGACTTTCAACTGTTCAAATTATACACAGTATACCAAGGCCAAAAATTCAATTTTGGTGAAATTTCACCATTTAAGTACCCGCAAAACAAAGTTTTTCATTGTTTTACATGTAATATTTACATTTCTCAGCAATTCAAGCAATTTCATTCCAATACATATAACGCCGCAACGTTTGTTTTTTTTTTTAATTGAAGCGAGAAGTGTATAGTATTAACACTCAAATCCCATTTGTGCAATTTGAAGCTGGAGCGCCAGGAAAAGGGGGAGGGGCTTGCCTTGATTTGAATGCGATGCGCCACTAGACATGCAGAAACGCACTCATCCAAATAGCGAGTGCGTTTAAGCGAGCTGACAAGAGCCCTCCATGCATGTAGGCGCCTGTTCTTAATTACTGCAAAGCCGTAAAGTGCTCTCGTTTGTTCTGGCACGGGAAGAAAAAAAAAAAAAGAAAGAAACATTTCTATTAGTTTTTTTTTTGTTTGTTTTTTTATCTCAGTTTACATAGCAGAAGAGGCCAAATTGGGCTTGATTTGATGGCGGGCAAAACACAGGCGTTCAACGCCTGTGCAGAGGAGAGAAGAAGAAGAGGACACGAGCACTTTTCCTGCAGTTGATTTATGTGATTCTATTACATTAAACATTCTTTCCCCCCGAGCGGGCCGGGCTCCCTAGCAACCGGCTCTGGCGGCGGCTCTAATGTGTCTGGCGCGGGGCCAGCCCAACGCCGCCTCGCCTTATTGATTGCCAGATTGAAAAGTTTGCATTTAATAGGCCCTGTAATACATGGCGGAGTTATTCAGCGGGGTTTTTCGCCTGTCAAAAACAAAAAAGAAAGAAGGAAAAAAGACAGAAATAGTTTCTTTCTTTTTGATAGAAAAAAGAAATAACTCGGGCCCTGAAATAACACCGCTGCGTCAGCGGAAGAAAAGTTGTTTTTGACAAGCTCGGGAGGGAGGAAAACGTGTGGCTGCGGTCGGCTTTTCTGTAGTAATAGTGTGGACCTTCTGTGTTGTTGTTTGTTTTGTTTTGGTTTCTCTCTCTCTCTCTCTCTCTCTCTCTCTCTCTCTCTTTCTCTCTCTCCCTCTCGCTCTCTCCCCCTTCGGGCAAGACCACTGCTGCGTTTGGACGGGGTCAATCCGTTTATAACACGGTCACTTGTGCCAGAGCAAAAACAAGCTGACCCGCGCGACCCCTTTAAAGTGCAAAATACCACCGGGAGTAAACCTAATTAATTGTCTTGCATGTCGCTTTAAGAGCGAACAGACCGCATCCTGCAGATATGGCATACATAAGCCTAGAAATTTCAAGATTCAAGAGTTTTCTCGTCACCGGCATAGTAATACCACACGATGAAATTCTTATTCTGTTCACTTCTCAGAGCAGACTACATTCCACAATCGAGCAAATAATAAAGTAGGCAATAAAACAAAAACAGTAATAGAGCAATAAGGGCAGTAATAATGAACCACTAATAAATGAATAGACATACATTCTGAGTATATTATGGAGTAGATGGAGTGGAAGAAACTCTATACATGTGAGGATAATAGCAAAATATCATGGAGTGCACAATATTATGTATTTAGCAGCTTTCCTGCACAGTGCAGGTTATCTAAGGTGTATGTGTCTATATTACCGTGTATAAGATGCACCAATACTTTGGCAACAACGTAAAAACTACAGCAAATCAGAATAAATCTCATCTTCATTGATTCTTCATATTCTTATGTTCATATCCTTAAGTTATATATTTGTTTCGGGTTAAGTAAAGGAAGGATGGAGAAAGAGATGATGGATGGATATGACAGGATGGATGGTTGACAGACAGACAGACAGACAGACAGACAGACAGACAGACAGACAGACAGACAGACAGACAGACAGACAGAAAGGATGGCTGTAGTACAGTGTACGGACGACACAAAATGCAATCCACCGAGATTTCAGGTTAGCCAAAGAAGTCATCTAACTTGTGAAAACAGCGAACAGTAAAATAAACGATAGGGACAAGGGTATTCAAGGCTTCAATATATGCAAAGATGCGAGGCATCAAAGGTATTCGTGGAGCGGAACGAAAAGCCAAGAGGCTTAAATTTCACTTATTTTCCAAGGTTATTTCGTACTTGACAAACAGAAGGAGTGCGTTCAAATAAAGACGATGCTCTGATAGTTTTGAGTAGTAGTTGAATAAACTCCACGCTTTGAAATCAATGAATAATCGCGCTTAGAGCAGTGATTTCAATCTCAATCAAAAAAATAAAAGGTGGTTACTATTTTTCGAGGCACTTGGCAAATTAGCCCCCATCTCCGCTGGCGGAGAATGATATCTCCGCTTGTTTAACGGGACAGCAAGTTTCCATTTGAGTGCAGGCAGGATGGTCGAAAAAAAAAAAAACGCTTATCGGGAGATTGGGAATTAGGTTAGGCAAGGAACGACATGCCATTCTAGATCAAAGTTAATGTGTGTGTGTGTGTGTGTTTCCCCGCCATTATCAGCTCAGTCCTATTTCGGTGGGCGCGCGCGAGAGGAAACGTGGTTTGATATGTTTGAGGAAGACAAGGAGAAGGGAAAAAAAAAAATAACAGGCGTAAGAACAAGAGTTGAGGCGAGGAGATTGGCTTGTTTCCCAGGCCTAACTGGAATGAGAACGCGTGAGGGCGGGGAAATTGGGATATTAGTTGTGGCAAATTTCAAATGTGCTGAGAAACGTCGTGCGTTTTCCTCAAGGAGATCATGGGTGACATCATGGATGAAAAATTTGCACACCCTGAGGAGTGTATAAACATTATGCAAGAGTCTCATCGGATTGCTTTCAAGTCATCTTTGGACTGTTTGCAGTTACCGTATTTTCGGCACTGGATTATAAGGCGCATCTTCAACGAATAGACCATTTTAAAACTGTTTTCATATATAAGGCGCACTGCATTATGAGGTGCATAGAGTAGAAGCTACAGTAGCGGCGGGGCTTCCGTTATACATCCACTAAATGTAGTTGCACTGAAAGGAATGTCAACAAAATCAGATAAGCCAGTCAACTATGTTGATAATACACTAAACCCTTTAATACTACTACTACTACTACTACTACATAAACTTGCAGTTTGCACTGTATAAGGCGCACCGGGTTATAAGGCGTACTATCATCTTTTGAGAAAATTGAAGGCTTTTAGGTGCGCCTTACAGTCCGCAAAATACAGCACTAGTGTGTACTATATGGTCTTGAAGGACTCACAGCTGAGTGAAAAATGTGTTATTTACATTCTAATCTGAATTTTGAGAGGGTTTCATTTGTCAGATGACAAACATTTTCAGTGTATAGTCTTCAAATTACATTTATTTTATAAATAACATTTGAAATTGCATCTTGACAAGTGAAAAAAAACAACATTTTTTGTCATTTATTTTGGTGCATTTGAGAAGTGTTTTTTTTTTCTTTTGCTTGTGCAAATCCCCAAAGTAATTGAACAAAACCGCCGTTTTAATAATATTTCTAGGAGGATACATTATTCCAGCGCCGCGATGAACGCAAGCACCTCACCCTTGGTTTTACACTAAAACAAACGAGCTGTAACATTAAGCCGCCGAGGAGCATTTTCTATAATTATAACCAACAGCAACACTCAATTGAAAGTGTGTTTATTTAGCTGGAGGACTTGGCAGCGCACTATAGGAAAACGGGGAGACTTAACACAACAATATGCCTTTAAAACATCTCGTCAACTTTCCACTCAAAAGCGAATTCCAGAAATATAAAAAGAGGCAATATCCTTCCGCGGCTGTTTTACGTCAAGAAGCGTTCATTGTTTTGGCTACACTGCTTTGTTATTCATGCGCACGACCATTTTCAGTCAGTCATGTGCGGACAACAAAGTGCGTTTTTTGTGGTAGTCTTCCATCATTGATGTTACATTCCAGACATAGCGTATTTCAAGTAGAGTTTATTTTCTCCTCATTTTCAACCGCCCATTTTAGAGGGGTGGACTTATAACCGCATAACTCAAAACACAACGATTTGTTCCACATGTGTGTGAATAACATTCATTTGAATGTGAAATAATTAATATCCTGTCAATTAATAGGCGTAAAAAGATTTGATATACCTCTAATTCCAAATAGTATGCATCGGTTTTAGAGTGTTTGCACAGAACATCGCAAAACTGCACTCTTTGTTGTCGACAACGAGGCTGCATGGATATTTTTTTCCACGCATTATGAAAAGGAAAAGGCGGCTCGACTTGTCTCCTTCAACCCTTGGGACGTGTGCTTGAAGCCGGCATGGATGTCGGCAAGTGGGCGGAGAAACAGCCAAGGGCAACCTTCCACGCTCTGATCTCACCACAGTCGTCACTTGGGTCAAGAACATCCCAAGTAAGAAGATCAGCAAATCATCTCAGAGGACCTCCATTTCAAACAAAGTGGTCCAAAGACAACCACCCGTGGAAGAGTATCGAGGATGTTTGAACGATTGACGAGGAGGTAGGAGAGGACGTCCGGGAGTTAAATGGGAGGAGCTATTTGCCGTGTCAGATAGTCGTGATGACTTTCAGGGCTGTTAGACAAATCGGGATTCAGTTGTGTCAAAAAAATAAAGCATTGAAACTTCAAATTGTTTTATTGTTGCAACACTAGTTTCAGCATTTGTGTCTATGCACGTCTCATTTCCGCCACCCCCCCATAACCGCAACGGTATGTTACTCAATATACGATGACGAAATGCCTCTAAAAGTACCATAATTTCATCATTTTAATAACACAAACCAAGTGTTTTCATTGGCCTGCCACGATCGATGTCACCACTTAAGTCAGAAGAAGACAAATTCACCCAAATTCATGAAACAAGGGGGGATCAACATATCACCGAGGTCGACCTGTACTTGGAGAAATATGGTAAATGAAATTGCCTTTTTAAACATACCCAAGACATGTTTTTTATGGAATTTGCACGTTATTAAGGTCCTTTCACACATTTTCTATAGAACGCACACTTAAATTCATATTGGCAGTGAGCCTGGGAAACCAAAATATTGAATGTACAGTGTAACAGTGTACAGATCACCATGTTTACAGTAAACAAAGCCTTGTTGATTCCCAAACCAATAAATTCAATTCATCATCTCACAATATGCATAAAGATGCCCGCTGCAAAATACACCAAGAGCCGCTGCTTTACGTTGGCGTAAAAAGCAGGATTTAAAAGTATTTCACTTCTAACCTACAGCAAAAACAAGGCTGAACTGAAATTAGGGCTGAGTGATATGGCGACAAATTTGTTTCATTTTTTTTTCCCAGTTATTCGGGACTATTACAACTTGAATTATTTTCATTGAAAACCGAAGTTCAACATTAAATTCTGAGAAAAATGTTGAGAAAACAATACTGATTTTAAATAGATTTTTGCAGGAACATTCCTGCAGAAAAAGTAGCTTTCCATCGCTTGTGTGCAACTTGCTTAAATGCCACAATTAAGCAGTTAGTAACAATTGTAAACATGTTTTAGCATGATGCCACTTGTGCAAACGATTGTACATTTTCAAAATGGTGAATAATTATTATTATTGCTGCAACGGGCACTGGCTGCTAACAGATGACCGACGTCACGAGTTCAAAATAAGGCAGATATAAAAATGCGACAACACTCGGCTTATGCGGCTGACAAATCAATCTTCCTCGAATGGTGTCGGTTAAAAAAAAAACGTGTATAAAAAAAAAAATAACGTTTCTGGACACATCCAGAATTTAGGATGTTAAAAAAAAATGTGCGTTATATTTTTCCAGAAATTGTGGGGCTGTTTGTTTTTTGGGGGGTATTCTGTGAAATTCCGACAGCCGAAGCCATCCGGAGAGAGCTGCCGGCAATAGATCAGCGAGATCCACTTTTTCAACCTGTCAGTCCATTTCCGTGTTATGTACTGGCCCGAGGAGCGCTTGGCAGACGACGAGGCATTCAGCCAGTCCGCCCCCCACCCCCCTCTCCCCCGCCCCTTTTCGTCCTCCTCACCAATGACTCAAGTCAAAGCTGCTGTTTCGCTTTTAGTCCAATATTCTTTAAAAAAAAAAAAATAAATAGAGCTTGCTCACATTATTAAACGTGCCTTTGAGCAGGTGGTGGTTATAGGGTTACATTCCGGTAAACCCACACCATTAGCTCAGGTTTTTTTTTGTTTTTTTTTCCCTGACTGTTAGATGATGCACACAGGAAGGAAAAAAAAAAAAAGCTATCTCCTCAGAAGCCTGGGCCAAATGCTAACGATGATTCATGTTGTTAGCGCTTCATGTCACTTCTCACTCGATTATTATTCCTCCGCATTCAAAATCACAACCAGTTGCCGGGCGGATTTCAGACAAAATATCCTGTGGCATGGTTTCATCTGAAGCATATTAAGAGCGGAAAAAAAAAAGGACACATCCAGTCCCAATACCAACAAGTTTGACACCCATGGTTTAGACCAATGCCAAGACCAATCCAGTTTAAAAGAATATAATTTTGAATCAATTACATATTATGCTTTTTTTTTTTTTTTTTTTTTAATAAAATTGCAAGCAAAAAAACTTGTTTTGCTGAAAACAAAATAACTGTTTCTGGATTTATCTGATATCCTTGCATCACTGTTGATCCTGTAGCATGTCATTTCTGGATTTGTTATCAGGGATGCTGCCATTATCGCATTGCAGCATCTTCATTAGAATCCCGAGAAGAATCTTGAATGCCCCCCCCCCCCCCCCTTCCTTTTTCTCATATAATTAATTCCTTTCTGATGGCGGCCTGGCCCCAAGCCAGCAAATTCTAAATCCGTAAGCAGTAAATTGTGTGCCCGGGTGGAAAAATCTATTAGATGTATGAGCATGCCTCAAATTTGAATAGGGGAACGACAGAGCGAAAAGAGATGTTTCCTCGCGCCCTAATCAAATTCAGCATCGGCGCTCTACGCCGTCGCTTAATAATTTGTGTTATTTTATTCCTGGAATGTCCCATAATGTGTTTTTCCATGGAAGAGGAGGGAGCGAGAGAGGGAGGGGACGGTTAAACAATGGCCTCGGAGGAAATGAGAATCTCCGTCTCTCCATTAACTCTTGTGGCATTATGTTACAAATTATGGAAATTCCATAATTATTTTTTTTTTCATGATATTATAAAAGAGTGGGGAAAAAACTCTAGGGCGCTGAAATTTCCAGCAGATGATTAAAACACGTAAAATTTCAAAATGCAACGATTCTGACATTTCTATGTGATTGCAGCTGGATGTGTGAGATAAAACAATATTTGTCCAAATTTTGGACCATAAAAAAGACATTATAATCACAATTTTTTAGATGCATTTTTATAGGATATATGGCATTATTTTCCTGCGATTTTTGCAACATTCCGTTGGGCGGCGGTCAAACTATGTCAGCAAACAGAAAATTCTTTGTTGACTTGTGTTTCACCTCAAGACACTAGGTGGCGAGACACCAGTTAACGGCTTTGTCTCCATTTTTTTGCGGGTGTTAATAAACATAACCTATGATATATCTGATGCCACTGACAACTTGAGAGGTCGAAGGCAGTCGCGCAAATCTCGTCACTCCGTTAGTCGGGTCCGGAAGAAAACATGGCGGGGAAGAGCGCGACGCTACTGACGTGACCTCTGCCAACCCTCTCAAATCGGCACCGAGGCAAGACGGCCGCCTCGACGATACACTTATCTGCCGCTTGCGTAAAACCACGACGTTTTCTTTTTCACGCGGGTATTTGCGAGGAAGGGATTTTTTCCGACTTATTGCCCAAATCGCCTGCCACTTCTGCTCTGACTCACGCGCGCAGTCAAGCTCCGTCAAAAGCATCTTCCTTCCAAGTATGCCGGCAATGAATATTTCAGCGGGCGACTGATGCTTTTCGTCCGAGACATTTCGCATTCTGCGCAAGCTCTCGGATTTTTTTTTTTTTTTTTGCTCGCTAACACGGCGCAGATTGTACGGTTAATAACTCTGCATCTTTTATGAGCTCGCTCAGTCCATCTGCTTTGTGGCGTTCCCGGGCCAGAGGCCATGAAAAGGACTCGATGTGCTCATCGGGAGAAACGAAATTGACTAAGTTGCCCTTAGTAAAGGCTTTCAATGATTTCTAAGAGGCCCCCAATACAGGAACGATATCAAACAGTAATAATAATTTCTATGCTCCGATTTTGAATCGATTTATATGCGGACGAGGTGCAAAAACCACCAACGCAAAGAGCGATTTTATCAAATAAACCGAGAAACTGTTTTCAAATCCACAAAACAATGTGGATTGTGATTTTTGATTGCGATTTGACTTTAAAAAATTAACTTGAATAATTTCGGTAATTCCGGGCTATACAAATAAAATGTGATTGATTGATATACGTACAATGCTGAAACTGGGTTTAAAAAAACAAAAAAAACAAAGCTAGCGTCGAACAGGAATATTTCAAAGACAAATTTTGAGACATTTGAGGTAGTTTCCATTTGGGCTATGGCGCCGTATAAGGCGTCACGTGCAGCGCGTTTCCGTCACAACAAACCATTACTCTTGCTCCCTTTATCTTTTTCCTCGCCGCTATCCGAATATCCCGCAAATATGCTGTCGCTGTTGTCTTCCAGACAGAGGATGGCATCTGCCCGCCGCGCTTATCGCAAATCCCGACCGGCGTGAACGCTCTGACACAATCGAGCCTCCGCATCAAATTGAAACGTTCCGACTGAAATATTGTAGGGATATCGGCGTGTGCGTGTTTGTGCACGTGTGCCAAGTCTGGATTAACGATCAGATGTTGTGTCATAGAAAAAAAAAACAAAAAAAAAAACTGGAATGCGGTGATATCACAGCGTGCCTTCGTACTCAATTAGTCTTGTGTACTTGTGAGCACAAGTCATGCATCCTCCCCCTCCTTTCCCAAAGTGGAAAATTACAAACTCAAGTTGTGACATTTTATTATTCTATAAGGAAAGAATGGTATGGATTTGTCCTTAATTTTTTTTTTGGTTTTGTTGTCCTTTTCTCACAGAGTTGTGGCTTACTTGCAACATCAATGTGTCCAAATAAAGTCATAGTTGTTTAAAATGTCGCTTTGGGAATGCTTTCCATATGCACCGTTTCCACTGGGGAATCCTGAGAAAGAGGCAAATGACCGGAAATGGCAAAAAACCCGCGCCCCGCTGGCGTCATCACTTGTAGCAAAGCATTGCGGCAAAGGGGAGACTGTGGCACAACGGCCAGATCTGAGGCAAGGCAAAAGGCTAGCTAGCTAGCTGGCTGTACTTGTCAAGCAGCTTGACAAGCTGGTACTTGTCCTTTGTATTTATAAAAACACATATGGCAATTCCCCAAATATAGGACGTACCTGTGTATAAGACGCCCCCTTAATTTTCAGGTCAAATTCTGGTATTTTCTATGTTATCATGTATAGGATGCACCAACAGTTTGGTGACACATTTTTTTTTCTAGTTCTTTTTGCCATAAATACCCAAAGTTGCGCACTATCCGTGTTCCATTAAATTTATGTTAAATGTATTGTTGATGTTCCCTTTAGCATAGCGCCATCTTGTGGATGCATAAAGCAAACCCAGTCACTACTGTAGCTTCTATTCTGTGCGCCTTATAATGTGGTGCGTCCTTTACGTGAAAACCGTTTAAAAATAGGCCATTTTTTAAGTCCCTTATAATCTGATGCACCTTATAGTGACAAAAATATAGCAATTAGAAATTAGAAGAATAAGAAAATGTACATGAATTTCTTGAAGTTTTAATAGAACAAAATGCTATATTGCCATTTTTTCTGCTGGCCGTTTTACGTAGCAAGAGTATGAGTGATACCAGTACTTGGTATCAGTATCGGTGACTACTGGTACTCAAGAATGAAGTACTCATACTGGTCTGTTGGCATTGAACATCCTGAATTAAACGTGATAATATTAGAGGCAAGGATTCCACTAGTTTTATTATATAGTTAACAATCCTGCTGATTATATTTTTGCCAACGTCATGAATTCCTTAAACAAACATACAGGTTTCCTTGCTTTTCTGTTGGTGTTTGTTAACTGGGCCGCTCTAAGTCTGCCTAGCAACAAGCGATATCACTTGTATTATAGGCATTTTCAGTTTGAAAAAAATGACTTTTTAAACAAAATGATATCTTCTTGATGTTGTAAAAAAACAGCAAGCTGAAAAACTGTAAAAAATGAAAAGGAAACATCTACTGTACGTCTTTCCACCCACGCAGGTAGCGTTTCCTGTGCGGTAAACATGTATCACATGATACGATGACACGCTCCGAGCAATAAGCTTATTAAGCAAGTAACCTTAGCCGCCGCAGATTTCTGATCATTTTCAAAGCGAAATTCGCCTCCGTTTCTATTTCAGATGTGCGTGTATGTGTATTTTGTGCTGCTGCCCTAGTTACGCCTGCAGTAAATCAAAGGCGCCGCTGAGTGTGTTCATGCTGACAAAGTTGAATTAAAGGAATAAAAAATTAAAAAATAAAAAATACAGCAAGCGAGATGGAGTCACAGTGCATGCTGGAAACAATGCAGCAATCTGCTATGATGTAATGCCCACAGCAGATGGGGGAGCCGCCTGCAGCAAGAAAAATGCTAATATAAATCTGCAAATGCTGCGATTTTTTTTTTTTTTTTTTAACATCAATGGCCTGGAAAAGACAATGTTTAATCTTCACCAAAACCTGTTTTTCCTTGTCGCAGTCATTTTGCCATTAGAATTAATTCCAAAAAGATTATTTAAATGCACACGGCAAACAGTCCGCGTTTGAATCCCACATTTTAACATGAAGGTCGGCCATTTTAAGTGTTATTAGCTCAGCGTGCGTCCTTGAGACTGATTCACCCCAAATTACCTCTTTAATGGAAGAGGTCCGTCCCTATGCAGAAAGGCAGCACCCCGCTACATTAACGTAATGCGCCGAAAGCATAAATTATGCATAGTGGTGTTATAATCGCGGGCCGCTACTGTTAGCGAGCGGGAGGCATTAAACGCATCCATTTGAGCGGACGGACGTATGCCGGCAAATGATGGAGCGCGTCCATCTTTGAATAAGAATAGCTCATTATCTTGGCGATTCGCACAGGTACGAAAATGCTCATTTGTCTCCAATCCTGAATCACGTGGTGGGCGTGTGTCAACGTGTGGAAATACAAGTCAAATGTCGGCATGGATAATACCGAAGGAGCATTATTTGAAAAATAATTCCATATGAATTTCTCTTTACGTGCTCATTTGCATAAAACTATAGACATATGTGGGCCGGTTCTGGCTCACGAATGGGTTTCATCCGGCCCACGAGATGATTTTGTAAAATGAGCTGTTTTTGTTTTGTTTTTTTCCAATAAACAAAAAACTTGAAATGTTCTATGATTAATAGCCATGTTATTGTTTTATCACAGCATGAAAAAAAAATAAATCTGAAGTTTTTGTTTTAAAATTTAAATATATATATATATATATATATATATATATATATATATATATATATATATATATATATATATATATTATATACATACACACACACAGAATCTAATATCAGCCCAAAGCATACTCCCCACTTCAAAGTGCTATACCACAGGAGAAAAAAAAATGTTTATTTTGTGCCACAAAGCTTTTTTATCATTTGTTTTTTTTTTCTTTTTTCAGTTGTTGTTTTGTTATTAATTCCAGCACTCCACCGGCTGAGCGGCCGGGCCGCCTGTCTCGGCAGATACAACTTCCAGACGTTCCGCCTCGTACTCGATACGAGCAGAAAGCAATTTCGGCAGGCGGCAATAAAACGAAAGAAATAGAAGAAGAAGAAGAGGAAGAAGGAAAAAAAGAGTGAATCAGGCCAGTTCTCTGGGGAGAGATAAAGGGGCAGAATGTAAACTTGCCTGGTAAGCCATCCCCGGCGGATTGGACTGTAAAAAGAAACCTTAATGCGCACTCCAATACAACATCAAGCGAAAGAACAGTTTGCATTACTTGATTAAACGAACGGCATTGCGGATGATGTAAGCACTGCGCCACTTACTCTTTTCATCTATTTGCAGGATCGGTCTTTACAAATGCCATATTCAAGCGGACTTAATAAAATACGCTTGGGAATTACATCGGTTTTTTTTCAGATGAAAAAAACACAGATGGTTTTCCATTTACATTAAAAATACAGCTACTCATGAATGTCTCGTTATGAAAAAAAACTGCGGGTGCATCTTATACACGGACCTGCGCCCTATACGATACTTGACTGTAGCTACGTTAGCGTTTGCCGGCCGCCTCTTGAACCCCTTTTCAGGCGCAGTATTAAAACCATACGCCGTTTTTGCGCGGAAATAAGCCGTGGAAGCTATCATTTTGCACATAATGGCTCCATTGGTGATGCGAGGGCCTATTTTAAGTCGGTCCGAGACCTCGCTTGTGAACTCAAAGCTGAATTTCTGAATCACGCCGCCAATCAATTATCCGCCTCGCAGGTTTAAAAGTCACCGCTGCTAATGCAGCGCCGAGGTCACCCGCTGCCTAAAATGAATCACTTTCTGCTCTTACTGAGAGAGGAGGAGGAGGAAGAGCTGTTTTACATGTTATACACGTGATAGTTGGACCGTGTCTTTTTTATCAATACCGCTACCTTTATTTTGCTAGATAACTAGTGAATACAGACCGCACGGCGTTATCAGGCGCATAGAATAGAAGCTACAGTATTGGCTGCAGTTGCATTATGCATCCGCTAGATGGAGCTAGAAGGAACAGAACAATCAGATAAGTCAATAAAACTTTTGAATCAAACTTAATTTTTTTTCATCAAATTGCAATCAAAAACCTTAAAATTGATTTGTTTTGTTGATTTGATTTAACAACAGTTTCTGGATTTTTTTGGCCATAAAATCTCGCTTTCTATATACAAAAACTGGCATTTTTAGCACCTTGACCCCATATAAATTGCTTCAAAATTCAAAATAACATAGGTTGTATTTCAAAACTTCAAACAGGGTGTGGTAAAAATTTTACCTGAAAAAAAAAAATACTGTCCATTTATAGCTGAAATGCAGATGTACAAATTAAAGAATTTAAATGGCAACTAATTTATTTTAGTCTGCCACCGCCCCCCAAAAAAATCACAGTTTAGATGTATCATGTGCAGCGGATTATAAGGCACACTGTCATCTTTTGAGAAAATTGTAAGCTTTTAGGTGCGCCTTATAGTGCGGAAAATTACGGTATTCATTATTTTTGGGCTGATTAAAAAAAATAAATAACACAGCAGTCGGATCTGTGACCCAAATTTGCGATTCGATCCCAACTACAGGTTTTCTGATCTGGCTTTTTAGGTGCGCTTTACAGTCCCAACGGCAGCCAGCCAGGAAAAGTTAAGCGACGCAGTCAGCAGTGTAAAAAAAAAAAAAGTTTCCCTCAACAATGGCGGACATTATTGCTTTTTAGCAGCGGGGTAGTTGTAAGCCAGCGAGCGGCCGTATATTGCTGCAGTGTCCTGTTGCGGAGACTGGGTGGGAACAATCTCATTCCTCTTGCGGAGAATAACAAACAGCGAATGCATCATTCAGGTAATAATGCGCCGCTGCCGTCGTATATCATCACTTATGGCGTCAAACATCGTCATGGTCAACACAATCCTGCTCTTTACGCCATGAATATTTCATTGGAGGTCGTCGGCGGCCCGATTTAATATTTCTGTGCAAAAAAGTCTGTCAATGTTTTATCTCACTCGCTCACTCCCTCACTAAGCTGGACAGACATGTTTTGTGTCTTAGACTGGAGTTTTTGGGACACACCGAGGATAGGATTTGATTCAGAAGTGATTTTTGATTCAAAATGATCCAACGAACGGATTTGAATGCTTAATAAATGATAAATGATTCTGATGTCGCATCATCCAAGACCAAAATGTTCGTTGATGAGCAGAAAAACGTGCTGCTAAGCAGTTTAAATTGTGGTAAAAAAAAAAAAAAATGTTGATAACAAAAATGCAAAAATTGGGTCATTCATAATTCAGTGGAAAAGTTCTCGTTAGCCTTCCATTTTCTTATTTGTTTTTCTACATGCAAAAATGTTTTTTTTCCCCGACATCCGGATACCAAAAAACTCATTAGCTGCAGTCCTGACTATGATGACGAGGAAACACATTTTGCATTTCCATTTCCCTTAAACGTTTGAATAAATACATATAGATTAATTGTGTTAAAATTGAAGTAATGAGGAAAATAAAGCTCAAAATGTTAAAATCCACAACATTTAATTTGTATTTTTATTTTTCATAAAATAAACAGCTTTTATTTCTGGAATTTTCCAGAATTTTTTTTTTTTTTAAACAAAAAATAAGACTAGGTCGAGCATCATATGGACCCATAACATTTTAGCGTAGCAAAGAAACTAAGGTAACATGATAGTTAAGATTTAGTTTGACACGTTTTGACAAACCCGAGGAATCCCACGCTCACAAACGCAACACAACCCATATTGAGTTCCCGAATTGCAACAAAGCATCTTGTATTGATTCTCCACTGCTTTTTTTTTTTTTTTAAACATTTGAGATGGAAGCAATGTGGAGCAATCAAGGGCATTACTGCATCAGGCATTAAGCACACGCCGAGAGGCTCGTTCTCCTTGGAAGTCATCAATAGAGCCGTTAGAGAGCCTTGTTTTTTTTTTTCCCCACAAAAAGCTATTCAAAAAACATCAGCGGATTATTACAAGCAGAAATATGGATTTTAATGGGCACGGGTGCACTAAGTGACAAACGGTAATGATATTTTTCGCGGTTTCCTTGAGTGTGCCATTATGGCGCATTTTCGCATCGTGCCCGTTTATTTACCTAACTGCAGATAGAAGAGGCTTATGGAGAAAGGGTCTGGTATATGAGAATTTATTTTGAGTCAAAGCGTCATTTAAAAAGCAATACAAATGACTATGTAGAGCAGTGGTTCCCAAAGTGGGGTCCGCGGAATAGGTTCTGTATTTTACTGACTATAAGTCAGACTAGAATAAAGAAGAAAAAGACATAAGTCGCATTTTTGGGGGGGAAATGTATTTGAAAAATCCAAAACCCAGAACAGATATGTCACCTTAAAAGGCAATTTCATAATAAAAATAGAATAGAGGCAACAACAGGCTGAATACTGTAATTGTACGGTATGCTAACGTTCAATGACACATAAACAAGGAACTGAGAACGTGACTGGCTTGTTAAAATAACATATTAACAGTTCTATTTTTGTTTTCTTCATCTCATTAAGAGTAACCTTCGCTTTTCGTCAGTCAATTACAAGTTTCTCGCTAACTCCGAAAGTTCGTTCTGCAGCGCGATTACCGTTTTCGGCTGCATATTTTACTATTCACAGCTAATGATCTGCAAATTAAGATTTTCTTTTCAGTGCCATTTACTGTATTTATGTTAAACCCTTCTCATTTGGTTTTATAAGTTACAGCCAATGTTGAAATTATCAACACAGGCCGAGCGCCCTCTACAGGTTTAGTATAAAAATGACGTTAAACGAAACTACGCTATCAGGAGAAATACGATGCGTAGCATGAGCCGCCGCAGGGACGGAGTAAGCGGCGTCAGCAAGTACGCCATGCCCTTCCCGACGAGTTCATTATTAGACCCAAACGCTTGCTATTAACATGAGTCGCGGAGGCTTTACATTGCGCTTTGATTGATGGGACGCCGGGTGACAGCCGATTGTGTACGCGATCGATGCGCAGCCATCCAGGCACAAAATATAGCGCGGATGATGATGAGGTAGGAGGCACACTGCCATCATTCCTAACCTGTCTCAGAGACTTACACGACAAGAGTCTGGTTGCAAATGCTGTAACACGCCATTCCTAGCGCGTGGTTACTGTAACAAACTGCTCGTGCCACGGGACACTATTCAAACGCTAATCATTGGAGGACGTGAACAAGCCTGAAATAAAAATAACTCAACGGACAAGTTTTTCATTGTGCCAAATAATCTGTACACTTGCTATCAATAGAGGAGCAAGAATACTAACCTGTCTTAGCACAAAGGTAGCGCCTGTAAACTAGTCCAATGTATTTGACACTTTAGTCCAAGGACAATAACCCGATGACTTGCCAGTACCTAGTTCAAGTGAACTCAGCATAAATGTGTTAGACATATACACAGTACTGTATTTTCCGCACTATAAGGCGCAGGTAAAAAAAAAGCCTTATAGCACATATTTGTTCAAAAACAGGCTAATGAGAAGAGTTCAAAACACAGTAGCGTAAAGTAGACTTATTAGCAAATGCTGCAGGTCAACCATAATATGGAATCCTCGTCTAATAAATAACCGCTATTACCCAGTTGTTAACAGAAGCAAAGCTAGCCTGGCTTAGCACAAAGACATCTTAAAATACTACAGCACAACTGTGTATTTACAACCACAAAGCAAAATTTTAGTCTTTTGGAGAAGGCTAGCACTAGCAGCTTCTCGCCACAGTCTATTCAAACAACAACCTCACTGATTTGAAGTGGTTTTCACAGTTATAGTTTCAAACACAACTGTAAACAAATTGCTAAAACACACACACACACACACAATACTCGGTGAAAAACGGCTTTGCGTGGAGTGGTACGGCGCACATGCTAATAATTGCATGAAGAATCACAATACATGATGTGCGAAATGAGTAATCAAAAGCAGACGGTTTTAGCATAGCATGGCACAGACTGAAGTCGAAACCATGTTTTTCCCCGACTTGCCAGCATGCGCTGCAGTTAGCTTCTCCAAACAGCAATACAAAAAACAAGAAGTGATAGACAGATGGTTCACATCTTGATTAAAGCCATGTGATGCAAACTAAATAAGTCAAGTTGCAAATAAGGGAAGCAGAAGAGAGGTCAACGCAGCAGGCGGCTGACAAGCGTCCACTCACCGAGTTGCGCCCGCTCCCGCTGGACGTCCTTGAAGTTGAGTCCGCTGGTGAGCGTGCTCTCTCGGTAGCGGTGGAGGGCTTCGCGCCGCCCATTGGTGCCCAGTTCGCGCAGCGCCGAGGCCTTGAGGGGCTCCGCCTTCAGACCGTGGGCCCATCCCGAGAAGTCCGGAACCGTCCACTTAACCAAATCCTGGAGGCGCACGATCACCTTCTCGGACACTGCGATCACCTCGTGCTAAAGACGGGAAACCAAAAGCACAAAGTCAAAATTTTACACTCAAATTTAAACAAATATATATATATATATATGAGGCCTAACTAACTTGATAGAAGTTTAATACATTGATCATAACTACTACACTCAGGTAACAACACCTGCTAAGACGCGGGCTACGCTAATCTATCCCCAATTATTATTTTTTAGGCTAGCTAAGTGAGGAATCATTTGCGGTTATGGTTGGCCAAATGTACAGAAGTGAAATAAAGATCTCGCTGTGCTAAGCTAACCTAGCTCCTAGCAGATCATTTACTAGAGCAAGCTAGCTGCTAACCTAAGACATGCTTGTTTCCTTGTTGAGATGCATCATTCCCGCATGCTTCTTCGACACGAATTACTGTACTACTTTTCTATTTGGACAGGTCTTTGGCAGCATCTTAGGACATACTCAGAAAGATCACAAAACCACAAATATGTGTTCAGAGAACAGTTGAGAATAGGTTCCTTGGGGGGGGGATTAATTGGTGAATGCTTGATTTTACAGTGGCCAAAGTATTCGAGAAAGTGTTTGGTATCACTGCAGCCACAATTACCGTAATTCCCCAGATATAGGACGCACCCGTATATGTGACGCACCCTTAATGTTCGGGTCAAATTCTCATATTTTCTATGTTACCGTGTATAGCACGCACCAACAGTTTGACAACGATAAAAAACTATAGCAAAACAAGAATAAATCTTATCTTTGTAAATTCTTCATATTTTCTTGCATTCAAAAGTTATACATTTGATGCGGGCCAAGTGTATTTCAGATTTCCCACATTGTGAGCAGTCAGTGAACGAAGCGCCAGCCATTAAAATATGGCTTATGTGGCTGAAGGATCGAGCTTCCTCGAATGGTGTAAAAAAAAAAAAAAAAAAAAATCTAATATTTAAGTTACCCTTTATAAAACACTCATACTTTTGGTTCTCATTCCTGAGAAAAGAAGTGCATCTTATATTTGGGGAATTGCGGTAAATATATGAGAATGGCCCGAAAATCTTCATCAAAAGTGGTTTTTTTTTGTTTTTTTATTGGCGGTCATGATGGCCATATTAAGATTTCTGTTTCAAGTGTCCTTGGTTTAAAAAGTGTGAAAACCACTGCAAATGTGATGGTACGCCTCATGGTGCCAAGCGCAGACTCAATCAGTTCAATTCTGTTTCATGATTCAAAGACATGCTGGACCGTTTGAAGGTCTAATAACGGCGGGCGCGTTTGTTGCTAACAAAAGAGCGCGCCGGAAGACGGCTATTACCCAAAGTCTGGAAGACAGATGTGCGGGGGGGGGGGGGGGGGGTACAACACGGATCACAGTGGAGTCGGATTCCGCAATGGAGGCTGCGAGGCAAAAGCAACGGCAGTATAATAACGACAAATATATATTACGAGCTGAAAGCCCTTTGTCATGGGAGGGGGAAAAAAATGTAAGCGTGTACATGCGGGCTGCATTTTAACACGCCTCAATTCACTTTTATGACCACGGCGGTGAATTTCATTTTTCCATCTTGAGCCAACAAATCTCTCAATCTTTCAATTCAAGCAATGCCCCGTTGTCATATCTACGCGTAATGTAATAATAACACACGGATCGTATATTTCAGGTATAAAACACTGATCTGGTAGCCCGGAAATACGAGAAAGGCCAACGCAGCTCCATAAAACACTGCTTAATTTACCCATTTATGGCCGCAGAGATGCCTGTGCCAAATACATCATGTGGGCTAAAGTATTGTGACGCTTAGCGTTTGAGTATGTACGGGAAGTGAAAACTGCCAGTTGCAGTAGTTCAACGGGCAGGAAGTTGGTGAGCAAATAAGTATGGACCGTATTTTTGTCATGTATAGGCTACATCGGATGATAAGCCACTGGATGTAACTGCTGATATTTACTCAGAAATGTGGTACATGGCGGTTTTACAAAAATTGTTGCCCCAAAGGTGGACAGACAGCGTTGGCTGAAATGTCTTCATAAGATGAAAAATTATGATCGGAAATAAACATAATTAAGTGCAACCGGGGTTGAAATGGATGATCGAGGCTTGACTACAGTCCATAAACCATTAATTACCGTAGTTCCACAAGTATAGAATGCACCCTTAATTTAAGGGTCAAATTCTGGTATTTGTTGTTTCACCGTGTATAAGACGCACCAAAAAGTGCAACTGGGGAATTAGATTGTTTAACTAGGCATGATTGAGGCTTGACAACAGTCCATGAATTATTGTTTGTCATTTTTACTTCAACTTCCGGTAGCTCACGTCATTGTTGTCCTTTGGACAGCCGTTGAGACTATCGCCAGAGCCAAGTGAGCGTTCCAGGCATGATTAATCAATAATCGATTGCGCAAGCGAACTCTGGATACTTCAATAAGTACGCTAGAAAAAAATAGATAAAAACAACAACAAAACAAATGGCACCTTTCTCAAGCTACTAATGTTCCGTCGATGGCAAAAAAAAAATGTAAACCACTCATTTTGGCCTTCTCCTCCCCTCTTCATTTCCGTAAAAGCAAAAAGAACACATTGTCAAAACAAACTTCCCGGCGTTCTTCCCGAGTGCTCTGTCCAAACAATTACCCATATTCAGTTCTCACATTAAACTGCGGAGCGCGGCCGTATCAAATCCCGGCCAGTTTTCGAGCCACTATTGCCTTATAAAGGAAAAAAAAAAA
Organism: Hippichthys cyanospilos; assembly: GCF_059441005.1. Taxonomy (NCBI): domain Eukaryota; kingdom Metazoa; phylum Chordata; class Actinopteri; order Syngnathiformes; family Syngnathidae; genus Hippichthys; species Hippichthys cyanospilos. The sequence goes on from NC_142376.1 coordinate 1,557,621, forward strand.
CGCCTGCGAGGGATGGCTTGATATAGCCGCTGTGCCTCCCACGCTCGCTAAGTAAAAACATCAAACACGTCTTTTTTTTTTTTTTTTCCTCCTTCTTTCGCTCGTCTTATAATGAGCTGTCTGGAGCTGTCAAGTGGTGGCGGGTGGCTGTAAGCAACTTTTCCGTGCGATGACAAACCGACTGCGAGAGAAAGCCCATTTGAATAATGTGTCGCTAGCGGTAAATAATAGCATTCAGGCCCGGCAGCCAAAAGCCTCATTGTGCTTCATTTGTGGACGTTTGATGCAAACCCCTTTCAACACAAAGTGGCGTCAAAATAGCGCGCTCTGTTCAGCGTGGCGGCGTAATTAAAAAGCACAGCGGAGCGTAGAGTATATGTTATATTGCATTCTTTGTATATTAATCATGTGTTGTTGCACCAGCGTTAAAAGATCTCGTTTGAGGACGTGTTTGCACCATGCACCATTTTTTTTGTTTGTTTTGTAGCGCTGATGATTCATATTCAAAATGAGTTTGACGTCCTGCCAAATACTGTACATATATCGCTTGCCAGAGGCTGAGGCGCGTGTTATTTTTGTTTGCAGAGGAGCGGTCTTTGTCGTGAAACAAGGTTCAATCTCTTCTTTCTGCAGGATAGTGGATTTTTCTCGAGGGCCAGGAGCATATGGACTATTTAAGATGATTGTGAGACGGACAATTCTAAAAGTGATTAGTTAGCTGATTAATGACTGTAATTTCCCAAATTGAACACGCATTTTTGCCCTAAAACGAAGCCCAAAAGTATGTGTGTGTCTTACAAACTTGATTTGATATATATTTTATTTTCCCACACCATTCCAGGAAGATTGATCCGTCAACCACATAAGCAGAGATTTGACGCACAGTTGTACGTTTTTATATGTGCCATATTCTTACTTACAATTATTCCTGTTGCAGCTTACAGCAGCTCATGGTTGAGGTTGTTACGGCATTATGCTTGATGAAAGAAGCGAGCGGTCTGAACCAAAGTCCGTATCCATCTTTCATGGTCTTTTGACACACACATTCAATCATAAACTGTGTACCTTTGCACAGGAATATTACTGAAACCGAAAGGATCATGTAAAAGTTATGACGTCTCCGGCTGATTCAATTAAGAGTGCACCGGTTAGAAAACACTGAAATGTATTCCCTAAAATCAAGGTCGAATTAATGAGAGCATAAAGCAATTGATTTCTAAATTGGTGAAGCAATTTTTTTTTCAAATTAAGAGCCAGTTGATTGAAACATGAAGCTACTTATTGACTGACGTTAAAATTGTAGATCCATATGCACTGTTATTTAGCGATGCCATTTTTCAGCAGAGGAGCCGGAAAAAAAAATGTACACAATCTATCATAGTATTGCAAACTATAGTTCCTAAGTTTGAATAAATCAGGCACAGATGGCACAGCACTCAATGCTTCAAGTCTACACTCCCCACATGCAAATAAACAAACTAAAAAAAATATTTCACAGGGGGGTACATCATTGAACATAACATTGAGCGCCAATAAATCAAAACTTTACTGTCTAATGACAAGTTTCTTCTCGTTAAATTGTTTCCTTGTAACACTTTCATCCCATAATTTTATGATTCCACTGCCATAAACTGGTCCCTTTTTGTCGTCTAACGACTTCAATGGCAATCTCTCAAGTGGGCCATCAGTCAAGAAAATCCATCTGGGAAAACAGGTTCCATCTATTAGCTTTGCTGTCGTATTTTTCGATGGAACGCGTGAGACGCAGTCAAGGAAGTTCAATTGAGAAATATTGAACAAAACCGGGTAGTTTGTGACCCCAAACCCACCAGTGAGTCAAGCCTCATAAGTTTGAAGAACTTCCACAAAAGCACGGACGATTTATGACTTTCAACATCCGTGGCATCGCGATGATGGCGAATATCAGGACTCAAACAAAAAAAGAGATTCCAATTACTGTGGCATACATTTTTTTTCTATTTTTGCGTCTTCAGGACTATGCTCATGTTATTTTAATAACTTCTTGTATTATTGTTAAAGACTCAAAACCACGTTTATAAGTCTGAGATAAAAAAAAAGCTGATATCCGACATGCTCGCTGCAATAGCTTCTTAACCCTTTCACTACCAATTCTTTTTTCAGAAAAAAAAAAAAAAAAACTTATGGCATATATTACTTGTTTATAAGTCTAGAATGCTTGGGAAATTTATGAAAAAAATCCATAGATTAGGTTACAGGCCCTGGATTTTCTGGCCAATTGGTACTTAATAATAATAAGAAGAAGAAGAAACGTACCAGAGAAGTGAAAATGATCACTTAACAGCTACAATACATATTAATCAGCGTGATCGACAGTAACGCTTACATATTTGCGCAGTACTAGATGGTTAATTGAGGAAAAATCGTCCAACGCAACCTACCATTGACAGTGGGCCCAGCACTGACTTGTTGCGTATGGAAAAGTAGCTGAATGCCACTAGAATCTGTCGCTAGGTGTGTCATGAAGCGCCGGGATGCAATTTCATGTTGTTGCTAGCATTCCTATACCCCCTGCCATTTTGTCAAAAGCCGCGGGCCGCATTGTCCCGACGGGAGCGAAAGGGTTCAAGTGTGAATCGACCGTCGTCAAAGTTGACCCTAATCAAGTCACGCTTCCAGCTGTTACCGCAAGTCGCAAACAAAAGACGAGCCGGGGGTCCCCGGCGCCCGGAATGTCCAAATCATCAAAAGGCCGTCGCCGTGTCGTTTCCAGTTAGCCCGCGGATAGCTGAGCAAAGCGGCGGGCGGCAGGCCGCCTGCTGATAATGTGGGTCAGACGACGGGCGGCCCGAAGCCAAGACGTGACGTCGAGCATCAGTCGAGCGTTACGCTCACGCCGACTGCACACTCGGGGTGTTGCTTCGGACGCGTCCGCTCGTTTCCCGTACGTACCGCATTCGAAATGGACGATTTTGTGCAACCTTCTAAAAGTCTGACTCGATTAAAGCGATTACTTTTTCGTCACATTAAAACTGAATTTTCTTCATTTTATAACTGCACTGTCCATACTTTTTTCTTTGAGAGCCACATAGAGGAAAAATACAGATGTAAGCGCCACGTAAATCGTAATTTTTTTACTTTAACGTATTATGTTAAAAACCAATAAAGCAAGCAAACATTTTTTTATTCCCTATCTCTCATGAACACTTTTTGCCGGCCTCTGATTTCAAAACTAGGTAAGTGTGGGCCTAAAATTGATTTGACTTCACAATCATAGCGGCCCTCTCACAGAAATGATAACTACAATAAAAATGAGTACTTTCCCCACTTTTTTTTTTTTTACATTGTTATGACTTTATTCGCATAAAATGACGACTGTTTGTAATCTGATCGTACTATTGCGACTTAGCAATTCAAAGCCGTGGCAGGGCGTCACATTGTTCTTTCTGCCATTAATAATTGATGTTAATACTGCAGCAGCATGCTAACATTACTCAGGGACCTTCTTGTTTTGATGGCGCATAATGCACTGCGGGTGGAGTAAACAGACTTGTGCTGCTCGAGTGTACATTAAAAAAAAAGAAGAAAAAAAACCCTCCAAAAAACTGCCATTTAAGTTCTCCGGAATACCATGATTTGACACCTCACAAATGATGCAACACCTTGAAATATTTCCGGGGGGGGGGGGGGGGCTGTCGCACAAAAATTGGCGTTACATCACGTAAACCGATGACGCAATCCTGTGGGTCTTCAGTTCAGTGAGCATCAAAAGGATTCCCTCTTTTTTAATTACATACCGCTAATGAAGGAAAAAAAAAAATACAAAGCTCGGAACGGGAAGCTTTGGATACATGTAGAGGCTGTTTAACAACAACATATCTCAGCTTGTGGGGACTTGTACTATAACAAGTCACAATTAAATGAGAATAAATGTGTAATTATACAATACTAAAGTTTAATTGCTTTAATTGTAAAAAAAAAAATGTAGTAAGGCATGGACCAGTTTCATATTCTGTTAGTTTGATAACCTTCAGCAAAATATCACAGTAAGTGGTAAATGGAGTCAGTTGGAGACATCATAAACTTTCCGTTTTTGTCAAATTCCTTTGTGTGAACAACGACGGACTCGGACGTTGTTTCTTTCTGCTCGCTTCTTTTATTGAAAATAATGCCCTAACAACTAACAGGTAACACGAGTTGCTGCTAGCTGCTACAGGCACTAACAGCTGCTAACAGCCAACTGATGTCCACCCGTTACGGTCATTATTTTAAATAAGAATACAGGCCATGTAAAAATGCACATCTGTGCGTCAAATCTCGCCTTATGTAGCTGACGCTCAATCTTCCTCGAATGGTGTTGAATCATTTTTAAGCTAGTGTTTATAAGACGCACCCACATCGTTTGGTCTTCATTAAAAAAAAAAAAAGTGTGTCATATTGGGTTGAGTTCCGAAGGGGCCATTTTGGGGTGTCTTTCTCTAGTACACATGCAGAGGTGCTGTCACGCTGCAAAGGTTTCAACCTGCTGAACCTCTGAGAGGTCAGCGCAGGAATTTAGCGGGCCAGAGGAGATTAGTAATTGAGTAATGGACATGGTGACACGGGAGATTTGGGGGGGGGGGGGGGGGGGGGGGGGGGGGGGGGCACAGAGCGAGAGAGAGAGAGAGAGAAATACAATACGAGTTCATTCTCCATCTCCTCCTCCACATGACTGACCTTGGCTCGGTGGGCCCAAAACAAACTTTCCCTGGGAATGAACCAAAAAAAAAAAAGAAGACTGGAGGCTAGCCAGAAATATGACCACTTTCTTGTCACAGACTTTAGTGGAATCAACTTGTGAAGCCACATAGAAGAAAAGTCATTCCCAAGTGGGCCAGGCCAATAAAATCACAGTATATATTGATATAACTTTAAAACAACAATTTCAGATTTATGTATTTTTTTTTTAATACTGTCCAAAATAGTACAAGCACAATGTCACTTAACTCTTTCAGTGCCATGGAGCTTGCTATGGTCTTAAAATCATAACAATGATGACATTCTTATCAAATACTTGACTAATGCTTACCTAATATAAGCCAATTTGGCGCTGTAATGCTAACTGTGACCATTGCGTGGCAGTTTCCACACACACGACATAGCTATTTCCTACATGCAATTCCAAGTAAGGAATGGAAGTCGATCGTTCATACGATATCGCCCATATTTACATAGACATAGCACACAATATTCTCATGGCCTTGAAAGATGAGTGAAAATGCTACATATAGCGGCTCTATAGAGGTTTCCTTTTCTGATAACGCCTGGTACTAAAAGAGTTCATCATCAAACATTAATATTCCTATGAATCATAAGGGATCATAAGGTTTTCTTTGATTTAAAATAAAAATTCAGCTCATTTTGAAACTTTTCAACGCATCCTGAATTTTCTTACGTAACTACACAATATTTTTCCAAAGGGGCGTTTCGTAGCCGGAATTTTTTTTCATAACGAGACGTTCGTAAGTAGAGGTACCACTGTGTTTTTGATGTGAATGAAAAGCATTTGAAATGGACTCATAAGATGGTGGTTGTACTTCAAATGCAGACAAGTCAAGGAAACATTTGTAATCCAATGCGTATTCACACTTTTTCATAATCGAATTACTATTCTCGGAATGCGGCGCGTCAGTTTGTCTCCTGCCTCATTATACGCTCGCAAACAGAAAAAAGAATGAGAAGCTTGTGAAGGCCAATCAAGCCGAGGGAACCATTCTTATTCCCGTCACCTTTTCGAGTATAGTCGATTTCCACTGGAAAGCTTTTTTTTTTTTTTTTTTTTTTTAACTGACACCATCCTAAAAAAGCTGGTAATAATTTAGGTGCTATTTCAGCAATGGCGAGGAATTCACTTGAGGGCAGCGTTGCGAGTTAATGACTCGCTCTGGTGCGCCGGCGACCAATTTGCAATCTGCAACCGTACGCAAGACGAGGAGGCGCCGTCGCCAAGGTTCACGTTTACGCTTCTTCGTTCCGCGCGCAATCCATCAAAATGCTGCACAGCTCAGCCACTTAGCTCGGCCGGTGCATTCCGCATGCCTGGATTAGCCATTCGACTGTCCCCCCCCCCCCCCCTCCTCCTGCCCCCTGGAAAAAAATAACTAAATCAAAGGAGCAGCAAATGAATACAATCTCATTTCCCTTACGAGCAGTGTGGAACACATGTGCGTGGAATAGCGCCAGAACGTTTGCCACGGCAATCAATACAAGACTACTGCTGCAGTCCCGAGCCTGTCAGTGTTGTGTGTGCGTGTGTGCGCACGTGTGTGTGTCAGCCGGGAGAGAAGGAGAGAGAGGTCAGAAGAAATCAAAGGTGATTATAATAGCGCATTAACATAATGTGATACAGAAATAGAGGCCATGCTTGCGGCGCGTACATCTCCATGGGAAAGGCATGGTTGAAGACGATTACATTACGATTTGCTTGGGGCAGGGGTTCTCCACCTTTGTGGGGTCGGGGACCCCTTTTACAGTAGAGAGCAAATTTTCCAATTTCGCCATAGCAAATGTTTGCGGAAACAAAACATACAAAAAATCATTTAAGACAAACATTAGTGCCCTTTTTATTCGCCATCGGATTCAATTTGACATTGACAAGATAAATTGCAAATTGCACGCCTCCTTATAATGAACCGGGTCAATCCACGCCCCCAATTATTTTGTCAAAAATAGCATTTTAATGAAATACCGCTTTAGCTGTGCTGGCTTCATCGCCTCGTTAGCAACCAATTGTAGACACAAAACCCATTTTGACAAATTTCAAAATGATTACGTTTTTAAAAACATATCAACTCATTCGACGTATTTTCACGTTGAAGAGTCCAAACATTCAATCCAGGATACTTAAGTATCGATTTAATACTTAAGTATCTAGGATTTTATGTCCCAACTCTAAAAAAAAAAAAAAAAAAAGGTGAAAATACATCCCTGGCATTGAATGAGTTAAGTTGGTTAAATTGAACGCTTTATTGAATATTCATGAATACTTCCACAATTTAATATAAAATAAAATGAAATTAACACATGTTTCTATTAATACTCCAAATTATTTCACGGACCCCCGGGGGTCCGCGGACTTTACTTTGAGAAACCGCTGGCTTAGGGTACTAATAAAATAAGAAGCAACTGTATCATCATGTTTTTTTTGTTTTTTTTTTATATAATCTAAAAAACTCCATTTGAACTAACTAGACTGATTGAGGCTGGAATTGAACTTGACTGTTCTCGTTGCGTGCTTTTCTGAATTTATGAAAATGCTGAAAGGGGACCTGAGGGAGCAACTACGCTATTAGGCTAGCATATTAGCATATAGCATATACGCTATTAGTCTTTGAACGCATCAGTGGAGAGGCCAGCCGAGGATTTGTCATAACGGCCCAGCGACTTGGCACAAAGGGCTGTTTAAAGAGCGGGGGGGGGGGGGGCTCAACTGGTGTTGGCGGGGGGGCCGATAAACAGGGCCCCCGGCTTCCAATTTTGAATAACACCCCTTCCCCCGACCCTCCTGGACTTTAAACAACGTTAACTCATTAAACACGTCAGTGGCTGGCGTATACAAAATGAAAATTGAGGCCACGCTGATAAGAAGGCGTCATAAAAAGTTGTTATGAAAGTCAAGCTGCCATTCCCATTACTATGTAAACGCAGGAGCTGCTGTTGTGCGGCGTGACATGTGAAACTTGGGTAATGGCAACAAATATTTGTCAAAAACACTCGCAGTTAAGAACCGTCGAGTTCAAATATTTACACAAATATGACAAAGCCAACTGGTGTACAGTCAACTGCGCGGGATTGTTTATGCTCGGAATTTTACCTTACTATTCCATCCAATAATAAAAGTAAAATGTTACTTTCGTGAAATGACTACTTTTTTTGGCCTGGATATCATAATTTTACTCTCATCAAATGATGATACATTTTTTATGATGTAATTGTTGCAACATTACAACGTCATACTAAAGGGGGAGTCTCTTTATAATAAATGTTGTTTTTTTTTTGCTTGTGGGCTCCACCTTGTCTCGTTTTCTTTTCTCACATTAATCTTTTTTTTACGATTATAATTTCATAAATTTAATTACATTTTCTAAACTTGAATTTCCACAAATAAAGACACAACACAATTTGAACACATTATGAACCACGCCCAATCAAATGACTACTTTTATTTCTAGCACTCTATTTGTTTGATTGTTTCTTCTAGCAAGTGAGACTATTCTTGTAATAGTCTGACTCGTATTTCAGGATGACAATAAAAGTTGCTATGAATCATGGTGATTAACTTTTTTTTTTTTTTTTGCGTCAACTGGAATTAACACTGGAACTGACCTCTAACCCTGTGTGACAGGAGGACAAAACAAAAGCGCAGTGGGTCACGGGTTGGCCAGAAAGAGAACATGCAAACGAGAAGAAAATGCAGCAGGAGGAAAAAATAAATAAATACAGGAAGTGACATCACAAAGTAATTTGCTCATGCGCCTCATATATATATATTATATATATATATATTTCAATATACAATACTGTAATAACTTCATTTTCAAATATTGTTGACTAAATATTCCGCTGACTCAGATTAGCGTCAGGGGGCAAAGGCAGCGCCTTGCGAAGGTCACGAATGCCTCCGCAGCTTGTCGGGACCGGTCCACTTCCCCAATGTGTTGTAACACAACGCAAAGTACAGATCGTCGGTTGGCTGAATGCACTTGAACGCGTCGCACCCCCACACGCGCAAAAATGCTCTTCAAAGCCAGAAAGCCATGTGATGCAAGCTGCTGCATAATTCATGCAAACCAGAAGGAGGAGGAAATTGCTTTTTGGCATCATAGCCTCTTTTTTTTTTTTTTTTTTTTGCCCTGTCATCATTTTTTCTCAAAGAGGAGGATTCTTTTCTCTTTTGTTGTGTCCACATGAAATGTATTGGCTTGACGGCACTGAGCTGATAAGATAGTTCACCACCATACGCACACAGAGAGGAATGTAAGCTAAGCTTAATATACCGTACACGACACGAAACACAAACCAGGGAAAATATGTCACGCCAGAGACTTCCAGTCATTCTTTGCTATTTGTGCTTTGACAACGGAGCAGGAAATGGCATTTATGTAATCTAGTGTCTTACGACTGCCATAAAATGATGGCATTTTTCCTCTGTTGAGATGTAATTATTGAAGTCTTTTTTTTTTTAAATTGCCTTTTATGAAAATGTTATTGTCGTCATTGTTTTCTTGTAATATTACAACTTTGTTGCAAGATTTACAACTTATTCCTGCTTACATTTTCAAAGTAAATTTACAATAATTTAATATAAATAGTTTTAATAATAACCATAAAAAGTCAGTTTACAATCGTCTGTTGTATGCAGACTCAGGCAGCGTTCGGATTCATATTTTTGGTTGTGGAATATGAATTCAGAAGATAAAATTAACCAAAATCCACCCATTTTGTCTCATTGTGGCCATTTTGCCACATCCTGGCAACCGAAAATGACAACACAGTTGTGCGGGGTTCAGGAAACAGCGTGCCTCATGAATGTCACATGACCAAGAGTGGGAAACCAGTGATTTAAATTTTTTATAATTACGTGCACATATTAACATCCAAATGTGAAGGAATTGTTTTATCAATTAAAAAAAATAACACTTTTATTTCATCGAATATTAGAGTATTATGACTTTTTGAAGACTTTTGCATGATAGGAGTCCAGGCTAAGCCAATCATGGAAGTCATTGAACGGCCTGCAAAAGTCATAAGTTGGCCGCTAGCGCCACCCGGTGGTTTTGGGGTGTCAAAACAAATTTCTATTGCACCCCGTTTGCGAGTTGCCGTTGAAAGGATTAATACAAAAATCTGAGGAATCAATTCAAATTCAAATTCAAAATCTTTCCAATTTTGAATGGGAGTAAATGAGCCTGAAATGGGCCAAAATTTGACACCAACAGGTGTAGCTCTCGACCTCCCCTTTGCAAGCATTTAGAAGGGACGCAGCGTGGCATATTGAAAGTCGTCATGTCTTGACAATCTATGCAATATTGTGTAGTTGTTTTTTAATGTTTTCCTTTGATATCACACATCAAAAACATCAAAAAGCCAGAGATGGGTCAAAATCTCCCCCAGGGGTTAAGAAAGTTTTGGAGTTGACTTCCCCTTTAATTCCTTTTATATTTCTCCAAATATGACTGGTGCCATGGTGACAGTCTGATTATGGAAAAATATTTCCATAATTCCCTGCTGGGGAGGGGGTTGAAAATGTCTGCGACGGACCTTTAAGCTTCCTTTGTAACAAGTGGAGCCGAGATATTGCACAAGCGTGCCTTTAAGTGATTACTAAATAATTGCGGCGTGTTAAAGGCCAATAAGACATTTAGCGGGGAGGGGGTCTTCTTGCGGAGATGATACCCGGGGGCTCATAATAGGCATCGGAGCGACAAAGATGATGGCTTGTGTAAGCTGCGGCGGGAGCCATAAATAGCCATGTTTCTCATGAAAGGGAAACGTGATAGGCGCGCTTATTACTCAAGAGGAAAGAATGCAAGTAAACCTTGAGCGGAAGACTTCGAGTACAAACACGGCTTTCTTTGTGCCACGCTCGCACACATAAACAAGACAAGAGAATCGGCGGCTGAAGGAGAAGGAGAAGAAGAAGAAGGGAGGGAGGGAGGGAGGGAGGGAGGAATGCAGAGGAGGTCCATTAAAGTGCTGTTGCAATATGAGAGCCAAAACAAAAACATCAGTACAGTACCGAGGGTGGGGGCGGAGGGAAGACTTGGTTTACGAGATCCCCGCGTCAATGTTTCGACATTCTGCCAACGCCGATTGTTTCAACTGTCAAAATACGGCTGTCGAGTCCAAGGGTGGCGAACCCGAGGCCCGGGGACATCGGTTCATCGCCCGACGTCAGTTTTGGCGGCCCGCCAAAACAAATTTAGCTTTCTCATTAAATGACTTTCATTTTGCCGAAGAAGAAAAAAAATAAGTTATGCTCGGTGACTTTCTGCGTTTTATTACTGTTACTCAATGTGTTAACTCATACACAGCCCGCCCAATAATAAACATTAGAATTCTTGTCAAGTCCTTTTTTTTAATAGAGGGTAGCTGACACCCTTGACTACTGCTTTTCTAATATTAAGGCAATTGAGCACTGTGACCAATGGATGATAGCGTTTCCACACATACAACATACAGTAGATGTTACCGACATGCAATTCAAAATAAGGAATGGAAATCAATCTTTCCTTTGATACCACCCATGTTTACATAGACATAGCACACAATATTGGGTTGGCCTTGAAAGATGAGTGAAAATGCTAAAATGCTAAATATACTAGGCAATCCTTTTCCAACAATCCTTGGCAATGAAACAGTAAAAATAGTTCGAATTCTGGTATTTTCTACGTGACTGTGTATGGGTCTGTTTGGCAACAAGGTCAAAACTATGGCAAAACAGAATGAATCTCATCCTCCTAAATTATTCATATTTTCTTGTGTTCAGTTCCGTCAATTATATAGTTGTGGCGGGTTGAGTGTGATTCAGATTTCCCACATTGTGAGCGGTCAGTGTAGGCTACATATTTAAATTCCATTTCATGAATGCATCTTAATGTTAGTCTCATCTGGTTTCCAGACACTAAATTTAATGGGAGAGAATGACAATTATTTTACAGTGCACTAGCCTGAGCCAAAAAATAACTACCGTACTTCCCCAAATAGGACACAACTGTTTTTAAGATGCACCCTAATTATAGGGTCAAATTCTGGTATTTTCTATGTTACCATGTAGGAGATGCACCAAAACTTTGGCGACAATATAAAAACTAGAGCAAAACAGCAGAAATCGCCTCTTTAAGTGTTTCAGATTCCCCACATTGTGAGCAGCAATGAACACCTCACAAGTGTAACGTTGCCTACTTTCTTTGTACTTTCACTTTGTACTTATGCTTCGGTGCAAAAAACTAAAAAAAAAAACCTGTTCAAAGCAATGTTTGCGTGCAGATTCATTTCCGCCGACACTGCGTTGTCAGCTCATTTGTTTTATTGATTGCATCACTCATGGCTCATTGAGAGTGTGGGAAGATGATGTTGTTGTTTTCTATTGTGAAATGTTTAGATAGAACCCTAATAATAATACGGGCTGAATGGTAGTCAACAAAGACATCACGATGAGGCGAATATACATTCAAATCATTTGCAGTGAGGGAAACCATAATAAAGGTCGTGAAGATATCAAGTTTGACCACCCTGGTCTATGTTTTGAACGGCGGCCAACAAAAGCTTGAGTAAAAAACAATTAGGTCCTCAGCTAACATGCAACACCAACACTCGACCAAGAAGTCGGATGATACAAATGACGCGTAAAAACATCAGGGGAGTAAACGAATCTTTGCTTCGTGGAGGCCTTGACATATGACATCAAAAACATCAATATATCTGATCTTTTAACAGTACTTCCAAAGAGACGGATCAGATTTTGTCAAATGCGACCCCAGGACACTAACGATGAGTCCCTGAAACCGATCCATATCCAATCTTTTGTCATGAATGTCGGACCAACAAGCGACAAATGTCACAATTCTACCATAACAACAATGGTGGATGAGGCTAAAAAAAACTCATCACTCCTCAATTTCCAGCTTAATTTGAACAGATTCAAAATATTTTGACAGCCATTTCGACATCAGCAGGTACTCTGTTCGACCATCCGTTGTGGTACTTCCTTTAACACTAGTTTTAGGCATGCCCACTGTGTGTGATGTCATCTTGCCCTCGATGCGCATGCAGGATAGTTTTGGCCTCTTTTAAGGTCACACACGTAGAGGTTGCATTTATTTGGAAATACAAACTCACAGAGGAATTTTATGGCAGTTCTACATATATTATATGTTACACTTTATTCTAATGTTTACTGCATATGATTTAGATATTTACAACGGCTGGTACCGAATTATTGTGAGAAATTATTAACATGATTGCGTCTTCACATAAAATGGTAGCTTTTTGTATTAGTCAGTACCAAAGTAGCTCTAAGTTTCAAAAAGGATGCTGATTCCTGTAGCCTAGTTGTAGTAGGCTATTTTACCGTACTTTATGATGTAAATTACTTATGTTGTGTGCATGTTGTTGTTTTTTAATGAATGGATAGCTGACAGTCGTGGCCAGCCCTCTCCTTAATATAAAAATACCGTATCCACAATACAAAACTGGATTTGTTCGACTGAGATGTTTGCTTTCCAGTGGAACGCGATACGGCGAGGGAGGACCGTAATTGCGCAGTTCACGTGTCCTCGGATAAATTGATGTCAAGGTTCTCACGCAAGATAGTTGATTGTTACGAACGGTGCCAGAAAAAAACACCAAAGGAGGCGAGTTACGACTGTCCTGACATACGACGCAAAGTATCATCATTACGACACAAAAGCCAACAGCCTGTCTGACACCACGTTGCGTCGGTTCACTTTATGTGCGCGGACTACGCCGCGTTCCGATTTGCGTGCAAATCCATCAACATCCACGCCATCTGCAAACCACGTATTTCATTCACATCCAGTGTGCAATTTCCGCCCGACGAGGGTCCACAAAAATGTTTGATGCATGTGTTTTCTTCCGAGCGGCAAGTGCACACGCAGCACAAAGGCGAGAAAAAAACGGAAACCAAACACACCGCCAAGGCAAATAATTAATGCGCTAAATATGCCAGGGATAGCAATAGAGCGGGGGAGGGGGGTGGGGGGTGGGTGGTGATAATAAACCCAAATTCGCTCCTTACCTCTCCGTGGGAGACATCGCGTCCCTGGGGAGTGTCCTCGGGTAGGAAATAAAGTTTGGAGCTGGACAAAAGTTGTCTGCTCGTCCTCTCCTCCCAGAGAAGCTGCAGCTCGGCGACGCAAACGGGCTCGTCCGGCTTGCAGCGCACCAAGAAAAAGTCCCCCAGCGACAGGATCCGAGGCTCGGCGTCCCGACGGGCGAATTTGAAGGCTTTGTAGAATATATAAGGTCCGTGTAAGCCGCAAGTCGAGCCCACCCACTGTGGAGAGAAAACACAAAACAATAAGAGCACAAGCTAGCGGCTAAACAAACATGTTGGCTGGCCCCGCATGCTAAGCTATTAATAGCCGTTAAATCGCTCGCCGACGCTTGACACAGTTGCTACCGACGCCGAACCGACGACAAATGTCAAAGTTTGGCGGCGCTCGGCGATTTTCAAGCTGGGTCTCGTCGAGGGTGAAGGTAAATAACGAGCTAAAAAAAAGTCGAAGGGCTCCGCGGCTGTGCGTTTTCTTTTTTTTTTATTTTTTTTTATTTTTTTACCTTGAGTGAGTTCGGCTCCATCGCGACGTTATGAATTGATTCAACTCAACACGCTCTCCAAACTTGCTGGCTTGAATGGATCGCCGCAGGTCCTGGAAGGTGCACACAGCGACACACTTTAAAATTGTGTTCGTTCTGACTTAAGGACAATTTTTAAATAGTCGTTTCGAATGCATGTGAAGCTTTGCGACGTTTTCAGTGTGTCTTATTCGTTACATGTTTTTCTTTACAACTTAAACTCATTTTGTAGTCCTGCTATTAATTTATAAGCCAACGTAAACGTAATATCACGCCCGAATCGAGACATTTTGTTATATACACCGCCATCTGGAATTATATTTTGCTTTTATAATACAAAATGTGACTCACCGCGATTTATCCGCCTCGAAAAGCTTAAATGACGTCGATCGTAGCCGTTTTTGTAGCGTCGTTTGTGTATGTACCTTCCAGGACTTGCATAAAAGAGAGTGAGTATGAAAGCCCATTTCTCACATAATGACACACACACACACACATACACACACTAGCAAGCTGTGGACGCAGACAACAATGTTACATGAAAGTTAATAGGCCCATCAAATGGTTCCTCAAAAGGCAATGAGAGACTCGTGATGTTCCGCTTTTCTTTGCCCCCCCAACGGCAAAACCAGTTTAATTTTATTGTCCTACCAGGAAATAAACAGCTTTATCTTTGCAGCAATTTGGCGTCAGTCATAAAATTCACTCATCATATAAAGATTTAGCGCACCTATTTCACAATCAATGCATTGATTTACTATTTATTTAATCTCTGACATCGGTGTTTTGATATTCGCCAAACCTATCGAGAAGCGTCTTTACGTTGCCTCTTTATCAGCTATTAAGGATGATGTGGTGGATGTTTATTCATGCGTTGCTCACTGTGTCCACAGGACGACGCCGTTTCTCCACAAATCATGCACGCACACTCAAGGCCACGAGTGATGTAGATTACGCAACCTATTTTTTCACCCTGCTGTGACTTGACGTAATTTGCAGAGGTGGATCAGACCGACATAAATAATAAGTTATATTATATTATATTATATTATATTATATTATATTATATTATATTATATTATATTATATTATATTATATTATATTATATTATATTATTTAGAGAGATAGATAGATAGATAGATAGATAGATAGATAGATAGATAGATAGATAGATAGATAGATAGATAGATAGATAGATAGATAGACAGACTGACAGACGATGACAGCCAGTCGTCTTAGGCAGAAGCTGAAAAATAGCAACAAATCTAGTTCGACATAGAATAGAAGAATATTTTTTTCAAGCAGAGGAAAAAGTCGACAGTAAAATTCATTCTGAAGAAGCGATGACCTGGAAAATCGACTTAAGCACCGTTATTAGCCTCGTAGCCTAATAGCATTTAACCGATTTAAAATTTGATCTCTGGCAACATGAAAAATATCTTTTTTTTGGCCACGCACATTCGTATTTTTTATTGACCGCGGGGATAGAGAAAAACAGACTGGGGACGTTGCTCTATTAGGCTAACGACTCGTTACTTTACAATTGCGTTAAAAGGTGTCTGACAAGAGCGTGGCCCTTTCCTCCGATGCAAGTTATCTCCACTTGATCTCTCAAACTGCCACGGCGGCGACGCAATCAATGGGCCTTCACCGCTGTCCATAATGAAGTCCCCCTTTGCTTAAATCGATGGCGGCGCTCCAGCTCTTATCGCCAGCATTTTCCGCATGTCGCCCGTCGAAAATCTCCACGCGGATATTGACGAGAACGTGCGCCTGGGGGGACGGCTCTTTTATTTGAGGAGTGAGGCGGGTTGTCTGGGAAATTTGGAAAAGGGAGCTTCAATCGGCGCCAAGTGAAGTAAATGAGGAAGTAGCGGCCTTTAAATGCAACCACACGTGGGACTCTTACCTCAGGCTCATACATTGCTAACAAGCTGGCTTTTATTGCACCGTTCTATTTTGATAGATTTGGAGGTTGTTCTTTGGGAAAGGCTACAAAAAGAAACATAAATAAAAGACGCTCTTTGTGCGAGACGGATAAACAAAATGGTTCAGTACTTTTTTTGGAGGCTGGAGAAGCCGCCGATCTTGAGCGCTAGGAGACGTACTATACCAAATCTGCACCATATTGGATTGTTAACTCTAAAAACGATCCGATCGCGAATGTATCCATTGATACTGCGCCCCCATCTTAAAGGGAAAGTCAAGTAAATAAAATTTCAAACAAAAATTTGTATGTACCCCCACTAGTCGAAACTGAATTGCATTTTAAACATACTCTTATACAGCGGTACCTCTACGTACCTTGATTTTTTCCTAAGTAGAGGTTCTTTTTTATACAAAAATAGCCTAATCCCTTCCAAGCCCCAAAAACGTTCTTAAAACCTTTAAATTCATTATATTGTAGCAGATGATAATATGAATGCAGTTCATTAGTTTGCCTGGAGATGGTGCTGTTGTGTGCAGAGAAATGTGTTTAGGTCATTTTATTTGTGCATTTTTATCTCCATTTCGAGTGATTTAGGAATCGTTTACAAGTCTACGCGAGCAGTGACATTTATTCTGAGATAAGTTTGAGCATGTAAGTTTTCTTAAGTTTAGTTTCAGGTAATTCATAGTGCTTCCTGTGTGTTACGTTAACATGCTAATGACGTTATATTACCACAATAAAAATCTCAAGCGTTGACCTGGGGGCACACTAGGGTTTCAACTTCAGCCTTTGGATAGAAAACGCAAAAAAACAATCATATGGCGGCAGTGCGGTAGGTCCCGTGCAGTTGTGTGGCGGATAACCTAACTGGTAATCACGTGAGTGATGCGCGGCGACTAATTTTAGACTCCCGGACTCATTAGAAGCCGCTGTTCCATTTCTCGGTCCAATTAGACGAGCGACAGGGGCCGCTTTTAATCAGCGCTCAAGTTCCGTTGGCGACGCTCGTTTGCGGGCCTCCTGCGGCGCGTCGTAGGCCACGGCTAATACAAACGGGTGATGCCCGCCATCCTCGCCGCCACATCAAAAAGCATGGCATACGACCGCACTGTTGAATAGAAGCCACACACACGCACACACTCGCCCGCCTTGCTGCATAATTTACGATCTGACCTCAATCACAGCGCACTGTCATGCGAGCGGGAGGGAAAGGCAAATATTCTCTGCCTGGCTGCCATGACAATTAACGACACGTGGTGTGTGCACAGCACCGATTCACGCACGTCAAATTGGATCACGTGACCGAGCGGCTGCTTTTGTTGAGAGCAAACGTAAGTGTGTACGGCAGGGAAAAGGAATCGAGGTGGGAGAAAAAGGGTCTGCTGTTAATAGGAGTCAAAACGGTGGTCAACAACAACTATCAAAATTGTAAATCGTTTAAATGCTCAAGTTGGGTCAAGCTCGGAGGGAATAATCTGGACGTTATGGCAAATTCCCCTGGGCCGGATCGCAACATCTGCTTTTTGGGGCGTTTTGAAATCAGGAAATAATCAATTCATGTCATCGTGGTTTCAAATGTGTAAATTCTCAATTTGGGTCAACCTCGGAGGGAATAATCTGGACGTTAGGGCAAATTCACGCTGGGCCGGGCTGCAATATCTGTTTTTTCGGGGCATTTTGAAATCAGGGTACAATTCATGTCATCGTTGTTAGAGTTTTAACAATGTCTGCCGGCTGTAGTTTGGGGACCACTGCTATACACTGTAACAAAGAAAATACAGTGGACTCGCGGATTACAGCGTCCCTGTCTTACATTTTTTTTCACATTACAAAGTGGAATAATTTTTCCATCTCTTCTTTGCGGCATTTTGCCCACTTTTAGGCATCAAGAACTGTCATGATCTGTGGGGTTGGCTCTGTTTATGTTGTTTTGCTTCCCTCTTCAGGCGTTTTTAGGTAATTGCCTGCACTGCAACGCGTCACTAAGATGCCGGTCTGCAATTGGTCGGCGTCACTAAGATCCCGACATGCTAAAGACCTGATCTGGTGTGAATGCTAACGATATCGTACTTATTGTGCATTTTAGTGCTTAATTCAAACTTGAATTGGTGCGCCATGGGTCCCGAGATTGCTAGTGATGTTAAGGGAAGAAGTAAGAAGATGATTGGTACGGAAACCAACCCGGAGATCAACCAGAAATACGAAGAAGGCTAGGCTACGCTAGGCTACCCTCGCTAGGGAATATGGCCGTAAGTAGCTCAAGTCACCCAAAGGTAAATAATATTTCATTTTTCCTTTATATGTATTTTTTATTTATGATGTTATTTAATTGTATACATGTATATTATAGTACTTACTATGCTATTTTGTTACCAATTTTTAAGTATGACGTTTTTACCTGGAGTTGTACATGCATTAGCTAATTAGCATATGTTTCTATTGCCCGCCATACGACGATTTCGCCTCACTGTGCCAAAATTTGACGATAATATTAAGGGTGCACCCTATATTTGGGGAATTACGGTAAATCACACAAATCAGCATATACTATTCTCAAGCCGGCGTGATTGGCTGGCCAATTAATTGGCGTTCCATCTAAATTTAGCGGCGCTTTTCAATGACATTGTTTGTAAAAGCCTCTTCCAAGACGTGGCTCTTCCTTTGTTATTTTAAGATCTTGGGATTTGTTTTGTTTGTTTTGT
Source organism: Hippichthys cyanospilos (assembly GCF_059441005.1). Lineage (NCBI taxonomy): Eukaryota > Metazoa > Chordata > Actinopteri > Syngnathiformes > Syngnathidae > Hippichthys > Hippichthys cyanospilos. The sequence goes on from NC_142376.1 coordinate 1,576,591, forward strand.
TTTTTGCTGCGGTGGCAAGTGTTTGTCGGGCTTGCCTGCTGTTGAGGGAAAAAAAAAAGCTGAGCGGGATGAGAAAAGTGCAAAGCGCAAACAAACTAAGCCGTCTGGCTGCCGCAGCCATCTGCATACAGTTACATTTCATATCTGGCCATCTGAGGCGGGGATTAGAAGCGTGAATAATGGATTTATGTAAATGTTGGATGGGGCCTTAACCAGAAAAAGATGAGAATGATTGAAGCGGTGAGATTGACTTCCAGGCGCATGTGCATCCTACACGTGTTTTCAGCGCCGCATTTGACGGACTCATTAATGCACAACAGGAGCCACGAGCTGCATTTTTAACCACGCATCGCTTTAGGGCCACGACCTGCAAAATTTATCATAAAGAGCTCATGAATGTCAGCAGGTATCTGTGATTGCACCAGTCACCCACCGGTATCATCCTCGCCTCTCGGGGTGGTTAACCACTTTATCCAGTAGAGGGTGCTGTTTCAAACAAAATATATGGTCATTCCCCAAATTTAAGACACACTGTTTTTACAAAAATGAAGGCCAAAAGTATGGTCATTTACAAATTAGATTTTTTTTTTTTAATTCAACACCATTTGAAGCAGATCGACGCACAGATGTGCATTTTTATATCGGTCGTATTCTTGCAAACAATAATTACCATAGAGGTGTCAAACTCATTTTTGCCGTGGGCCACGTCGTAGTTATAGTTTCTGTCGAGGAATCAGTATGATTGTGACGTAAAGAACATTTTAAGTGTGTTCGTCACACAAAAACCTCGTTTTGAAATCAGAAGCTGGCAAAAACTGGTTAAAAAAGACATTGGGAATAAGAAAATACTTGTTTTTTCACCCCAAATTTTTAAAAGTTGAAGAAATCGTGCAAGTTTGGAATTTTGGCCAGAAAGTCAAATCAGCATTTCGCCGGCCAAATAAAATGACGCGGCGGGCCGGATCTGGTCCCCGAGCCTTCAGCTGCTGGCTGCTCTAAAAACCACATAATCCTACTCACTATGTATGTAATATCAAGAGCGGCCAGAAGCGGCGCCAAAAAAACGAAGATAAAGCACACACGTTTGAACTGTTAAACTAAATAATTTCCAAAACATTATTTCAGGTGCAGCCCACATGGCCCGGTACCGGTTGATCCACGGACCGGGGGTTGGGGACCACTGAACTAGTGGCTGCATAATGCAACCCCAGCCATTACTGTAGCTTCTATTCTATGCTCCTCATAATGCTGTGCACCCTATATATGAAAACAGATTTGAAATGGGCCATTCATTTAAGGTGCGCCTTATAATGCACGGAATATACTCCAACGCGTCGTGAAAAATGCAGATAAACGAGGAAGAACAGAGCAAAACGCAATAATAATCGCTGTTGTAACCTGGTTTGAGAAAATTAGGATTAAAAAAGGAGAGAAAAACTGCAACCTGTTTGTGGAATATACACAAAAAAGAGAGCAAAAAGCAACGGCAAAACATGTTGGAACCAGGCTGGGGAAGACGGGAATAAACAAGGAGAAAAGAAAGGAAAAAGCATAAGCATATTTGCCAAATAAAACCACACTGTGGCAAACGATCTAAGCTGATCCTTTTCAAAAGCATATTTCCAAATATGACGAAGGAATAATCTCCTCGGCGCATTAACGATTTATCTTCTTTTATAAGGCAATTTAGCCATCACTTGGGGTTGCTATGGCGACGGCAGGTTTACTCCGAGACAACTAAATGACCTTATGCAAAAAGCCTCTCGCCGTACGGGACTAAATTGCTGTGAGCGGCGAGGTTAATCCCCGCGCTTCTTCTGCCGGGGACAAATGAAAACTTGTTAATATCAATGTAAAACATCTGCGGGCTGTTTACCGCACAGGCAACGTGAGCCAAGAGGAGAAGCGGGCGGGGGGGCTGGGGGGGGGGTGGGGCACTCAATGCCGCATAATGGCCTCTTGTTTTGATTGCTAATGCAGAATACGCAGCAGTTTTCCAGCGTTAAAGTCGGGAAAGATGGGGAGGAAAATGAAGGTAACGCAATATTGTTTTACAGCAAAATCTCATTTTTGTCAGAGATTCCACACTGGAAAAGCTTTGATGAGCCTCAGCGCCCGGCTGCTCGGAATCATACTTGTCTAATAAGCGCTTGGCCGCTTGCAGCTGTCGACACGGAGAGCGGAACCAAAAAAGAATGAGTCATGTCTTACCCGTTACAATTGCAATCTCCCGAGATGCGAGTATGCCTGACGTGTGTGACTTTGGGAACGGGCGCGGGGGGAATACGTGGACGATTATCGAGACACCTGCTTCACTTTTGACCCCGGCAAAAAAAAAAAGATTAAAAAAAAAAAAAACATTGGTGGAGCCAAAGGAGAAAGGAAAAAGAGAGAACACGATGATCAATTACGGCAGCAATAACATTTATTAAGAACTTGTATGGATCCCCAGGTTCATAAATAAATAACAGATACGCCAAAAGATAGAGAAAAAAAAGAGAACGAAATGATCAAATATGACAGCAGCAACATTTATCGTGAACTTGAGTTTATCCCCAGGTAATTAATACATACATAAATAAATAAATAACAGATACGCAAATGTACATAGAAAAAAAGAGAACAAAATGATCATATGAGACAGCAATAATGTTTATTGTGAATTTGTATGGTAAATAAATAAATACATAAATAAAATTAGGCAAGCCAAAAGAGAGGAAAAAAAGGAACAAAATTATAAAATACGACAAAAATAAAATTTATTGTGTATGGATGTACTCAGATCCCGCTCATAAATGCAGCAGCTCTTCTTTGGACGAATATAGGACAAAAGAAGAAGTTCATTTTTGGAAATTGTGACTTGTACTCACCCAAAAATAAACGGACATGTGGGATCCTTTTTTTCTGCCTGGAACATCCGTGGGAGGTCACACCACTTCTTTATGTGGTGTTGAGCGCCACCTTTTGGGACAAGGCAGAACATCATCATCATCATCATCATCATCATCATCATCATCATCACAGGAAATGACCTTGTTTTTTTTTTTTCATTTTCACTACTGCTGCCAACTGTCTGTACTATTCCAAGGCAGAGCAGAGAGCAAAAAAAAAGATGATGTTGATGATGATAGACATGTTGGAACAAAGACAGGAAGCGTCTGTCTAGCTTCCAAGGTCACAGGTCAGTGAGCCTCGCCACCGTCAACTGGCTGGCTGGGTTGACTTCTTTCAAATCCAAAGCAGCATGAGCACGGCGCGCGTTATGTTTGTGTGTGTGTTCCAGGGAAGACTTTGCGTAGCGAGCGACTTCCTGCACAGGCGACATAATGAGATATGTGATTGGAATGCCCGATAAGGTTTTTATGTGACTGCTGAGGCAAGCTGATTGGTTTATGCAATCTTATAAAAGAATTGAAAATGAAGGCACGCAATCGCTTCTGTGTGTTGTTGTGTAAAAGAGGAAATGACATCACACGCCATGTTCAGGCTTCGCGATTTTTCTTTGTTGCCCAAGATCCAATATTTAATATTTTGCTATTTTGTGCATTAAGAAGTAACGCATTTTCTGCACTGTAAGGCACGCTGGATTATAAGGCGCACCTTCAATGAATGGCCTATTTTAAAACTGTTTTCATACATAGGGCGCACTGCATTATAAGGCGCATGGAATAGAAGCGAGAGTAGTGGCTGCGCTTCCGTGATGCGTCCACTAGATGGAGCTGCGCTAAAGGAAATGTCAACAAAACAATCAGATAAGTCAGTCAAACTTTTCAATCAGAAATGAAGAATGAAAATAATTAATGGAAATGGGAACAATACCTCGTGATTATATTCAAGAAACTTAGATCAATGAAAAAACAATCGAGGGTTTAAAAGAAAGAAAGAAAGAAAATCCCCACCAGAAGACTTTTCATTTTTTACAAAAATATTTTTCAGGTACAAAAAGCACTTTTAAGTTATTACATTTCCAGTTCCCTACGTTTCAGTGTTTCCGTAATATGAGCGGGCTCTCTCTTGTAGTATATTAACTTGTTTTTTTTACAATTCATTTGTTTTTAATCTTAGGAAAAGGTTTGTTTTAACTATCTCGTTGGTGTCATTTTTGGTTATTTAACTTTCTTTAAATACACGGGCGTAAGTTTTGCTTTAGGGAAATGTAATTTCACATCTACGACAGCAGGTGATGCTGTAGTGCTTTCGTTCTCTCCGTGCGGCAGTTATAAAATTTTTTTCAACGTTTTTTCCTAAATCACATTAATGTTTAATAGTATTTAGAAAACAATCAGCAAAATATTTTATAGATTTTTCTTCAGGTTAAAAATTTGCAATATTCAGGTGCTTATGTGTCAATGTCCCAGATACATTTAGATTTATTATACGGTATATTGATTTAATTTTTTTCAGCATCAATGATTCAGATGGTCCAAAATGTTTCTAGTTTGAGTAAGGAATTACATTTTTTTCTGGCACTTTGATGCACTTTAAGTAATTATTTTTTCTGTGTCCGATAAACCCGTAAAAAGTAAAGTTCAAGTTTGTTGTTTGTGTTCACGTTAAAAAGGCTGCCATTGTAGATATACTGACATCTTTTTACAGATAATCATTTTTATTTTTAGGCACGGCGGTGAGTGACTGGGGGCGGAAGTTAATTTTTTTCCTGGGCGCAAACATGATTTGAGAAGCGCGTTCTAACCCAACTGACTCAGCACTGCAGTTGCAGTTGCAGCCTTTGTCGCCCTCGCGTGGACGCTGCACTTATTGCAAAAGCTGTCCCCAAGCGACCGACGAAGAATTATCCTGAAGATCGAGCGGGCAAGCCGTGTCACGTATTAGAAAGCGAGCGGCTTCATGCAGCAGCCCCCATTCCCACTCCCACTCCCACTCCCACTCGCATTGGGAGGGGGCGGAGCTTCAACTTTGAGCCCGCTTTGTGCGTGCGTGCGCCCCAAACTTCATCGCGCATGCCGACTTTGTCAGTCGGGAGTCGCTTTGAGAAAGATGATGCTGAGCGTGTTGAAGTTTACTTGCGCCATCGTGACCAGGGCGCTCTTTCTCTTCGTGTCGCTGGCGGGCGTGTGGCGGGTGACGTGGGTGAAGGGGGACAACTTCTTCTGGTTGCTCACGCTCCTCTTCCTGCCGCTTCTGCTGGAGATGATCGTCACGCTCAAGAGGAGGAGAGGACAAGATTACAAATGGTAAAAGGCGCGATTTTGCAGTCTACTGCTGCTATTGTTTCACCAAACAATGAGGGCAGGGGCCCCCACCCCCATTAAGTCTTAAAAAAAAATCATTGTTATTAGTGCTTGGGAAACAGGACATGGAAATTTGGCCGAAATTCTCTTGCCACATTTAACTTAACAACTTTTAGCGAATTTCATTTGTACCGAGTAAAATGTCGCTTTTTTTTCTGTTCAATTTTGAAATGTGTAACTTAATATTTTTTCACAAGTTCAATTTACACATTTATAATATTTATCTATTATATTTTGGTTAGGGGTTAATTAATTCCCTTTTGTTTTAATTCAAAGATACTCCTATTAAATGGCTAAATAACCCTTTAGACTTCAGTTTTTTCCAACCTAATTTATATTACTATTTGAAAAGGTTGTAGATTGATAATGGTTAGCGATAAAGGCTCGGTATTATTGCTCGGTGCAATTTTGGTGCTCAAAAAGTTAAGGGTCTCATTAAAGTAATATAATATTGCTTGTAAAATGTTGCTTCATTTCGATTTGAGTGAATGTGGCTTTTTATTGTTTTTTTTACCGTGTACACTATTTGTTCAATAAACTTACTAAAGAAGGCAAGCATCTTTTTTGAAAACGAGGCCCCCAAAATTTTCGAAAAAAAAGAGAGGAAAGCTGAGAGCGTGGTTTCCGGGAGCCTTTCCCCTGAGCTATTCCAAGACGGGAAGTGCAAAACATGTCGACTACCAAGGAACACCCAAGCAGACCTTCAATTTGCTTCACTGCGTGTATGAATAAATCATAAGCGTATAACGTGAATTACGGATAATAGGAGATGATTGGAGCTCTCAAAAGTCACTTTGAAAAGGAGATCTAATGGTAGCTGAATGTTTGCTTGCATGACATCATCGGTTCCCGTTGCATGCTCTTCATGGAGGCCTTTGCATCTTGTCTTTCAGGTTTTCGCCTCCGATCTTTCTCTTTCTCATCAGTATCATTCCCTCCATTTGGATCCTGGAGCTGCACTACCAGCAGGACAAAGCCAGTGACCCCCAGGTTTGATTCTTTGCCGTCTTCCGGCTTCTTCTTCTTCTCCAAATTGCAATTCCTCGCTCATTAGGCTCAGCTCATTGCTTTGTTTGACCACAGCTTTTAGCTAACATTTATCTACCTAATACAATTTCAGGTTCATGTACCGTATTTTGCAAACTTAGAGCAGTGTTCTTGTTTGCCTGCGTCCCTGCGTCCTAGACGGATCATTTTTGCCATATTTTCAAATCAACGTGCGTCCACTGGACGCAATTTAAAATGTCACTGTATTGATATTGAAATAAAAAAGGATTTTTTTTTTTAGTTTTGGTGTCTTTTGTTTTACGTCGGAAGCGCGCTGTGCAATGACGTCACCGCGAAGCCCATTCTGGAAAGTCGCACGATAACAAGCAATGGAGGGAATTCAACCGCCGCGTCCTAGTTGAATGCCGTCTTGTTTCGTTTTGCAACCTTGCGTGATCTTGTTGTATAAGCAAAAAGCCTCCTAAAAGTGCTACCTTTAGGCCCGAAGCAACATCAACGCTGCAATTTTTATATTTCGTATCAGTGACAAATTAGGTCATACACAATCAGGTAACAATGAGCCCGAAAGTAAAAAGCAAAAACGCTTCGGAAGCTCGAGAAGAGGAACAAAAGAGACATGTGAAGCACATGTTTTCTTTTGTTCTTACGCTGGGTAATATCCACTTTTAATCTACTTGAATATTTTTCTATAAGAGGAAATTTAGAATGATCTAATCACTCTTATGACTCATCTCAGAGTCAGGAAAGATTATTTTGGAGGATGACCTTGCATCCAATATTTTCCACATTATCATTGCTTTATAAGCAATTTTGGTCCATGTACTGACAATACACGATTTATTCCTAACAGATTTACTCAATAGTTATAAATACAGTCATCAGGATGGAGTCTGTCAGGGGGAGTAGTGCACTCTTGTATGGATCATTGATAAAAGTGTCGCTAACTATATTTGAATATGGAATGTGCTTGAGTAAGGTATGAACAGAGGGTATACGTCGTTGCAGTGCAAGAAGCTCGACTCGTGGGAGAACGTCAAGAGAGTGATCACCCTGAACGAGACCACGGGCCAAAACCTCACATACCACAACTACCTCGAGGTAACGCTGACTTCACATTGCTGTATTATTAGCCTGGGCTGCCGTGCGATGACGGACATATTTGAAATCATTTTGGTAATTTATTGGAAAACTACTCAGCCGTGTCAGGATTCTGAGTCGCGACAGTAGACCAAAATAAAGCAGGTTTGGCAAGATGCTCACGCGTGATGTCAGCAGTGTGCATCAGCTTTTCTTTTAAAGAAAAAAAAAGGGCTGCGCAAGGGACTTAGAGTATGTTAGGAGGATTAAGTCTCAAATGAGACAACCAAATTCAAATTCTGATGAATTGTGGTCCAACATGAAAATTTAAGGTTTCAGGTGACAAGATACAGTCAGCCCTTTAACCCTCCTGTAATTCCCCAAAAGTGTTTCAAATTTCCCACATTGTGAGGGGTCAATGAATGCCTCACCAGTGTAACGTCGAATGCGTTCCAAGCAGGTGTTTATCCTTTTCCTCACGACGCGGCTCGTGTTCTCTTTGCCATAATTACCCAAAATTGGACAAATATAAAATAAAAAATCTCTTAAGGGTTAAGCACCCTGCGCTAGAAACACTCGTCACCCCTACTACCGCATTTCTTCAGCAACCAGTCAACTTATCCATTGCCCGGGGGTAGGATTTCTAAGCTTCAAAATTTAAGTTACAAAGAATAGAAGGTGAGAGTGCTGTGAACCAGCCGCCTTTCGGTCCTGAAGCCAAGTTCTTAGAGCCAAGACCTTCCCGACCTACCGCCACCCCCAACTTTGTGTCAGACTAACACAGACGGTCAACACCTCGCTGACACAATATCAGTCGAAAGTCCGAGTCAAACGAAAAAAACTACTAAATCCATCGCTAATTACTCCAACACTGACCTGACATGAGATCTCGGAGCGTTGAAGTTTTAGAATCGCCGACAAATTGGGTTCGCAGTGCGGGGAGAATAAACACGCTAGGAACATTGCACAAAGATGCTAGTGTTGACGTAATGCAAGGCAGCACCAGACGTCTCAAAAGTCTCAGGCAGAACTGACCGTTTGGATGAGGAGGGGGGTGAGACAAAGAGCCTTCTCAGGAGTACTGGCCGGAATCCGTTGAGAAAAGTCAGGAAAAGTTGACTGGTGCAATTAAGGCACCGGTGAACAGAAAGACAGCTTTAATGCAAGACTGCAAAAAAAAAAACACGCTGTTGAACGGGAGTCCAAATAAAATGTGTTACTGTGTGACAGCCAAATCTGCAAGGGCGTTGTGATTCGGCAACAAGGGTCAGGTGATGGAAGGCGCAAATCCAAATGCAGGGAGGACGGAGGCAAGGTGCGCTCGAAAATAATCTAATGTACGGATGAAAAAAAAATACGAAAGAAAAGCGCTTACGACGTAACCAACAAAAAACTAACTACCAAAACACTCAACGGGATGACGTGGAACTGACAGAAACATTTACAACAACACGCCGACAATGACCTGACAAAAGCTGAAAGGAAACAGGAAACTAACAACACTCAAACCTAACGAGACAACAAGGAGTACCTGGACAAGACACAATCGGAACAGGGAGCTGATTGGCCAACACAATGAAAGGGTTAACGTGGACAGCTGGACGCAATCACACCAACAAGGAAAACAGAAACATGAATTAACATGAACATGAACAAAAGAACAAACCACCCAGCCGGTGAAAAGACAAACCCAAGCCCAACGAGAAGAAATAGAAAACCCTGACACTAACCAAAACACAAACAAAACACCACAGAACATAACAAAGAGAAAATGCACTTGAAAGTCCAATGCGTCCGTGTCAGAAGAAGTGGCCTTAGAATTGACCCTTGGGGAACACCGCAATGAAAAAAAAAAATCCATTCAGATGCAAATATCCTCTCCGGTTTTATGAATTGACCCCTGGGGAACACCACAATGAAAAAAAATCCACTCAGATGCAAATATCCTCTCTGGTTTTATTACCACAGATAGTAAAATTGCTGATATAACATTGGAACGTTTTACAAGTCAATATTTGAGCAATTGTGAGATCGCCAAAAGAGCATGAGTCATAGATACACCTCAGAAAGCTTTTATCCCCAAAAAGAAAACATGTGCCTGGTCCCTTTTCCTTTTCAGGGTGGGGGTAGGCTCCAATAACATCCAGCAGAGTCTTGTAACAGCGCGTGAACCCGGTTAGCTGCATGCTACAACTGTCCGAGCCAAGCGTAAACACATCCAGATGTCCGTTTACGTAGAAACAACATCATCCTTTCTGGGTCTTCCAGAACATCAACCAGGCTTTGTGCTCCAACGAGTGGATCCTCGCCCTTCATCAGATCCTGCTCATTCTCCTCATCGTGGGAAAGTGGCTTCTGCCCCTGGGGGGCGGCGTCACCAGGGACGAACTCTCCCAGCTCCTTCTCATCTTCGTGGGCACGGCGGCGGACATCCTCGAATTCACCAGTGAGACGCTGTCGGATGTCAAGTGGGTGGCTCTTATCGCGTTTGTTCAGCGCTTTAGCAATATCCTCCTGAGAAACAACCTTTGCGTTTGTGTCCACTCTTCTGTCCGTTTTGTCTTAGTAAGACAGCAAAGCGAATTGCATCCCACCCATAAACATGAGAGGTCATTAGAAAGGCCGGGATGTCCTCTACCGAGCACATCGGGACTCAGTAGGGTAGCTCCAATGAATCAAAAGATTTAGATGCAGGGGCGGGGCTACATGGTGGCCAGTGGTGACCTTTGCCACCCATTGCTCTCGTGAGCCGGAAAGTAAACCGGGAAAATGATACGCTTCGGAAGGTCGAGAAGAGGAACGAAACTCACGTTAAAGCTAAACTAACACTCAAAGTAAAAAACTGACTGTTCTACTAAAATTGACAAAGTCATAACAGTGCTTGTGATATTAAGAAGATGACGATGGATGATACGTGTAAGTTCATTCGATTATTTTAATAAACTACTTTGTGCTTTTTATTCCGCAATTTTGGGGATTCCACACATTTCTGTTGGGACCTTTAGCTTTTGACTAATGCTAGTCCTGGGACCCAACAGTTTCCGGAGGTAAAATGAGCACTGGTCCCTCATTGGCCACACCACTCTTTGCGCAAAATTTTGATATCTGTGATTTTTCTCCCAAATTTGCTTGCATGCGTCGACCCCTTGAAACCCGCCAGTTAATTATATGAACTGCGTAATTACAATCAAATATTGTATCAAGCTGTGTATTCTCTTTTCCAGAGAGAACAGTCCTCAGTTGGTCTATATCATCTTAGCCGTATGGACGTGGAGCATGTTGCAGTTCCCTCTGCATTTGGCTGGTGAGTAAAAAAAAAAAAAAAAAAAAAGAGGATACTTTTATATTAGGGGTGCGCAAGTGCTGATACCAGGTATCGGTATCAGGCTGATACCAGGGTTTATTTCAAGGTACTCACGATGCCCTCTTGTGGGGGTTTGAAAGAAAATGTCTGTTCACATTCCAAACACGTGTCCTGCTCGTTTTCGACAGTGGTGAACTCCAAGTCGGACTCGGCGGACGACCAGGACGTACGCGAGGTTTCCCTTCTGACCAAACACAGCACGGACATTTGGAGTGTCGTGGAGGCTTTGTTTATTCAGGACGGCCCCTTCCTGATGGTGCGCCTCACTGTCATGACCTACTTCGACGTCTTCCATCAGATGCTGGTCTTCTTCGCCATCAAAAACTTCCTGGTGGTCATTTTGAACATGTACAGACTGGCAGTCATCTGCCAGGACTTCAGAACTTCTCGGAGTGGCAGCGGCTTGGGCAGCGCCATACCGTAATTAGTGTATTGATTGGACTTCTTCTTTTGTCTTTTTGTGTCCTGTAAAGTCAGTTCAGTGTCCATGCATGAGCCTCTCTGTTACTAAAGTCAGAAGACGGTTGATCAGTTCTCATAGAGGACTGGACTGGAGTAACCGGAGCGGCGTTAAAACTGAAGACGCCAGCAGACCAACAGGAAAAGAGGAAGCAGGACAAGAAAAAAATGGGGTGCTGGAAGTTTCTGGATCCTTTTGAAAGTGTCAGCACAGGAAGAAAAAAGCCAAATAAAATAGTCTTCGAGCTCAGATAAGATAAGATTTCCCAGCCCATTTCTTGCAGTCTGAGCATGCTCAGAAGACATGGGAAAATATGTTTTGAGTGCTGACCGAATTTAGGGACTGGAGGAAGCGTTTGAACTCAGCCACGGATGTGAAACAGAATGGAACCAAGTGTAAACACTGGGTATTTACAGTATTTCTAGCAATGCTGACTTGGGATGTTTGTTCCTGTTTATTGCTAGAAAACAACCCTCTCTTCAAGCGTTCATGTTATTTTTACAGACATATTAGAAGTTAAAATCCTCCTGACAACATAAGAATATTATACTGTGAACTGTATTTCAGGAATTAATTCAATTTCGTTTGTGTTGTCGTTTAAAAATAGTGTTATTCGTTACTTTAGATGTGTCTCAAAAATGAATCTGTACCATTGTCCTGATTTATGTAGGAATTTTTACATTTTCAATAAATAAGATAGCAGTTTCGCATAGGAAGGGATGCAAGGAATTGCTATCATTTTTGTGATATATTCTTCCAGTTTGAAACCTGCTTGATTGTCAATGTCGTGGTATTAATTTGTTCATCCCCAAAACTCGTCAGCGTCAGAACTTCCAGGAAAATAACCAGTCATTTGTCGCCTCGCTGTGGACATTAGGGGAGTTACACATTACTAGTGATAAACATATTTTTTTTATTGTGAATCGGTACCTGAAAGTATTATGTTGCCAACAAACAAACGGAAAAACGTTGATACATACTGAAAAGTTGGCAGCTGTTCAAAACAAAAGACTTCATATTGACCTCTGACCTCAAATGCCCGCTAAAATACTCCCCAAGGCGGAAAACGTATTGTTAATACACTTTATTATATGAAAAAAGATGACGTGTGGCATAATTACATTTGGCACGGAAAATTAAACGTAATTTAAAATCAATGGATAGATCAGTATTGCAGAATAGTGCTGATAATACATCTCCCAGAATGCACTGGGATAGCCACACTCATGACGTAGTGGTCTCGCGTTATTTGCTAGCAGGTACTATTCATTGCTTCCTCCTCATTAGTTCGAATTAAGTTTAAAAAGTAATTTCGAAACACACAGAATGGGTTATTATTGTTTTAACGCATGATCATGTTCAATCGTTCCATTGACAGTCTTCTCGAGGTTATTTCTCACAAGGTGACAAGATTGTGCTTGCTCACTGATACTTTAGCCTGCTAGCTAGCACAAGGGAACCGCTTCACAACGTAAATGTTTTCCAGACAGACACGCTCTGTAGAAACCACATGTCCCAGAGTGCACCGCGAAAAGTCTCTATAATGATATAGCACTTTCTAACGGTATTGTTTCACTACATTAAACAAAGCAGACAGAACTGAATTTTAGGTTTTGCAGGTAATTTCGTTCAAAATAGATGTGAAAGAATTGAATTCTGTTTATTCACTAATAGACTGATCAATAAATAAAATAGTAAGTAAATAATGGCAACAAGATGAGGCCAGGTGCCTCAATTCAACCTTTGAATATTATCATGACCTGAATACATACTCTGCACAGACCTCAAGAAAAATACAATGAAAAAGCAGATTCGTTTTTTTTTTAAATTATTCATACCTGACTGCAAGTGAGCAATGACTTGCTATTCAGCTAAAGATAGAGAGTGGTGGCTTTCTAATAAACTGTAATGTTATACATTCTCGGATTGGAGCACAGTTACACAGTCGTCAACTGGTCAAATTGTAGGCAGTGCGCGTAAATAGCCAATAGGGGGCATTATTTAGCAACATTTGAGCGATGGTGTTTTTTTTTGCAGCGTTTTCATCGCCATCGTGCGGTGAAACTGCGTCACCCCAACAGCATTCCATTTCAAATCTGCTTCCTCATCTTCACTTCTCGTTCGGAACAGGTGGCCTCCACCTGAATGTCGACCCCAAAGATGACGGTAAAAACAACCACCCAAGGACCGAGCGGGTGAGCTGACGCATTCGGCGTAACATGACCCCACTCCCTTCAAGCGAACAGAACTGGGCCGGGCTTCTTTCGCAAAGCGGACAAGTCCAACCCTGTACGTCCCAAACCAGGTTGACGGCTGCATTGCACACACGGGTGGGGCTTTTTTTTTTTCCTCCCCCGTCTCCCTCCCTCCTCTCTCTCTCTCACAAAGACACTAAAAAAAGCCAGGCGGCCGCCGCACAGCAATCCGAGCAAGCAGGCAGACGAGAGCGTCCCTTTTCGCTTCCTTCTTCGCTTCCTTGAGTCGTCCGAAGCCTCGCCATGTTCCGCTGCGGGATCGCCTACCCACGCTGCAGGTGGATCGTGCCCCTGCTGCTGCTCTTCGCCATCATCTTCGACATCATCGCCATCGCCGCCACGTCGGGCTGGGTGACGGACGAGGAGGGCAAGTCGCACTACGCCAGCATGTGGGAGCAGTACCACGGACGCAACGACCAATGGGAGGGCAAGTCCCTCATGGAGTTCCGTAAGTGGCGCGCAACTCCGCCATCGGGGACGCTAAGTACAACTTGTCACGCAGCGTGCAAAATGCAACACCTTGCTGTCGGAATCCACTTCGGTCCGAGGTGGGGGTAGGGAGGCCTAAACTTTGGAATCCTCTGCCCCCCACCTTCCCGTCTCTTATCATATCCGGCATGGGAACACAAATACAAAACCTACAATGCCCGCTAGAGCCCAGACCTCCACGAAGCCGAATCTTGGAGTTTAAAAACGAAATATAAGTTAAAAATGGTGCTTTCAAGCCATTAGATTTGGTTTTGTCTCATAAACTACACAACGTTTCATGATTAATCACATTTTTCACTGCAGGGATGCAGAAAGTACTCAACATTTTAAAAATATATATATGTGGCTTGCATCCAGATGTCCAAACTATGGTACAGGGGCCATATGTGGCCTTCTATCCGCATTTTAGTGGACCGCGGCTAAAAAACAAAAAACAACTCAAACCCAAAAACCGATTAATGAATTTTCAAAGAGGAGCTTTCTTTGATACTTTAATTTGATTTTTATTTTTTATCCCCAAAATACCTGCATTCATGAAATCTGCGAAGATGGATTTTTTTTCAGCTTTTGATCCTATCACATTGCTTCTTTTGTTAAAAAAATTAATACATAAAATCCATTTGTTTTCTCTAAATATAATGGCGTAATAATCGCTACGAGATACCACTAAAAACGTAGTCCCGAAATGTAATAATGCAGTTTGTTTTCAAGAATGCTTTAAACTAGCGTGATTTTACCCAAAAATATACATCTTACAGAAAGTTAAATCTTAAAAGAAAAAGGTTGAAAATGGCTAAACTAACATCAGCTAAATTTGAGTGCAAGCAATTTGCGACCAGGCAAAATGTCCACTACTGATTTGGTTTTACGACCATTCGGTGCCCACAGGACGGAAGCAGCAAATGTCCGCCATATTTCCAACGTTGATTCGGCCTCATAAACCATCAAGTGTTGAATTTCTGGACTTCCTCTGTAGTCTCCTTCAAGAATTTCCCCTCAACTTTCATTTTTGCACTGCTTGGCTTTCAGCACCATGACAACACAACCGCATAACAAGAGACACTTTTGTTGCGTACTTTGCGGAGCGCCGGTGTGCTCGTTCGCCCGTGAAAATTCCCCCTGACGTCTCGGTGAAGCGCGACGGCGAACGCGGCGGGACCGCTCCACTTCCTGGCCAGTTGTTTGCATCCGCTTCTTTGTTTTCTACACAAGCAGAACAAACGCAACCGGAACAATGGCGCTAACCTCAACGTTGTTATGATCAAAAACGGACAAATTAACATTTGACCTAGGGACACTGGTCCGCATTACACGAAAATCAATATTCCTAGTCGTGAAGTATGGGTGCGTCCTATAAACGGTAACTTAAAAATGTGTTGTTTTTTCTTATTCGGCACCGTTCCAGCAAGATCGATCCGAGTTCTGACACGCAGATGTGAATTTTATATATCAGCCATATCATACTTACGATAATTAGCGCAGCCAGTGCCTGTTGCAGCTAAGAAGCAGCTCGTGTTAGCTGACCTTGGTATGGCATTATTTTCGATAAAAGAAGCGAGCAAATTGAACCAACATCCGAGTCTATCCTTGTCAACACACAGAAATATTCCTAAAACGGAAAGAGAGATCTCGTCAAACGTTTGTCTCCAGCTGATTCAATTAAAAGTACATCGGTTAGCGAACACAGAAAGGTATTTTGTTTGACTCGTTTATTAACGAAAAGGCAACCGCTAGTGCAGGCCGATTTCAAGCATTTTCATGCATCTTTCAAGGCAGACAGAACATTGCACTTTTGACTTTTTAGACATATGAAAGATTGGATTGCATTCTTTACCTAGAAAAAGAAAGTAAGAGTCTACGATATTCCATTCTTTAGTAATGGCTGTTTGAAAATAATTGAAGTGACACCAAGCTATTGAGCGAGGAGATAATGAGCTTTTTTTTTTCTGTGAAAAGATGACTTTTCCGCACAATATTTTTTTAGGAGCATCCGAAAGACCTCAACTTCGATAAAATATGAATGAAAAAAAATAGCAAATAGGAATTCTTGTCACTGGCACACAGCCTAAGTATTTTACTTGACGAAAATTCTTGTCCGTGGCGCTGTAAATTACAATGAAAAATTAGTTAAATTTGTTCATCTTTAGCTTTATAGATACAGTACTTGAAGCTCAAACATTCAGAATTGGATTTCTTACAGTTCTTGTCTCAACTGAACAAAAACCAGATAAACAGTCTCTCATTTTGTCCAGCTTTTTGTCCTCAAGTGGAATTTCCTTGACTTTTTGGGAAACTACAACTTTTTTACAACAATTTTTGCAATTCTAATCCACTTAGGACTGTAGAATGGAAGGTCTAACATCTGAATATGGACAATTTTCCATTGCCAATCCTGTTGTAAGACACGCTAACGCCAAGACAGTGACTCGCAAAGGGAGAAGCTGTTTGACTCAAACCTTTTTGCCGATTGTCAGCCAAATGGGATTCTTGAGGTTTGTGAGGAGAAGCAACCTGCCCAACACGTCTGGTGTGTGGAGGGAGCGAGACGGAGTTACAGTTTGAGCGAGAAAGAGAGAGAGAGAGAGAGAGAGAGAGCGATGCCTCCGGGCAGGGAGCCAGGCATTAGTAAAACACACACACACGCGCAGGTATGAATAATTGAAGGTGTTGGCTGATCCACGCAGTAACGACAAACTGGATGGAAGACGAGGCTTGGCCCCATTGCGGTGCAGTTACACCAAAGCGGCTCGCTTCCGTACTCTAAGCTCACATTTTAGTGTCCAACATACTTTATCTGGTCATAAATGAATGATTTTCTCATTCTCTATTGTATTTTACTGTGCAATAAATAGAAGTAGGCCGGTGTGATATTTTCTGGGCCGACAGATGCTCATTATTAGGAGGATTGTTATCTGAACTTTGTGCAACTGCGATTTCATTTTCAGGCGGCAGCCATTGACAAAATGGCCGCCCTGAGATGATGAAAAATAGGTGGAATTTTCTGCTTAACTCATTCAATGCCAACTATGTATTTTTACTTTTTTTTT
Source organism: Hippichthys cyanospilos (assembly GCF_059441005.1). Taxonomy (NCBI): domain Eukaryota; kingdom Metazoa; phylum Chordata; class Actinopteri; order Syngnathiformes; family Syngnathidae; genus Hippichthys; species Hippichthys cyanospilos. The sequence continues at coordinate 1,593,543 of NC_142376.1, forward strand.
AAGGATACATTAAATCCCAGATACTTAAGTATGGATTTAATATCTAAGTATCTGGACATTAATATCTATAATGTACTAAGTATCGATTTAATGCTGAGATTTTAATGTCCGTGCTCTTAAAAATCAGGAAAATACGGTCCGGATTTGGCCCCCAGGCCTTGAGTTTGACACCTGTGGTTTATGTCATTCTCACATTATTTTAGCCAAGAAATGGCATGTTACTGGTAGTATGATAATGAAGACATGTTTTCACCACCTGGGTGAAATTTCAGCTCCCTAATATATTCTTTCAATGCTTTCCCTTTGATGCGAAATGCCCTCCATGTAAAGATCAGAGGATTGGAAGGTTCCAATTTGTGTTTAGCTTACCTGGTAAAATGCATCACACGATCGGTTGGTATTAGAGTAGCATACATTTCACAGCAGCTCCTTCCGAGCGTGCGGTTGTATTCCATGGGCGGTCCATCTGGAGCGCGTGGTCACGTGGCGCCGCAGAAGGCGAGCGTGCTGTTGTGGGGTGTGGCAGACCTTGCTTCAAATCAGCCCGGGCCATAAATCCTCATCTTTGTCGTTTAAGCTCCCGCAATGTTGCAGGTGTACCTAATGTTGTGGCCAGTAGCGTAAAGAGAAAACGGCCCCCCCGCTCGTGGCGGTGACTGTAAATGAGATCACGTTCTTTGACATTTGTGTTATTGCTAAAAGTGCGTCCTCGTTAACATGAAAAAAAGAAAGAAAACATTTAACTCAAATTGATGCAATGTTTACTTTTTACAGAGTTTGTACAGGTTACAGCTTATTCAGAATCTGAAAAAAAACAAGCGCTTCAAATGAATCAAACTGCCTGAAATAAAAACAAACTAAATTCTTCTTCTCTCTCTCTCTCTAGTCATTTGAGGGAGTGCATCCGCTATTTGAGAAGGACTGTCTTAGTGTGACAGACAGATGATTTGTTTTTCTTGTTTGTGTGTTGCACGTGCAGCATGGGCGCAGGCGGTGGCCGCCCTGATGATCCTCGGCCTCCTCATCCTCATCGGCGCCTTCATCCTGTCTTGCGTGGCGCTGTGCTGCACGCTCAACGTCACGCTGCTACCCTTCATCGGAGTCATGCTTATTGTTGTCGGTAAGAAACGTACAGTATACTGAATGTAAATAACTTGTTGTTTTTTATAAATGGATTGTTTTTATGGGGTTTTACAGTCTGAGGGGTACGTGTACCCCTGAAGAAAGGTTACGGCACTTCACATGAGATTTTGGCAGGATTTATGCAGGTGTAAGAAAATCTAATTGAGTGCTGTTTAATGGCATCACAGGAACAGTAATGTTTTCCGATTAAGAGCAAATGAATTGGAACATGAAGCAACCTATTGCAAAATTTGCTCTCCGGACTCCTTTGAAAAACATTGCATTCATTTTCATATTTGCAGTTTCATACAGATGCATGTTGTTACACAATGCAATGTTTTTTTTCCTAATATATATACAGTATAGGAAATAATTGTAATCTGTGTATGTGTGTATATGTATACACACAGAGTATAGAAAAAAGAACCAGAACGACAACACTTTGGAGGCTTATTTAGTATAAATTTGATCAAAATAAAACATAATGCTTCAGAAAGCTTTTCAGTATGGAAGTGAACATATTCCACGCTTTTTTTTTTTTTTTTTCAGTTAGGGCAAGGCATTGTTCAGGTTCAGGCCCGCGTTGCCACGGAAACAGCCCTCTACTGTACAAAGCGCCCCTTTGGCCACGTTTCCGCGCCGTGCGCGCCGTTGCCGAAGGGACCGCTGACATCTGCTCTTATACCCACTTACACGCGCGTGAAGAATATTAGCGCATTTGTTTCCTCCCTTGGCTGAACGCTTTGAAAAGGTTTCCAGCCCGCTTTTGCTGCGGGAGCGCCCAGGAACAAAAGGTCACGCAGAGGAGTGAAAGCGCAGAGCAGTAAATGTTGACGCTTTCTGGAAGCTGCCGGGAGGGATCCGGTCCCAAAGAAAAAGGACGTACTGAAAGAGGCGGGGAGAGATGGGGCGGGCTTTGGCGCCATTGCTGGACCGCAAGAAAGAGTGACTTGATTGCGTATGGAGTCGGGGTGAAAACTTGCTTTTCTTTTTTTACTTGTTTTGCTTCAAATTGGGCGCATTGAAGGAATATTTTACTAAAGCTAGATGTACAATAACATGAAAAAAAAGTGAGTCATGTACAGTACGTGCAGCAAAACAGCTTATATGAAGGTTTTACAAAAATGAGGTGTACAGTGATCGCCCCTACTTCGCTGTTAGTGGGGGGGTGTCGAAGTCTGAAACCCGCAAAGTAGGGTACCAGTTCCTAGATTTCTATGTACGCCGCAGTAACCGTAAACAATCCTTTTTTTTTGTATTTTTTGCGTATTTTATTTCCTTTCTCCTATTGTTCAACATGACATTATCCTTATTAACATTATTAACATTGTTGTATATTCATGAAATAACTAATATGACTTAGTTTGTTGAGAATTTGTTCTCAGGACTGGTTATCTGCACCACGACTCCGGTAAAAGAGTACGCAAGTCATCACGTTGAACTTCACATTTATTTTGGCTCATGTATGGCGCATCATGTAGTATCTGTTGAATAATAAATCAACAACAATCGTAAAGTCAGTCAACTAACATATAAACACTTCATCTATGAATTTACTGTATTTTTAGCCGACATTAGCGGGTTAGCAACAACTAACAACAAGGCAGTAGCGTGCGTAATCAACATAAATGATAATAAACTATAAATAGGGGCTTACGATGTCATTCACTACGTCACCGTAACGAGCCGAATGACGCGCAGAGAACGTAAAACAGGAAACGGAAATGCAACGCGACCCGACAAATTAAAAGCATGCATTTCAAAATAAGATAACGGACGTCACGAACTCTTAACGCTTGAAGAATTCCTAACATAGTTAACTAATATTTCTTAGTTATTTGATGAATACAGTACTGTATAATGTACTTTTTTGCTTTTTTAATTTTTTTCCATTTTTGTGCATTTTTTAAATGATTTTTTATTTTGAAGTATTTTTAATTGTTCCTGGAAAAACCCGCAAAGTACCGAGACCGCGATATCTGAGACCGCAAAGTAGGAGGGATCACTGTATCGTGTTTCGCGATAGTCCTTACATCGCCGCAAAACCGGCGATCCGTCTTTTTCACGGTAACAGAAAATACCAGAATTCGCACCTTCTCCACCGGCGCGTCGGATATTTGTGAAACGACAGCAAATCTTTGAAGAAATCCTAAAAGCAACGTTGCCCGTCCTGTGCAGTTGTGCTGCAGGTGATCGCCCTGATCATCTACCCGGTCAAGTTCAACGAGCAGATCTTCGAGGGCCACTACTACTACACGTGGGCGTACGGCTTCGGCTGGGGCGCCACGCTGCTGTGCATCGGCTGCGCCGTGCTCTTCTGCTGCCTGCCGCGCTACGAGGACGAGCTCACGGGCCTGGCCAAGACCAAGTACCTCTACACGTCCGCCTAAAGCCCCCGCAGACCCCTCCCCCCCCTCGCCCCGACCGCCACCGGCAGCGTGTCCTCCTCCGCCTCGGAACATCGGTCCACTTTCGCCCCCATCCAAGACGGAGGGCGCGTCGGCGAGTCGGAACCGTTTTGTCCCCCGGCGCTCCAACGTATGAAACGTCACCCAAGTGCCTACGCTTCGATCGGTCCATCGATCGATCGACGGCTCCTCCGGACTTTTTCATTGGGATTTCCTGATTCGGACTTTTCGGTGCGGGGCCATATGATCCGGAGCGATTGATCTCCTCACGACAAATGGAACCGGGAGGGCTCTTGGTTTTGATTTGGCAACGGAGCCACGCGGTTTCATTGGGAGCATTTGTTCCAAGGTAGTTGATCCCAAAGGATTTTTCGGGGAGCATTGATGCAGGAGCCGGCGACCTTAAAAGATTGATCCGGTGTGATCTGCAGAAAATTTTCAAGAGCGAATACCGTTGAATACCGGGCGATTGATCTGGAGCAAATTGTGGAATTTCTTCTAGAGCAATTGTTGTAGAGCCTTTGATCTTGAAAATTTTGATCCGGAGCAATTGATCCAAACCGATTCGTCCAACCTGCTGTAGACCAGAAAATGCTCAGCATTTAAAACTTCCGATTGATCCGGAGATTTTTCGAGAGTGAATGATCTGGAACGAACGCAAATTATCTGGAGCAAATGATCTCAAGTGATTGCAACTGATTCTGAAAATTCCTTGGAGCAGACGATCCTCAGGAATTGTTCAGAATTTTTCAAAAGCAAGGAATCCGGAGCAATTGTCTCGGACCGTTTTGTTTTGGGGCAAACGATTGTTTCAGACAATTGATCCAGAGCGTTTGTTCCAGAACAAATGAAGCGATGAATCCGCAGTTGGTTGATCTACCTGATCGTGCTCTTTTGAGATAAAAAAAAAAAAATGCGATTGTCCAGTGTGATTGATCTGAACAGTTTATTTTGGAGCGATTGATCCAGGCCGCCACGCAAATTCGAACAACAAATATGTTAAAAATGCTCGTCATTTGTAACAATCAGCATTTTTTTTTTTGGGGGGGGGGGTGTTTGCATGCTATTTTTGATATGGATAACGCTTCCCCATTCTGGCATCGAAGCCGCAGTGGTGGATGGGAATTTCACAGGTCGGAATTGTGAACGGCTGGCTGGCTTCTTGTGTATCTTTCCATATAAAATGTGCTTAATTGTCACCTTCTTGACATTTGTGATGTTTATTTCCTCATCTGTTTTGCCTGCACGTTTGTATTTGTCTCCATGGGGGTTAACTTCACTTAGCATTAGACGCTGCGTGACGTAACTGCGCTAAAATGTATTTTGTGAGATTTCATCTGTTAGGGGATTTAGGATTTGAAAAAGAATGTGTGTACGCTGCCTTGATTGCGATATTAACTTTTTGTTGGTATAAAGGGAGCAAGCAAAATGTACCCCGAATGTGTGTGTTTTTGTTTTTTTTATTAATGACTTTGCTGTGTATTACTGTTTGGGTTTCATTTGAAATAGTGAAGGCAGGAAGTAACATTATTCAGCATGGAAAAGACCAAAATCTTTCATCTGATGTGCCTTAGCTGCTCAAAAGTCAGATTTTTGCATCAAAAATACTGTAAGTCACAGGTGTCAAACTCAAGGTTTGCGGGCCAGATCCGGCCCGCCACCTCATTTTACGGGGCCCGCGAAATGCTGATTTGACTTCAAGTTTCCGGCTAAAATACCAAACTTGCAAGTTGTCTTCAACTTTTACACATTTTTTGGAGGAAAAAAAAACGTTTTTTTTCTTCCCGATCTCTTTTATGAACAGTTTTTCCCAGTCTGTGATTTCAAAACCAGCTAACTCTTCAAATTGGTTTGAATTGCAGTCATTCCGGAACCTACGACAAAAAGTGTAACTTCAACGTGCCCCGCGATAAAAATGAGTTTGACACCCCTGGCATAAAAAGGATATTCTAGTCAGAAAAAAAACATGATTTTTGGCTGGCTAGCAAAAAGAGTTGATAAATATTTGAATATTGGGCTTGATCATGGCAGGTTGCATATGTGTTGACGGGCAGGTGGAAAAACACGTCTACTGTACTACTACTGTATTAATTCTCTTTGAGTCTTTCCTGTGGGCGTGTCACGTGTTGTCATTAAATACTCGCCTCTTATTGTTTTTCTGCTGTCGTGCGAACTGATTGTTTTTTCTTTGTTTTTGCAGTTTGTATTTTTATGCAATAATAAACTGTTTAATTTGGACAAAAAGCGATCCGTTTCTCCACTGAAATAAACACCGCAGCTCAAAAAGATTGCTATGGGTGGACGCAATGACTTTCTGTCATTGTGACTAATAGCGGCGTGTGTCACGGTGGACGACGCATGCCGCCTACGTACACAGCAGGTGTGGCATCTGTAACGCTAACGTCGGCAGAGAAGGATTTGAAGAGGAAGTGTGCGTTGTTTTAAAGTGCTTAACAAATAAAGTTAGTATAGAAAAGGACGGCAAAAATTCTGAGCTATTTATTAAGCGAATGACAGGAATGCTAAGCTAGGTGCTAAGCAAGCCGCTGCTCCCGGCTGCCAAACATGTGCCAAATGCAAACAAATAGTTGAACTTTGCCCTTGTTCAAGCCAGACACACGCACACATACACGGCGGTGGTGATAAGCACCCAATGACTCACGCACTCCGAGCCCCACCCTGGGACGGGCCTTCGTGTGGAATCTGACTTTGCTCCCGGCCCAGTGTGTTGTGTGTGTTTGTGTGAGACAGTTTCAGGGCGGGATGACTGCTGTGTGAGATAATGGCGGGCGGGAGAAAATGACACGGCCGTGTGAACGTGGGAGCATGTTTCTCACTAGAATAGACGATGAAGCGAAAATAGAGGCATCGCGCAAGAAAGTTTAGCTAATCTTGAAATTTGAATTCTACTTCCTGCGACTGCAACACTTTTTGATGGATGATTTCAAAGCGTATCAGCTCTAACATTTAATCATGTTTGCAACGTATGAGTGAAAAAAAATATATATTATGGATTTTTCTCTTGATCGCGGATTTTTCCTCCGTTGAGGACTGGTCTGCACATACACCTTCTCTCCCCCGTGATAAACGGGGGCTAACTTCTTCGTCGAGAGTAAAGTGGTAGGTGGAATTTAAACACAGAATAGGAATGACGCTCCTGTTTTCAGGAAGTGACACTACGCCATCTGCTGGCTCATATTAAGTGTTACATTCGAGGCTGCTGAGTTGATATCGTATTTTGTTTACAACCTTTTAGCTTTTAATTTGTTGTTGTTGTTATTCTAGTGGGTGTTGGTTTTGATACACCCTCGAGGTGCTTTCCAGTTGATCGTTGTGTTCAGGGTTCCCCCCGCCCCATGCATTTGGGTTTCAACACCTCATACCAGGACCAGAGGAAGGCGCCCCGATGATTTTTGTAGTGCTAGTGGAAAAAATGTGGGTCAAAAAGTTACTCTGGGGCACTGGGTTGTTAGAGCATGAAATTGCTTGCTCTCCAACTTTGGACACCAATTGCAATTTTGAGTTGCGTGCTGTTCATTTGTTTACGTTTTTTATCTTCTGTTCTAGTTTTTAGCTACCTTTTGTTTCATTTATTCTTATTGTACATTGTTATGTTTCCATTTAGCGTTGATATTTTTGTTAATCATGTTTTTTTTAATAACATCATTTTTTCTACAACGGGGTGAAACTGTGTCACGTGATGAATAAAAATGCAAATCAGCTTTTTGACTTTTCTACCAAGTTTTGCTTTCCGTCATCTTGAACGAACCGTGTGCACAAACACGTGCAAACTTGCCAAGTCATCATGGTGTCACAACTTGTGTTTGGTTTCCACTTTTGTTTTTCTTTCACCAGCCTGCTCGTTACTGGTAAACACGAGACATTTCTGCAGAAGCAAAAATATTATTTCAAAAGCAAATCAAGTTACTACCACTGAAACGGATGATTTTTTAATTATTCTTTTTTAGAAGATCACATCCCATCATTCAATAATTTGAAGGAGGAAACGTTCGAACACGTGAAATGTTATTTAAAAAGAAAAAAGGAAGAAATAAAACACTTTTTATTTTTTAACACTTTTTAATAAAATGAAATTAACAATGAAATGACAAAATGGGACAAAATTTGAGTATAAAACACAGCATGAAATAGAATTGATAATCTCTGTAATTACGAATTTTTTAGATAAAAATCTGTTTCAAAGAAACCAAATATTTATAAAACCAAAAATTGACAACCCTGTTTAAAAAGTAGGGAACAGATAGAATAATTTAAATATATGACAAAGAAAGATGACAAAAATGTTAAAAACGGGGGGAAAATGGATGATCAAACGTTTGTAGTTCATTGTAGTCTTTATTCTTCGAGTCGCTCTGCTGGTGGACGACCAAGACTGCTCCGCCCGCCGACGCCCCCCAGTGGCGTCTAGCGTAACAGCACCCGGGGGTGAGGAGGAAGCGAGGGAGGGAGGATCGACTTGAGTGAGGGAGGGAAAAAAATGGGTGGACGGAAAGTCCCTGCGTGGAAATCCCCTTGACTTGGGCTTTTTCCCCCCTCTCCTCTTTTTATTTTTTTTTATGTACATGGTTTTAAACGCTATCGTCGGTGCACACGCGTGTACTCGCAGTGAACGAGAGCTCGTCAAAGTGCGAGCGGTCCCCCCCCACCCCCCCAAAAAGAGAATAGCCTCGCCGAGAGGAGAAGCTCGAATGGCGCCGAGCGAGAGGACGAGGCTGCCGAGCATCCGGCGGCCTTTGTTGTAGCACCAGCCCCCACCCCCCCCGCGCACGTCGGCAGGTAAGCCCGACCCCGACGAACGTCGCGTCTCCTCGGCTCGGCCCGGCCCGGCCCGGCCCGATTCGCCAGGCGTGCCCGAGGAAAGGCTGCCGCTGCTTGCGGGGGCCTCCTCGAGTCGGCGGAGGAAGCGCCTCACGACGGCCAGCCATTGTTTACAAAGACGTCATCGTCCCCCGGCGAGCGGGCCGTCGCCGGGGCTCTTTAGCCGGCCTAGGGTCGCCTCTGAGCGGACGCTTTTCGGTGGGGGGCTCGGCGCCCGGTATTGTTGTCGTTGGACATTACGTCAGCCTCGTTGTCACTGACATGTACTAATGTGTGTTGTATGTCTGGGCCCCCAAGCCCCGCCACCCGTTTCCTCGTGCACCTGCCGCTGTTTAGGGACGTTAAGCTAAGGCGCGGGTGGCAAACCTAAGGCATCGGGGCCGAATTTACCCCCCCTTGAAACGACGTTTTCTGATCTTTTCGGAGCCGAGGCAATCCAAATCCAAAGTGCCCTAAAAACTATGGCGTCTAAAGTCCTGTTGTGCATGACTCGATGCACTCATTGTGAAATGTCGACCTATTAAGTTGATTTACGGTGTTCCCTCGCTACGTCGCGATTCAGTTATTGCGGCTTCGATCTAATGAAGGTTTTCATGCATAACTGCACCATAACTTTTCTATTTCACGTTTGCCTTGATAATTTTCTTCCTCTTAAGTGGCCTCGCCAAAATATAACAGTTTTTCAGTCGTTCTGGACATTTGTGATTTCAGTCGACTATAATCAAAGCAATAAACTTTAATTTAAAGGTTTGATTTATTACAAAATCTTGTGCAAAATGTTGATTGTGATTGATGTTGTTTTTTTTTTAAAATAAGTTTGAATGTCAAATTAACATCTTAAACATGTGCAAAAAATTGCCATTCAGAGCTCGTGCATAATTTTCTTCAATGCCACAGTGAAGTAGTTAATAATTAAGAGATCCTGTGTAAAATTTAAATTTCGCAATTTAGCTAATATTCAGAATGTCAATTTTTAAATTGTCAAAAAAATCGAGTTAATACAAATTTTTGCACAGCCCTTGTTTTATTGCGTTTGAAAAAATGGTACCCCAGCAGCTGACTTTTGACAATTTTTTTCTCAGGCTGTAATACAGTTTAAGGTAATTAATTAAAAAAAGAGAAAAATCCTGAGAGCAATCCACCAAGCCACTGTGCTTCCCAGAGCCATTACTGGTAATATAGTGTACAAACGAGTATGTTACATAAATGCCATCCAAGATATTTTGCCGTAAGGCGCATTTTTTTTTAATTGTCAAAACCAACCAAAATACAAGGGTGTCTGTCTGGTTATTTTTAACTTGTCCTGATGATTGTGTTGGTGGTGCTTTCCCAAGCAAGCTATAAATTAACTCCCCAATTAAAAAAAAAAATCAAAGAAGGGAATCTCCGGCCGTGGCTTCCTCGCAGACTAACCGTCTCCCTCCGTTGCAGCTTCCACCTTCCTCCTTCGCCGCCGCTTCCCGCTCCCCGCCGCCATGTCGCAGGGCCAGAACTTCCTCCCCAAGTTCCTGTTCGTGTCCAACCTGCTGAAGGCGGTGAAGATCCGCCAGCGGGTGCCCAACGACGTGGCCAAGCCGGCGGCCAGCGGCGGCCTCATGCACCACCTGCGCGGCATGCACCGCTACACGCTGGAGATGATCGCCATGAACCACTTCCCGCAGGCCTTCCGCGAGGTGGTACAGGCGGCCATCTTGGATCGGGTCATGCAGGCTTCGCTGGAGCAGGAGAAGAAGCTCAACTGGTGCCGGGAGGTGAAGAAGATGGTGCCCCTGCGGACCAACGGTAAGGGGCCGTGCGCCGGTTGCAAAACGCTCTCTTAGTGTGTCTGGTGGGTTGGGATCGGTTGAGGGATTATAGCGTTTATAGCGCATAAACTCGTTCTCCATACACCCGCAGTTTTTTTCTGCAAAGTTTTTTTTCAGGCAAGTATCCCTTAATCAGCGCAAGCCATTTTGGGATGAAATTCATGAAAAAACTACCTTTGGGGTGACATTTTTACTGGTATATCTAGGGGCATTTTCTTAGGCAAATCCAGAAAAATAGATTGTATGGTATCAGCGGTTTTATTTGTAGATTGTATAAGAAAATGGATCACAAATGATAATGCGCATCAGTATGAAATTTCAGAAAAATAGAGGCGTACGACATTTGCAAAGGAGTCGCAATAAGTTGCTTCCTATTCCAGTTAATTTGCTCTTCATTTGAAAAGAAAATGAGCCATACACCCGTTTGTGAACGTGTGGGCTCGAGTAAGGTTGCAGGACGTTCTGTAGTGGGACCTGTTGCATTTTGTTTCTTTTTTTTTTTTTTTTAACCGCATTTTATTCTTTTTTTCTACAGTAATGATTTTGTGTCTCGTGGGAAGTACTAATCGAAAAGTTAGAGGGTTCAGCACTACATGTGGCTTTCATCGGAGATACTTGGCTTCGCCAATCAGTCTTTTGTCTGTAATTCGTTCGATAACTGCATTGTTTTTCATGTACAATGAATACCTTTTGAAAATGCATTTTGCCTCTAGATGTTGACTGAAAACGACATCACATGTGCTCAGGGCTCAGTTTTTTTTTCTCCCACCAAAAAATGTTTTGTGCTGGTTAGGGATTACTTGCTTTTCTATTAAAAAAAAAAAAAAAATCCCAGGGGAAAAATTATCCCCCAAAAAGTTTGAGAATGAGAGCTACACCTGTTGCTTTTTTTTTAATGATTCATACATAAACTGTATATTTTGCTGAGATTTTATTTCATTTTTGCCTGTGCGGATCCCGTAAGTGACGGCAGCGAGGGCTTCTTGGGTTCCACATTTCTCCTTTAGTCACCCCGCTTTGGTTTTGAAGGTTGCAAAGTCATGTTTTCGTAAAAGGCACGCGGGGAAACTCTGTGGTTTCACACCCTTTTATTTACAACTCAGGGGTCTGCCCCCTCTTTGTCACCGCATGCGCGAGAGGGGTGTAAATCTCACAGGTTCTTAAATAGATTTACGTCGCCGGGAAGATTTACAGCGTGCCTCGCGCCCGCCGTCAGGTGTGTCTCAGCCGGCTAGGCCTCGTTAAATCAAACGTGACCAAGCTCTCGTCGCTGCCTACGTAAGTTGTCGTAAACAAAGCGCAGCTGTCGAGAATTGTACGCAGAAGTCTATTTTTAGAGCAGACCTTCAAGTAGTGCTGGGAGTAAACCTTTTTTTGAGAAAGACCTTTGCATGAGATCGTTAAAAAAAAACATAATTTTGGTCAAATTAGCAGGTGTCTCCTTTGTTGTGAAGAATCATGTATAGTGGAGTAATCACATTGTTTTGGCTCAGTAGTTCTGCTGACCCTGGAAACACTGATGCCTTTGAGTTTGTTTGCAGTTTAAACATGTAAAATTTGACGGTTCCAAATAGCAGTTATCCACCTTTACTGCTGATAACCAGAGTCAATAACGGGGCTGAAAAAAAAACCGAATTGGTCGATCATTTCAAAATAAAAAGCTGTCGGGAGGGCCCGTTCAAGTCAAGTCAAATTTATTTGTAATCACCACAGTCTCAAAGGGCTTCACGGGTGAAAAAGAAATCATACAGAACGTCACAAAAACACAACGGCATCCCCTGAACAAAATTCCCAGAAGATGACGGTAAAAACTGAAAAAAAAAAACATCTGGGGAAGTTAGGAAACCTTCAGTAGGGACCACAGATGGGAGTAGCGTCATTCCAGACTCAACAGGTCGCACTAGGTGCCAAGTGCTAAAAATAATAATACAAATAGTCATTAATCGTAGCACAGTAATAAATTGTATTGTGGGCTAGGAATGGACAATCGATTAATTTGTCATTTAAAAATCAAAAGATTTGAAAACGAGTGAAATCATGAAATCAATTATATTAAAATTGATTTTAACAAACAAATGTTGTTGGGTTTATTTCTCCCAATAAAAAAATAATCAACCTGATTGACTGAAGAAAGTCAAGGTTTTATTTTTTGACCGTATTTAGCCTTCGGTAAAAAAAACAAACAAAAAAAAAACCATCAGCCCAAACTGGCTTAGAAGGAAGCAGAAATAATCTCACCTTTGTATCGCGGTGACAGCATCGACGAGGAACTCGTCCCGGGCGTTGACTCACAATCTACTGTAACACGCTGGATTGGTTCCTCTTCAGAAAGCACCCAGAGCTTGACAAAATGTTCCTGACTCCCTACTGCTGCTCAACAGCCACATAGAACTTCCTGTCATGCGGTGATGATGTCATCAAAATGAGACACACAGATCTGAAAGCTTGCCTGACTCTGAAGGATCCAAAAGTGACATTCAGCGAAGGACGCGCACTCGCACACGCACTAAATGTCTGCTGCTGAGTCACTGGAGCTCCACGCGCACATGTACGCACACGGCAAAAATCCGTCAATGAAAGAACAGCTGGAGAAGGTCAGAACAATCAGGGCTCTTTGTGTCGGCCGTACTCATTTACATTTGCCCCAAAATAGCATGCATTTATATATATATATATATATATATATATATATATATATATATATATATATAAATAAATAAATAATGTGTTTTGGGCAGTGTCGTCTTGAACCACTAAAATGTCACGCTAACAGAATTGTGGTGAGTTCTCTGGCATGTTGAGGCCCGCCAAAAACAAAACAAAGCAAAACTAATAATTGTAGGTGTAACGATTGTAAGAGGTCCTATGGGCCCGCCTTGGACATACAGGCTTTTCCTGATAATGCAACGACTGGATTGTTTTGACATGAAACATAACTTTATGGCTGCCGGTTCATGCTTTCGGTTCCATATTCATCGCATTGAAAATTTGTGTAAAACAGTAAATTATATGTCTATTTTTAAGATAATCTGCTTCTTGTGTGTACAAGGCATATGTTTGAAGACATAAAGGTTATAAGTATAATTGTGAGGAAAAAAAATGGCTACTTCGTGGAGTTGAGGGGTTATTATTATGAGGGAGCACTTTACTACAATCCTGTTCAATAAATGAATAACGAGAAGTGTGAATTGTGGAATGATGTGGTGGTGTCCTGGTGCCGTGTGTGTTTAGCACGGCCGAACATGCAAAAATCCCTCCGTGGCCTCCGGAAAGCCGAATAGGCCGATGTATTTTCCTCCATTTGAAGTATAGTCTGTCCCAATACTTTTTCCCGCACTTTCATTCCGACCACACACGTGGCCCATTCCGCAGACACACACTCATTCATACATGATGTGAGTAACCGATAGCAGTAGCGGTTGCTGTTTCAAGATAACACGGCAGCACACCGCCCTCCCGTTCCCTCGCACCGCGGAAAGTCCGGGGCCGCCTCAGATGAGTCGGGATCAAGAAAATGAAGTTGCTAGGTTTCGTGTGGCGGCATCAACAAGCCTCTGCACAATCTTTTTCAAGGAGGCTCTGAAGTCAGCGCATCCTCATGCACTACTAAGTCATAATGACCGTTTTCACATCAACGACAAACGGGGATTTATTTGGAAAATTGCAAACTTCCCCCTTAAACAATGCAAATTAAACGTTGCACATTTAAACACCAAAATGCTTTACAGAATTGGGTATTTCATCAAGCAAAAGCCTGATCGCTTACTGCTATTATATACCGTAATTCCCCAAATATAAGACGCACCTGTGTGTATCGGATGCACCCTTAAATTTGGGGACGAATTCTGGTATTTTTCTATGTTACCGCGTATAAGACGCACCAACAGTTTGGCAACAATGCCCAAACTATTGCAAAACAGAATAAATCTCATCTTACTAAACTCTTCATATTTTCTTGTTTTCATATCCGCAAATTCGACATTTATTGAGGGTTAAGTTAAGCGTGTTTTTTTAGATTCCCCACATTGTGAGCAGTCCAGTGAACGCACCGCCAGTGCAGTGTTGAATATGCCCAAGCAGTTGTTCATCCTTCTCATCGCGACTGGTTCATTTTGCCATAAACATTCGAAGTTGATTGTGCGCAATTATTAAACGAATCAAATGGAATACCTTTCCGTATTTTCTAAGATCCATACATTACCTTGCCACTCTTAATTGGGTAATCCTCTTCGTATTAGTAATATTCCTGTGTGCGAACAAGAATGATCCTGGACGTTGGTTCAGCCTGCTCGCTTCTTTTATTGAATGTAATGCCTTTAACAAAAGCTGCTTAAGAAATCAAACTAATCGATATTATTGGTTAGCTAGTTAAAGTCGGAATTTTGGTATTGTGAGAACAAGTTTGACATTACCAGTTGGGGGATAAGCCTGCCATAAAGCTTTATTTAATTTTATACAGCTTCTCATGGTTGACCTCTAAAGGAGAAGCTCTGATCATTTTATGCTTTCAGACATGTGAGCGTCATATCGCACAATCTAGCCCACAGCGCGGAAAATCCCCACGCTCCTCCTTCACCGAGCGCGCGTGTGTGTGTGTTTGTTACATGCAATATACTGTAATTATCCATGCACTTTCTTTTTCAATGTCCACATTGCCTTGGTTAATACAGACTGTCATTTATGTGCCTCCTCAAGAACGTTGTTAGGGCCGTTTGTTGTGAACTTGACTTAAAATCTTGCCTTGCCCTCTGGAAACCAATTAAAAAAAAACATCACAGGAATAATGTAACAATTTAGATGAACTGACTTGGGATTTTTAGCAGAATAAAAGCAAATTATTGCAATATAAAATAAGGCATATTTCAAGACCAAAATAAAAAAGTAAAAATTTATCAACATTGACTATTAAAAGAAATGGAAACAATGCAATGAAATATACAAATAAATATATATATTTTTTTTAAATGGAAAGAATAAAATTGTGGTTACCGTGCTAAAAGTCATTTCAAGAAGAAATCAATGAGTACAGTCAAAATATGTCATGTGAAAGTCCTGAAGGAGGGCAATTCTCAGGATGTCAATATATTTTTGCAGTATTACTTGCCATTTTTTTTCTTTTAAGTCAATAGTAATTTGTTACGTACATTTGTATTAGTGTGTGGCTGAAAACAGAATCTGATTTTTGTGTGTTTGCGAAGGCGATGGCAACTGTTTGCTGCACGCTGCCTCGCAGTACATGCTGGGCGTCCAGGACACGGACCTGGTCCTCCGAAAAGCCCTCCACGGAGTCTTAAAAGAGACGGACACCAGCGTCTTTCGGGCACGCTTCCAGGCCGAGCTTCTGCACTCCCAAGAGTTTACCCAGACGGGCCTCCGATACACCACCACGGTGAGAGGCGCAAGCTTTCATTTTGTCAAATGAAGCCGCCAATCGCCTTCATGGGCTGTTGATTTCCAGAACTGGGAGGACGAGTGGGAAAAAATCGTCAAGATGGCGTCCCCGGTGTCCAGTAGCAACGGCCTCCAGTTTGATTCGCTGGAGGACATTCACATCTTCGTCCTTTCCAACATCCTCCGTAGACCCATCATCGTAATAGCAGGTACACGCAAAAAAAATCATGTGAGTTATGCAGCAAAATCCACTTGTTTTCATCCTAATTAGGGTGCCGCCATTTTGTCAATTGCTTTTAAACGATTGCTCGGGTAATGACAGATCCCAGTTTTTCCGACTTTAGTCATGTGATGTTCGTAAGTTGCGACATGATGGGCCGTTTCTGCGCCCAGAGCAACTGTGATGTGTTTTTCAGAACTTTTTAGCAGAACATTTTAGTTTTGCAAAGACAGGTTCTGGAGTTGTGCTCCTTCACCGACAAGAGATTTTCTTTTAACAACAGACCAGGTGCTGAGAAGTATGAAATCGGGTTCATCCATCTCCCCCCTCAACGTAGGCGGGATTTATCTCCCGTTGCACTGGCCGTCTGCCGAGTGCTACAAGTATCCCATCGTTCTGGGCTACGACTCGCAGCACTTTGCGCCCCTCATCACCATCAAAGACAGCGGCCCCGGTAAGGAAAAGGTTTGCCCGAGTGAACGGTTACTCATCGCCGTCAACCGTCTCATTACAAAAATGAACTAAAATGCCCCCCCATCCAAAAAACAAAACAAAACAAAAGTTATTCTCCCGCCTAAGAAATCCGAGCCGTGCCGCTGATCAATCCCGGTCGAGGAGGCTTCGAGGAGCTGAAGCTGCACTTTCTGATGGAGAAGGAGCAGCAGCTGAAGGAGAGGCTTCTCAAAGACTACCTGCTGCTCATCGAGATCCCCGTCATTGGATTGGGATACGACGCCACGCGCATCATCAACGCCGCACGGTACTTTCTTTTAGGGTGTCTATAAAGCTATAAACAGCGTTGGGAGTAATGCATTACAAAAGTAATGTCACGCATGACTTTTTGCTGTAACACGGCAGTGTAAGGCATCGCACACAAAAAAATAGTACCATTTTACTCAAATAGCCGCATTAAAAAGCATTGCAATATACAGCCCCCCAAAACTCTCCTAAACCCTTTAAAATTATAATACTAATTGAAGCGGTTGATAATGAATGTAGTTCATTTGGTTGCCTTGAGATGGCGCTGGTGCGTTGTTGTTGTTTTTTTTTTTTTTGCTAGGTTACAACAACAACAGGTGTATTTGTATCCTAAAAAAATATGCGGAGGTAACGAGCACCATTGATGTCTGTCGCCCAAAAGGTTAGATGAGGGCAACCTCCCGGAGGACATGAACCTGATGGAGGACTACCTACAGCTGGTCAACCACGAGTACCAGCGCTGGCAGGAGGACAAGGAGCAAGCGTGGGCGGCTCAGCCCCAGCGCCCGCCGCCCTTCGCCGTCTCGCAGCTTTCGCTCATCGAGATCCGCTGCGCCACGCCGCGCTGCACCTTCTACGTGTCGGTGGACACGCAGCCTCACTGCCACGAGTGCTTTGAGAAACGCCAGGCCACCACCACCGCCGCCGCCGCCGCCGCCACCCGGATAGAGGGCCTGGTGCACACCAAGGGCGGCGGCGGCGGCGGGGGCGGAAACGCCGGCAACGGCTCGGACAGTAGCGAGGGGAGCTCCAGAGGAGGCCGGAGCAGCAGCCCGCCGTCGTCCTCCTCGTCCGGCCGGGTGGTGGTCCTGTCCAGCCCGCGCTCGGCCCCGCCGCCCACCGCACCCAGTCTCAGCCTGTACAGCGAGACCCACGCCATGAAGTGCAAAACCCCCGGCTGCCTCTTCACCCTCAGCGTGGAGCACGCCGGACTCTGCGAGCGCTGCTTCAACGCCAGGCAGAACCACGCGCCGGCGGGGAGCGGAACCGCCTTGGGCTCGGAGACTCTGGCCCCTCCCCCGCTGGCGCCGCAGGCCCCCGCTTGGAACCAGTGGGGTCCCCGCGAGGCGGAATCGGAGCGCTGCGCCATGTGCAGGCAGGAGGCCTTTCGGATATTCAACGGGCTGTGTCCGCCCTGCATGCAGAGGCAGCAAGCTCCGCAAGCGCTGGAACCGCAGCCCGGCAAGCCCGGGACCGAGGCCCCCTCCTCCTCGTCCTCGTCCTCGGCCTCGGCCTGGGGCCGGCCCGGGGAGACGGAGCGGCCGGGCCACGCCTCCGCCTGGCAGGCCCCGCTGGCCCGGCCCTGTAAGAGATCCGGTTGCCAGTTCTTTGGCACGCCCGAGAAGTTGGGCTTCTGCACCATTTGCTACGTAGACTATCAGACCAACCACCGTGAGTTTTCTCCCTTCACA
This sequence comes from Hippichthys cyanospilos, assembly GCF_059441005.1. Classification (NCBI taxonomy): domain Eukaryota; kingdom Metazoa; phylum Chordata; class Actinopteri; order Syngnathiformes; family Syngnathidae; genus Hippichthys; species Hippichthys cyanospilos. Next base: position 1,611,499 of record NC_142376.1, read on the forward strand.
CCCCTCGTCATCGGTCGCTGTCGAAAACACGGAAATATGTCTGATTATTTGTGAAAAATGAAAACAAAAAAAGTGCAATCCGCAAGGAAAAAAATGTCAGTACTATTTTGTGAGTAGTCCAAAATTACGCTAAATGAGTACAAATATGATGAGTTAATTTTAGTTGAAAATAGAGTAGGCCAACACATCACATTAATTCAGCATTTTAAAACTAGGATATTTGAAAATTGTTTCAAACATTCGATCAAAGTTTTGCACGTGCCATTGGCAGAGTGATAATTGGGTGCTTTACTACACTTGTTTACTATTGCCATTTAAAACCAATTGGTGATTGAAGAAAGTTATGCAAAGTCGCAAGTGTTTGCTGTGCAGGGTTAATTTTTTTAATCATAAAACTTTGTTGGGTTCGATACTTTGAATAAAATAACTGAAAATAATCAACATTTTATAATAGGGCCATATATCCTTCTTATTCTTAAAAATTTCCAAGAATGAACTATACACAGGGTATATTTGACGACGGGCTTTTGACAATATTGAGGAATTTTGTGTGCTCCCCCCGTCGCAGACCTGACACCTCCTCCCCCGGCACAAGGGCGGCACGGCGTGGAGTCCGGCTTCCAGAACGCCACGCGGTGTCGCGGGCCGGGCTGCGGCGCGCTGGGCAAGGCCATGCTAGAGGGCTACTGCGACAAATGCTACGTCAAAGAGCAAAGCGCACGGCTCAACCAGGCGGCGCATCGCACGCCGCATTCCCCTCCCCCTGTCGTGGTAGGTGCCACTACCTTACGTTTACTTCACGGCAACGTCATCTGCTTTCTTTTGTCGCTCTGTTCTTCTTTGTTTTTGGAGTGTCTGAAAGGAAAGAAACAAAGTGGGATTGGAAACATAAAATTGACTTTTGGAGTCTTCTAGCAAATATTTGAACTTCCCTTTTAGGCGGACCCTCATATTTTGTGTTTTCACTTTCCGTTGTCAGCAAAATATGAAAGATTAATAACTGTGTGTGTATATGTTTGGGCTGCACAATTATGGCCAAAATAATAATCAGAATTATTTTGGTCAATATTGAAATCACGATTATGTCTCTTTATTGCCCCTTTTTTTAAACAAGCCGTATATAAACAAGGCTTCAAGGCTAACCCTTACAAATAATAATAGACTTAAATAAATAAAGTAAATCATAATTAAAACAAATTCATCCAACAAGACATAGGAACATTTTGGCACAGCTAACTTACTTGCTGAGTGTAAACCGGTGAAAAGAATAAGCCTGTTTGGAACCAAGTACATTATTTACTATTAAGCACATTTTAATCAATTAGCAGTCAAAATGTCATTTTTGGTCATTTCAATCTGAATTTATTCCAACCTTTTGCCAATCCGATTAGCGCCGTATATATTAGGAATCAGGTAAGAAACTCACTGCCATTTCACACTGGTAAATAAAAGAAAAGCTGAGGCTTTTGTCATGCAAATCGCCCCCCGGTGGTAGGATGACAAAGTGCTCGTTTTGACCCGCGATCAAAAAAGCGCTCGACTTTTTAAATGTTGCTATCGCCGAGGCTGAGCTCAATCACTCGTCGCGGCCGATGTCGTGATGGCGAGCCGCGTGCGGACTGCTCGTATTTTGCGCACCGCTTTGTTTTATAAAGTATTTATTTGATAGGAATCGGCCAACTTGTTTCTTTTGCGCGCTTATCCCGTCCCCTTTGTGCTTGTTGGGCCGGATAGCGCGAGCGAGCCAGCAAACCCCGGTCCACGCAGCAGTCGCAGACGCAAACGCAGACGCAATGCCGGCGGAGCGGCTGCAGCAACGTGTCTCCGGGCTGCACGGACCTCTGCCCCGAGTGCCACACGCGGGGCGGCCAGGGCCGGGACGCCGGCCGGCGGGCGCAGGCGCCCAAGGAGAAGTCCAAGCAGCGGTGCCGGACGCAGGGCTGCGACCACTACGCCAACCAGGAGAAACAGGGCTACTGCAACGAATGCGACCACTTCAAGCAGATCTACCGCGGATGAACGCCGCCCGCGTCCTCCTACTAACGAACCAAGTGACTAACTAGCTAGTGACTAACTAGTAACCGTATGGCCTGAAAATCACCACCCGCCCGCCCCCCCCCGATCTCACTCCCGAACCGGCCTTTCCTCCCCCGTGTAGAATGTGAAGCGAGTGTGCACATGGCGGGGGATTATGCCACTGTGTGTGTGTATGTGTGTGTGTGTGTGTGCGTGTGTGCGTGTGTGTGTACGCGCGCGTGCGCGCACAGTAGACATGGCCTCCACAATACCTCTTTGTGCATTTATGACCATCCGACGAGCTGCGGCCGCACGTGTGCAAAATGTACTTAGAGGTACCTCCCCACTCGTGCCGGACGCAATGATTGTACGTCAACCGGAAGCATCCGATTTTTTTTCTTTTTCTTTTTTTTTTCTTTTTTGCTTTCTAGACCAGTGTTTCCCAACACATTTAACATTTGGAAAATCTCGCGCCACACCGCTAGACGACTAGACAAAAATGTTGCTAGTACAGTGTGCGTATATATATATATATATATTTCCCCAGTCATTTTGGCCGTTCATGGTCTTAACTCCAGAGTAATAAACACCATAAACATTTCAATTATTCAAAAATGAACCCTTTGTAAATGTTAAGACCACAATTTTAAATCAACGCTAACATAATCTTAATGTTCCGAGCTTTCATGATTAGGCTCGACACCAAGTTGGTTTTTTTTTCATTGACCAGCCCGAGACACATCTGTAAGATAAATTGGGGGAAAAAAATGAACCTGAAATGTCTATGGATACACACAAATGGCAAAGACTGGCCATAACTACCCACACTCAACAATTTGGCTAATTCTGAAATTGCGCCACATTTTTAAAATGCCCCCAAAAAATCTAATCAATTTGACGTATTGCTTTGCCCTTAAAATACATGGCTCGTATTATTTCATCTAGAAAAAAACGGACCAGCATACTCAACACAGACTAAACAAAATGCGCGTGTACACACCCAAGGCAAAGACTCGCCATCGCTACCCAGATGAAATACGTGACCTTTAGCAGAAAACCTTTTGAGCGGAGCTAGAGCACCATCTAGTGGCATTTCCGAATTATTTGTCGCGAATGAAATTTCGCGATTGGGTCTGGTCGCGCGCGGCACGGTGTTTGGGAATCACTGTTCTAGAACACAGCCAAGGATTTCTGGCCCTCGTCCGTCTCGTTTGTCCTCCAGGGTATGAAAGTGTGAGTGAGAGAGCGCTGCGACCAATCAAAATTGTCCTCACCCTCCAATCCAAATCCTTCAGTGTTCTTGCCAAAAACGAGAGAGAAAAAAAAAAAATCCAAGCTCTTACAATCAACACGGTGTGATCGCATCTTCCATAAGTCTTTTGACGGAAATCCGCCTTTGTATGTTAACGCCGCTTATGCTTAACAAATTCTTGTGTGTCCAAACGTACATGGGAATTTTTTTCGGGAAAAAGTATATTCTCCAGCCATTTAGGTCTCGGAAATGCACTTTTTTTTAAAGAAACGCTGACCAGGGTAGAGACTTGCCAAAAAAGGGGCTCGTCTCCTTTGTATGATGTCACATTTAAGGGACGAGCATCTCACGCAATATGCGCTCCATTCATTTGATTTGTATAGTTATTCTTTTGTAGCTCGTCTTTTTTCAGTTTGGCTTTTTGCTCCAAACATAGAAGTTATTTGTGGCACTTCTTAAAAGAGCAAATTTGTTATAATAAAGTAGAAATCTTGCGTTAAGTCGTAATCTCTGGAAAATAGTCGTACATTTGAAATTGTTTTACGAAAGCGGTCATTCTTTGGAAAAAAGAAAAAAAGATAATGATAATTTTCCATAAATAACACAAAAATGATAACGTCTCAAAATAATTAACTTTTTTGTTGTATTCAAAATAGCATTTTAAAGACCGACTTTTTGAAAATGACTTAACATGAAAAAAACGACTTTTCCTTCATATTACCACTTTTCCTCGTTTATTTTCCTCCCCTAGTTGTTTACGACTGCGAGGCGTCCCCCTTTTCACCGTCCCCCTCAAAAGTGAATTGACCTTGATTCGAATCTCCTTTGACTCTGGCGCACGCCGCCGGCAGTACGTGGCGTCTATGGGAGATGGAAGCCAAATGCGCTTAGCGCGGAGGGCCGCGGCGGAAAGTATACTTTGCCGTTGATGGTAAAATCCCCATGTACGTCCGTTTGGAGCGGCGTCTGTGTTGACTCATTTTGAGAGTGGCAAGAGAGCCAGGGCGGGCCCCTGCCGCTTTGTGGTGCTGCACGCACAGCGAGCCTCTCCACCGGAGACTTCCTTTCAGCATTTACTTTCTTCTAGCCCCCACTTACAGCACATCAGTTGCCTTGGATCTTACTTTTTGCCTGTTTACGGACCGCTTCGACGCACGCGCGCAGAGTCGTGTACGGCTGTACTTATGAGGACATCCAATTGACGTCACGCGTTTCCTGGCCCCTAACTTTAACCGTCGCAGCAGATTGCCTAACCGTACCCTCGACCGAAATCCAATTTGAAGCTATACTGTAAAAGCACGTTCTGACCCTCAAAAAGAGCTCCCCACAAAGGCAGTGGAACCCGGGACTTGGTCCCCACATTGGGTCAAAAACCCACAAAAGGGACACACACACACAAACCTTTTTTTTTTCTTAAGGGTGAGAGGCATCGCATTAACTTATGTAATGCATTTCCTAATCCCTAACCCTTAATACTCCAAAAGTAATTTTGACTTTTAAAAAGAGCTCTGAACTTGGGTCCACCAAAATAGTTCCCGCAAGTACAAGAAGTCCCCACAAAGACAGTGAAACCTGCGATTTGGTCCTCGCTTTATACCAAAACCAAGGACACACACACACACACTTTTATTATTATTTTTTTAAATTCATAATGGTCAGGAACATCCCACTGACAATGCATTTCTTAATCTTTAACCATAAAACAGATTGCCTTACCCTAACTTCAAGTAAAATCCAATTCAAAGCTTTACTCTAAAATAAAAATGTTGACCCCCCAAAAAGAGGCCTGAACTTGTGGGGCCCACCAAAATGGTCCCCACAAGTCCAAGAGCTCCTCAGGATTCGGTCCACACCTTATGTCAAAAACAAAGTGCACAAAAATGATCCTAACCTCAACCAAAATCCAATTCAGAGTCTTGAGCCCCAAAAAGAGGTGTGAACTTGTGAGGACCGGCCTAAATGGCCTCACAATGTTGTTAAATACTTCCGGCGGTCCTCACCAGTACGGCCATACAGGAACGCAGACTCGCACGCCGTTTAATTGCCTACCGGGTCCGGCACAACGTATCTGAATGTGTTAGTGGCGCCGCCGTAACGGCGCGGTACGCTAGTGGGGCTCATCCTCCAGAAGTTTTGCCTTGAAGACGGACCACAGGGGGCCTGATCCCCGCATCAGCGCTCCCCGTTTTTATTATTATATCAACCCTCCTGTTAAGTCGCGGCTCATTAGAAAAGACAGATCTTCCGTTTTCGAGACCCAAAGCCGATACGGCGCGAAATATCAAACATTACTGCGAATGTTTGTTTTGCGCTTTTCCCAGGCGAGCTCAAAAATTCGCAGAAAAGCAAAACGAAATGTGATTTTGACCTTGGTTTTTCGGCATTGTTTCTCAGTGCACATCAAAAAAAGCACAAATGACAAAAATGAACAAAAACAAAGTTCTGTGATTTTTTTTTTTTTTTTTTTAAATGTGATCAATTTCCCGCTATAACATGAATTTCACATGATGTGAAATTCGTCACTTCACAACGTGATTTTGACGTATAAGTTTTACGCTTACGTGACGAATTTCGCATTTTATCGTGATAAGTTTGACCGACTTAAAAACCCTTTCGAATTTTAAATCTGAAATATTTTGATCCCGTACCGAAATCCAACCTATTTTTGTTTAGTTTTAGCCTTAACGTACCTTTTTGAAAAATTCCACGCACCCCGCGCACCTAACCGGGGGGTTGAAGTGCATTTGTGAATATGGATCTGGGTCCGTGCCGTAGGACCTTCCGACCTGATGCCTCATCTTTGACACATACGCACACTCAAAACACACGCCTGCGCATCTCAAAACTGACATTCCTCTTTTATTTTTTTACTAGGGGAATTTTGTTTATGTTGAAGATGTATTTTAATACTAGCTTTGGGTTTTCTTATTTTGGTGTGGTTTCTTTTCCAAAATAATCTTCATGTGCCATCAAGCGCCAAACGGTTGTTGTTATACCTCCTTAAAATGGCCGCCTCGGACTAGCTAGACATGGCAGCGCTCTTTATTCGATGCAGTGGAACGCCCCGACGTCAAACGCCGCAAAAGTTGAATGTTGTAAATTCGAAATATTTTTTTCTCCGCTTTTTTGGTGCGTGTGTGAAAATTGTCTTTCCTTTTTGTAAAGGTCTTAAAATATTTCCGAATGAGCTTGCAAGTGTGTGAAAATGAACCTCGCGCGCTAATTTCGCCAAGCTAACATTGACTAGCTAACAGTTGACGTAAAAATCACCGCAGGAAGTTGAAGATTTTGGCAGATTTGTAGTCCCGTTTTTGTCACTTCTGGCCCTCACATTTGGTCGCGGTGGCTTGGTTATTGAAACATATATAGACGCTAGCATAAATGACAAAATGTCAAAGAAAAACTTCGGATGAAAGACGTTTAGTACTTGGATGTGTGCCTTGAGACAAGCCAACGTTTACCATGAAACTGACCACAGAAGCCAAGATTGTCTTAATTTCATCCAAAAAATAATTACAAGTAGAAGCTAACATAAATAGCATAATGGGGGGAAAAATAGGATGACGCATGAGATTTTCGCAAAGCTAACAGTCATAGCATAGAAGCTAACAGTACACATGAAAATTAAATAACCTGTAAAAAGTTAAAGGTTTTGCTCAATCGGTGAATGATTTCATTTTCTCCACGCCGCATCCTCAAATTTGTTAAAGTGACTCTATTGAAAAATACACCAAATGTTTTCATCGAGCGCAAGCTAAGATAAATAGCGTCAAAAGTCTTGAGTGCTTTTATTTACTAACCTTTCCACTTTTATGCATTAGAAATGTTTGATCACTTCAAAAATCTTTGAGTTTGTTTAATTTTTTCTCACGCGGGGAAAAAACTATTTTGACCGGGGGACAGGATGGCGTTGGCCTTTGGAGTTTGCACTGCACGGCCCCAATTTGGCCCCGTGAGCCGAGCGTACTGTACAGTGGCAGTATGTGGTTTCCGCGCGCGGGGCGAGTCTGCCTTGGCGTCGGGGTGTAGTCCGCTTATACTATAGGTCTCCGTGTGCTTTAAATGGCCTCCAGAACCACCTTAATCCAACCAAGTGTGACAACAACAAGAAAAAAAAAAATACTTACGCTTTGAGACGTGCAAGAAAAAGTGTAACAAATCATGCAAGTTTTTCTTTGTGGGACCTTTCGACAATGGAGTATTGTACGGAGAGAGGAAAAAAACAAAAGCCTGGTTTTATTTGTTAAGTATTTATTCATATCAAATATGTGTATTGTGTGATTCAATAATTATTTATATGTTGTCCTGAAATGAATTATTTTTACTAAGAAATCCAAATCTGACTACTGTGATTTATTTTTTATGTGTGACCTCTTTGAGGGAAGATCTATTCCTCGGTGGGCCGGACCAATAAAATCATGGTATATATTTAAATAACTTTAAAACAAAAACTTCAAACTTCATTTATTTTAACTGTCCAAAATAGTAAAAGCACATCACTACGTAATTTTTTTAGCGCTTCCAATTTTGTCCTACACATGAACAAAAAAGGCATTTATTCTATTCAGTAAAATATTCTTTCGGCCTTTTGAAAATAAATGCGGGGCCGCGAATGGCCCTCGGGTCACATGTTGGACACCGGTGGGATAAAATTGAAAACTTTTTGTGGCCTTGGTCCCATCCCTAAAATAGAGCAACATCCAGTAACCCTCCCCCACACCCACCCACAGAGTTGCAGGAGGAAGTGGATGCTGCAGTGGGAGGGGACATTTTGGAATGAAAGGTCACGAGGTCATAACGCTGTCGGTAAATCAGTGAACCCGTGAGTCACTCTTTCTTCTATCTCAGGTCCCGAAATGATACAAAAGTCAAAAGTACAGCACGGTTGGACAGAAAGCTGCCATTGTGCAATAGGAAGATGCTGTTTCCATGGTTACCTTTGTTTGAAGAGTAAGCTATTGATTTGTCACACGAAACTTCCCCCGGAGTCTTCTGCCGAACAAAAAAAATCAAGCAAACTGCGTAATTTGAACAGTGTTGCAGTGATGAAACAGGTGACTCACAGGTTGACATCTGCTCTAAATGTCAAGGAGTATTTTCAATTGAAATATTTCGATACATTTTCCCAGCTTTATTGAGCAAAAAATAAATAAATCTCTTCATATACTATACAGTATGATTACATACATGAAAAAACCCCAGATCAAATTAAACTAAAAGCACATCAAACTGAAATATTAAACCAACACTCTACTGTTTGTTTTTATTTTCTTTAGTATGGCTATAAAAGTTCTAGTACAACAAAATTTAAAAATAATAAATCTTTAACAACTCCTCGATCAATGACCTGATTTGATCTAAATCCTACTTTACGCTTTTATTTGTTTTTATTCAGTTTTATTTCTAATTTCAAGGTAAAAAGAGGTAAAGAAAAACTACAAAATTGAAGTAAGTAAATCTTATATGGTCCATAATAACCAAATAATAATCAATATTTACTACTACTACTATTATTCAAGAACAACAATAATAATATTAATAATGTTACTGTATACCTTGAACTGAACTCAAGATAGTTTTTTATATATTTTATATTTTTATATTTTTTTTATGAATGTAACCACAATTTAAATTTAGCTTTATTAACTTTCTTGACAGGGTAGTAGAATGGATTTCCTTTGATAAACTAAACTAAACTAAACTAAACTAAACTAAGTTTAGTTTAGTTTAGTTTATCAAAGGAAATCCATAGTTTAGTTTAGTTAAACTAAACTAATAGTTTAGTTTAGTTTAGTTTAGTTTAGTTTAGTTTAGTTTAGTTTAGTTTAGTTTAGTTTAGTTTAGCAAAGGAAATCCATATTTTGAAAACAGTGGACGTTTGCGTTTTCGAAAATACGAACTACAACTCCCAGCATTACTTTGAGGCTACGTCATCTGTGGGGCTGCATCGTTTTATAATACTTGTTAGCCGTAGAAATACTCAGCCCGGGCGGTGACACAGACTACTTATAACAACTTATTTTCGGTATGAGAGGGTAAGTAAAACAAACACAACAACTGACAGTTGCCACGCTCGGCTCTAAGTTTATTATTACTACTTTAGCTAAATAGCTAGCTAGCTAGCGTGCAACATTTACTCGCTGAGTGGCATTCAAGTGCAATAAATGAAACCTTTCGAATCGGACGAGGAGGAAGCGGAGCATCTGTATGCTTACCAGAAACAGCTGACGCGTGAGTGGGCGCCCTTTTATTTTTATTTTTTTGTGTTTTCGCTAACGTGGCTAGTTAGCCATAGGCATCAGGCATCGTCATCATCTTCATCTATAGCATCATATTTACTTAGTGCTGGATGGCGTTTGTTTACGACACTTGTGCGTGCATTTTTTTTATCCTATTAAAACATGGAATCATCGATTTTTATTCAGTCTCATGTAAAAGTTGAGGCCACCTGTTGCCTTGTAATATCCCTTGGATTAAACTGGTACACCTGCAATGCGTTTTTCCCTCTGAGGATTTCGGTTTCTTAAGCCCGCTTGACAGTCTGATTTTCCTTTTATGTTCAAAGGCCCATATTATCATATTTACAACTTTCCACGATGAAATCTATGCATATAAATAACATTTGGCGCATTGGCAATTTAACTTCTCACTAAATATGAGTTTTATGTGACTGATATTGCTAATCAGGAAGTGAAAGGTCTTGTTTACTGAAGCCGCACCTTTCACCGTGAATCTGCCTCGCCCCCCTTCAAGACATCGTTAAATGCCAGCCGGCCACGAAACATCCATCTATCCGTCCATCCATCACGTTGACCATTCATCTTATTGTGAGTGAAAAAATGGGCCAAAAACAGGCGCTGTACTTACATTCAAAACGCAAACCAGCTTCAATTCACCTCTCACTAACACCCGTTCCTCCTATCAAATCAGCCCCATGGGAAACCAGTATTCATAACAACACTTCGATTATTTACAACTGATGTAGATTGTCCTGCTCCCATGACACAAACAAGGACAGGATGGATTGAATCATAATTAACTTGTACTTATGTGTTTCAGAGCGGGCCAAGCAAAGCCTACAGCAGCTCAGCGGCGCTTTAGAGCGGCTCCGCCACCATGACGATGAGGAGGAAGAGCCGGTCAGATGCGCTGACGGCGCCGGCGGCAGCGCGCCGGCCTCCATGACGGAGAAGGAGCATCCGCAATGGAGCCAGAAGAAGCAGAGCGAAGCAGGTGCAGCGCGCTCCCTCATGTAACATACAAAAAGGCCCGTAAAAAAGCAAAACACCAGCGACGGGCTCATGGAAATTTAATATTCAATCACTTTGAATCACTTTTTATGTGCTTACAGTCAATCAACTGAAGAGCCTTCTTTGGAAGCAGGGCAAGAAGATGCCAGATTCTCTCTCTCCTTCAAAGGTAGAGTAAACAGGTTTCACACACATGCTAACATATCATTTTGTGTAGATAAATGCATATAGACGTACATAATCATAATCATTTACTATGTCTGGAAATAAAGTTGACCAAGTCAGATAAGCTGACCCCCAAAATCGTGCTATCAAATGTTGGAGGGTGCCAGTCCATTACCTGAGCCAATAATCAATAGGATGATCAATTCTAAACATTTTATAGTGACTGCCCTATTACATCCACATTCATGAATTTAATGCATAATAAAAAAAGAAAAAGAAAATAATAATAACATGAATAAATAATAAAAACATAAAATGTATACCTTAGAAATATAAACATGTAAATTATATAGTTATTGATTATGTATAAACACAATTGTATACGTACACATATTTTGTAAGTATATAATTTATGTATAATAAATAATGACATACTTTCTATACATTTTATTGATAATTTATACATTGATTAAACAGCACAATTGCATAAGTCACTTTTTTTTTTTTTTTTTGCTAGGACTTGGTCCCGGTGACTCAGAACCCACCAGACTACATCCAGCACCTCGAGGCTGAGGTTCGATTCTGCAAGGTTTGTTTGAAAATCCCTTTGTGTGTTCAGCTGCTTTGGTTTTCTGACTTGATGTGTGTTTGTGTGTGTGTGTGTGACAGGAAGAGCAGCAGGATCTGAAACAACGCATTCGAGTGGTGGTGGTGGAAAACGAAAAACTGCGCGCCGAGCTTAAAACCAAATTCCCGGACGTGTCTCCAAAGGACACTCTTCCAAGCCACATGGTAAAAAATAATTTTTTAACTGTATTTTGCAATCAAAACACCATTGATTGAAGTCCATGCTCGTATTTGTCCTCTCAAAAATAATGCACAATTCCTCAGTAAGTGTTTTTGCAATTTAAAAGATTCATATCAGATGATTTGAAATAATATGAAAAAGTTTACCAGGTATCTTGAAAAAGTAAAGAATTGTCGCTACCTAATGGCTCCCTTAAATATTGCATGTGTCCCTAGTTTGTGGACATCTTTCCACAACTTATGCAGCCTTGTTTTTTCAGGCCAATGAAAACATGGCGGGCGACGGTCATGTGACCAAGGGAGGGGAACACCATACATCTTGGAAGCATGAGCTGGTTCGTTTTTAGAATAAATCCCGTCTATATTTGATTACACAACAATCCTGTGTGTTGTCATCTCAGACCTGTATGTACAGTATGTTTTCATTGCTTTTAAATAATATTAACTCATTCATTCATTTTTTTTATATCTTTCAACAATCTTAGACATTCAATGACAAATACTTTATCTGTGTATAAATTTATTTATTCATGCAGAAAACTATTTTGAGACGCTTTCTTATTGCAGTATATTGCAGTAAAATGCATTTCACCAAACTGTTTATTCATGAACGTGTCCGGTTTTACTTGGGCACATTTCAAAGTTTTTACGATGAGCCACACATTTTTTTTTTTTAAATGACTTCCACGCTGACGAAAAGTACCGCGCCTGCTTTTGCGTGCGTCAGGAACAATTGAAGTCGATGCATCAGGCCCAGATTGAAACACTGGAGGCTCAGGTCATCTCTCTCAGGTGGGCCTCGGACTTTTTCTCGCCGCTCCAAGTCTCGCCGTCTTCGCTTTCATCGGCCCCCCCCTGCCGCCCCCAGGAGGGATCTGTCTGCCAGTCAGAACGAGTGCGAGGAGTTGACGGGCCGCCTGAGACGCAGCGAGCAGGAGACGGCGGCGCTGCGGGCCGACGGAGCGCCGCGCGTGGCCGGCCTTTGTCTCAAGTGCGCTCAGAATGAGGCGCTTTTGGCCGGCGCTCCTGCCAACGCGCACGTCCAGGCTGTGAACCGACTCACCAAGTGAGTAGACTCCACGCGGTGCCAAGTGAGTAGACTCCACGCGGTGCCCTGTTCTCCTGCTCCATCGCCTTTCGTGTATTTAGTATCGTACGAATCCGGGTACTTTTCGACCTTGCTTATAAGTCCCCCCCCTCATTTTTTCAGGGAGCGCGACGAGCTGTTAGCCGCCCTGAGCGCGACGCGCTGCGCTCGGCAGGAGGGTCAGCACCGCGAGTGGTCGGCGTGTCTGCAAGTGAAAAGCGCCGTGGAGATGGCCGAGGAGGCTCACCTGCACAAAACCGAGGTGGCCCCTTCATAACTTCCACTCCCAACCCTGGCTAAACTTAGCTCCTTTCTGAAATACTACATGAGATGTTTGTCTGAAGAAATTTGAATTTGTACTCTTATTAGCTTGGGCTTTGGCGCCCTCTTTTGCCACGTTAGAGCATTACACACAGCGCACCAAAACTAGCTGAGAATAATCATATTACGACATCCCAGTTAAATAGGAATAGGAGCTGCCATGTAGAGGATCAAGTATTTAACAGTATGGATTACCCCTGTGGGATATTTGATAGCACAGTTTGTATCTCTTTTCAAATTGAGAGCACATTAATTAGCACATTAAGTGGCTAAATCGTGTTATAGTGACACTCTTACAAATGTTGCATGCCCATTGTTACACTGTTTGTGCACGCAGTTGGAGGTGCAGTGCCAGCAGCTGTCCCGGGAGCTGTCCCGACTGACGGCGCAGCGAGAACGCGATGCGCAGGCCCTGAAGGACAGACTGGCCGAGGCCAGAGAGGAAGGACGCAACGAGGGCCGCAGGCAGAAGGAGGAGCTGGCCAATACCGTAATTGCAACTTTTGTACTCAGACATAAACCTGCACTAGAGATCTTCACAGTTCAATGAGGTTCGAAAAGCTTCAAATAAAGTTACTGATAATAATGGCGATAGCGCTGCAGCTACCGGATAGTGACTTCATTGACGCTCGTGAGGAACACAAGATAGATCTTGGCAAATGTGATGTGTGATGATGGCTTCTTGATGTGTTTCTTAATAAAGATTTTTTTGTGTGCGTGTATCAGGTGGCCTGGTTGTCCCAACGCGGCGCCGAGCTGGAGGGCCACCTGGATAGACTCCACGCCGACAAAACCTCGCTGACCAATCAGCTGGAAGATGCGCAGCGACAACTTGCCAGTGTGGAACAAGAGAACAGCAAAGTAAACAGATTTTTTTTTGATGCAATATGACCACAAACGATTCGATTCGCAACTCGGATCAGTTTTGTATTGTAATCTTCTGGAATTCCACTGGAGGGCAGCAAAACTTAAGCTATGGACACCACTCTATTAAAGCCACCAGCACTTCTGAACTTTTTTAAATTTAATTTAAGGATTTTTTTTCTTGGCTAATTTTATTAAATTGCACATATACATCCATATAGCATGGAAAGACAATACATTTTTGGGTATCACTTCTAATGTAGCCTGTGTCGTAATGTTATTATATATCAATTTTAATTGACATTACAAGTACTCAGACATACATGATAACGAAGATGTGTTCATGAATAATTTGTAGGAAGATGATCATTTATAACAGCAAAAAAAAAAACCCAATGCTGATCTAATGTGTGATGTTTTTTTTGTTGTCTTGGTTTTTTGAATTTTAACCTAAAAACAAAATAGATGTTCTGTAAGTTTTATTTAAATGAAATAAGAAAGCAATGGATGCGACACTTCAATTTAATAATCTAGTAAATTGAAACAACAACTTGGGTCTCCTTCAGGTCTGCGCCGAGCTCAGGTATCAACTCAACGGTGCCCAGCTCAGAAAAGGGGAGGCAGAGCGAGAACTACTGGACCTCAAGTCCAAGACCAGCAGGCAGCTGGACAAATCCTCTCAGGTTTGGTCAAATTTCACATACATAAAAACTAACAAAAAAAATGACCCCAAAGTTTGTGTCAGTCCTTTTTTTTACTTCAAGAAGAGTTTTTTAATCACAATTTTTTACTCTCTAAAGACAATTGGGTCAAAAATAACCCAAATCGGGTGAAAAATGGGCACTTCTATTTCAATTAGTAATTTTACCCTAAAACCTTTTGACCCGATTAGGCTTACTTTTTTTACCCATCGCCTTTACAGCATATGATTACGGTAAAGGCAACTGGAAAAGTCGGCGCCGCTAACACGTGAATTAAACGAACAACTCTAGAATATCCCGATTAACCGAGCTGACGTGTACGTTATATTTTCGAACGTATCTGCAAATAAAAAAGGCAAAAATAGCACGTGGTGTTTTTAAGTGCACTTGTTTTCAACATGTCTCTCCGCGGGACAGGAAGTGGAAAAGCTGAGCTCAGAGCTGGTTGGCTGCCGGCAGCGTCTGGAGGCGGCCCAGAGGGACGGCGGCCAATGGCGGGCCGAAGCCCTGAGCCTGGCCGAACAGCTGGCGAGCGCCCGGCGCCAACTGCACCTCACCAGGTTAGCGCCTAATCCCGTCCCGCGTGCCAACGCGCTCGCCGCGCCGCCCTCTGCCCTCGACCCGGGCCCGCTCGGGAGCCCGCGCGCCAACTGTAATGGCACCAGGTAGCGGCTAATCCTATTAAACAAAAATGGGCGCCCGCATATGAAACGCGCGCGGGCAACCGCTGCGCCGTGGTCCCGGGACCAACTGGACCCCACCAGGTCACCTCTAATCCGGTTAGGCATGCCACAACATAATACGCAAACACACACAAACACGCTGGCTCGCTCGCCCTGCGCCCAGCCGGCGCCAGCAGCTCCAAACTGCTACTTGAGCCTTTCCTCCTCTCCCTGGCGTACGCGCACGCTGTACAGTGTGGCCCCTGCGCCGCCTCGACGGCCGCTACCGGCCCCTACCGGCCCCCCTCGCTTGCATGCCGCCCTTTCTCCTCTCATCTATTTCCAGGAATTTTCCTGGCTCGAGCTGAGGCAGAGCTAGTGCGATGCGAGAAAGATTTCCCTTAGTTTTTCGTACAAAAATCCAAAATAAAAACACATCACTCGCAGTTCATTCGCCGTTCATCTCCTGATTAAGCCTCCAGTTGTGTTTATTTGGAAGGAAGAGCAATAATGTCCCTGGGTCACTTTGACAAATTTAAAAAGTCACCTCGACGTGTCTGAAACACGTAAACTCCAAAGTTTGCTTTTATCCAGTGAGATATTGTGTGATAGCCCACATTTTTCTATCTTAATCGCATTTTTTTTTAAATTTTAGAAACATTTGCAGCCCTTGAGTCAAAAGGTTTGCCCGCAAAATCTGCAAAAAAAACCCTGCAAGGCCGTGAAAGATGAACAGCGTCGTAGCGAGGGAATGCTGTATTTTAAAAGCAGAAATCGGACAGAGGCCGAGGGCGAAAGCCCATTTATCTATTTGGTGTCATCTGCTACCCGACGACCCGCCGCCGCCACCGCCGTCGCCCCGCAGTGGAGATGTTTGAGCCGGGCACAGATGTGACGGCGCTGCCCCGCGGTGCCGGATGCGTGTTTGCTCTGATCTGTGTTTAAGTGTGTTTGTCTGTCAAGCTGGCCGGCGCTAACGCTCACGCCGGCCGCATGGCGAGCCCTCATGTGTTTCGCGCTCAGTGCGCGTGTGCGCACGCGTGTGTTTTGTAAGCGGTTGTGCACAAGCACACAGAGACATTGGACCAGAGTCACCATTGGCGCAAACGCTCACGTCGCCGCATGTGCGTTTGGGCGCCATGTCGTTTTATGGCGCGGCAGATGCGCGCCGCCATGTTGGGCAGCTGTTGACTCGGCCATTTTTATTTACTTTTGCAGTATTGCAAACTTTTAGCCTGAGACGCACAGGCGCACTTCAAACAATTCACATGTGGTTATAAAAAGTTGATTTATTCCTATAGGACTTCATTGGAACAACAAAGAAAATCACCTTTTAGACAATTTAATCTTTTTACAGTATTTTGACCATTTTCGGGTCATTTTCTTCCACATCATTCTGGCCATATTTCGGTCAATGGGGTGAAACCATCAGCTTCCTTGTGTCATCTTTCCTCTTTCGCGTCAATGTTTCCGCTTTGATGTACAGATCAAAACATTGGGCAGCAAAGTGGGAAAAAAGTGGCTGTTTATAGTCTGAAATTTACGGTACATAAAGTTATTCTAAAAATGAAAAAATATATACATTATTAATTATACTCATAGCTGTTCTTTTGCACAGTAAAAATATCTATTTTTTATTTTATACCCACACCCAAATATGCGAAGCAATTTTCTGAAGGATATCTGCATAACAAAATATTTGATCATTTCATTTGTACTCCTCATCGATGCATTTAAAAGCAGAATGAGAATAATACATCTAGAACAAGCCCGTGAATGGATTTGGTCCGGTCCACAAGAGGATTTTCTAATGTATAGAATAAAAATGAGCAGATTTCAATTCATTTCTTCTTTTAAATGAAACTTGAAATGTTTGATGTTAATGTTTTGCGATTAATCGTGACGTTGTGCTTGTACCTTTTTGGACAGTACAAAAAAAGAATAATACATCTGTTTTACATTTACATAAATACATCCCATGATTTTCTTGGTCCAGCCCACTTGCTAATACATTTTCCTCTATGCGAGTTTGACACCGCCGACCTAGAATATTTAACATACCGATTGCGGAAGGAGTCAATCGAGGCTAGCCAAGGCGATTAAAGTCATATAAAAATGAAACGTTTAGCTCAAGGTACAGCTGTGAAGACATTTTCATTTGATGCTCCATTTCCTGTACGGGATATGATGAGCTTAAGCAAACGTGAACCTTTCTTTCCCTATCGCCGCTCCAAAGCAAACAAGTGGAGTCTGCGCGGCCCTGCTGTTCCAGCTGGGTGTCTTTCCCGTCCATCTGCAGGCCTTGGGGGGGTCACGCGGCGCCGCGTGAGGCTCGGCGAGCGGCTGGCGCGCTTGGCTTTTTGTCCTCTTGCCTTAGCGTCTTGTTTGACCCTCCGGAACCAGCCAACGGAGCGCTTTGATTGGTCACCGCAACCGGCGCTCCTTTGATTCCCGCCAACCGTAATTCCCCGAATATGAGACGTATTTTTTTTCCCCAAAAGTGAAGGCCAAAACTATGGGTGTGTCCTATAAACGGTCATCTTCAAAATGAGATTTTTGATGTTTTTGTTTTTAATTCAACTCCGTTTGAGGAAGATTTGCACGAGTACGAGGGCGGACGTCAGTTGGCTGTTAGCAGCCAGTGCCCGTTGCAGCTGACAGGAAGCTTGTGTTAGCTGAGTTTGTTACAGCATTTTTGTCAATAAAAGAAGCGAGCGGACTGAACCAACGTCCGAGTCCATCCTTGTTCACGCACGGGAATATTACTAAAACCGAGATGGTCATGTAAAAGTTATTTGTCTTTAGCTGATTGAGTACGTAAAGACTGCAGCGGTTCGCGAACACGGAAAGGTATTCCGCCTGACTTTTATTAATTGCGGTTTTTGGCATATACACACAATCATAAACTTGGTGGAACGCGGATGCTGCGCAACAACATGGAGCGCATTCAACATGGCAGGTGTACAGACATTAAATTGTCCTTAGCAGTCATTGGGTGCGTGAATGCTTGTTCATCTCTTTGTGCCTTGCTATTGGCTGGCAACCAGTTCAGGGTGTCCGAAGTCAGCTGGGATAGGCACCAGCAAGCCTGTGACCCTTGTGAGGATCAGCGGCTTTAGAAAACGAATAGATGGACATGTATTCTATTTTGCTACAGTTAAATCATTGTTGCCAAAGTGTAGATTGTAGAGAATTACTATGACACAATTTGACCCCAAAGTTAAGGGCGGATTCTAAATACCCACGCGTCTTATATTTGAGGAATTACGGTAATTTCGGGTAAATTCACATCACCGGTGGTAGCGCGTGCCGATAGGCCCACATAAACACGCACTTGCGATTGGGGGCGGGGGTGCGGGGGGGGTCCCTTGGCGTCTGGTGCGCTCCAGGATTGGATCATCAGCCAGCTGTGAGTTGGACAGCCCAGGATCCGTCCTAATCCCCGCCACTCTGTTCACATCCATACACGCGCGCGCCTACGCACGCGCGCCGCGGCCCCAGCCCAGCAGAGGGCTTTGCAAAGTTTGAATTGATTGTTTGCTCCCTTCTTCTCCTTCCTCTTGCGTTCCTCCTCCTCCTCTTCTGTCTTCCTTTCGTCGCTCCCGGCGGAAGGCCGAGTGAAAAGTGGCCCCGGTGGTCATCTCAAGCCAGGCACGCGTGTGACGAAAAAGTTTTAGGCCTCCCGGTCCAACATCATCTCTGTGAAATCGCCGATGCATAATCATGAGCGCGTTTTGCTCGGAGTTCAGCAAGTTTTCTCGTTGGATTCTTTGTCCCTTTTTTTGGCGAGTTGAAATTTGGGGTGGAAAAGTAATTGTAGCCTCAGGGCCAAATTGAGAAACAATTCGTGTCATTTCTATGTAGATTATTGCTATGTGCGGCGACCCGATCCCAATTCAACGTGAAAAGCGGTAAATATTTATATTTATTATATTTATTTACATTTATATTTATATTTCAAAAATAGTAACGGGGGTGAAACTTAGACTGTTTCACAATTCCATAAGATTCTGATTTTAGGGACTACAATTTGATTCAGAATCAATTTCTGATTCAGAAGGATTTATATATATATATATATTATATATGTATATAATCTCACACACACATATATATCATACATACAGCACTGAGAGCACTATAGCGGTCCCGTTTTGTAGACGGCGGGCTACAGGGCAGTGCCGAGCTACTTGGCGTTTTTCCGCAACCTCGGGCGCGCAGCGAGACCAGAGCAAACTTTCCCCAAACTCCATTAAACATGTCACGCCGCCGCTGCTCGCTCTCTCTGCGCGCTCCTCCGCCTCATCTGTCGCCGCGGCGACGGCGGCGAGGTCTGCGTAGGCGGAGACGAGAGAGCGGCGCGGGTGAGCGCGAGAGGGCGGAGAAGTGTAAATGAGGACGGTGAAGGCAGCAGATGCCGCGTCCCGCCAGAGGCTGGCTGCGAGCGGGCCGGCGCCAAAATCTGCGCCTGACAAAACTGCTGCAAAGCAAACTCAGCGGGGGGCTCTTGTCCAATCACGGCCCGGCATAATAGGGCTGCGGCGGCGGGGGCACAGGAGGATGACTTTGCCGCGCTTACCTGTAAACAAACGCACACACCCATACTTCTAATATTTTAACAGATTTTTATAAATGTAGAGACCTAAAGATGTTAAAAAAAAACAAACATACATTTGACATTACATTTGGAATGGTCTGACGTAGAAGGTGGTGCAAACCCGCGGTAAAGTGGGTCATAAATAAAAATTCATAAAAATTCATAGAATTTGTGTTCTTGTTTTTTTTTGCTTTTGTTGTTTTAGGTTTTTTTGTATGTTTAAAAAAAAACAAATACTTTTTGATTTCATCCGAAAATAAAATATGTAATAAACAAATATTAATAAATGATCTAGAAAAATGGTCAAGTAAACCTGAAGTCATGATGTAATAATATTCACTTGCAAGTTTGGTATTTCAGCCAGTCAAACCCGGGCCACATGAAACAACATAGGGCCAAGCACGGAGCCTTGAGGCATCCCGTGCGTTAACTCCACTTGCGTCTCCGAAATTGAAAATCCGCAATAGAGTCGAGGCGCAATTCCGGAAGCGAGGCGACGCTGTAATTCGGCCTTCGCCGTTCTTCCTTCGAGTGTTGTCGAACCTGACTTCTCGGGTCTATTAAAGTGTCTAATTTCCATTTGTTGTGCTGGCAGAACGGTTGGCGCCGGCGTTTCTTTTGTGCGAACGTTAAGTGTGGATACCTTGGGGCGACACCTGTGTGTGCGGAGTTTGACACGCGCGTCTCTGCGTGACGGCGGCCGAGCCGTGCCAGGTATAAGCCCGGCCGCGCGCGTGCGCGTCTGGTCGGCAGCCATGTTGTTGGGTAGCAGATGGCACCGCGGTTGGCAGGGGAGGGGCTGCTTAGCACAACTAATCAGACAGTTACGGATAGGGCAGCTGGGAGGGCTCCCGGCCAGCCCTGTGTGTGTGCGTGCGTGTGTGTTGTGTGTGCGCGGGCTGAAGAGTAGGTGCATGCGGCGCGATGTTGACAGCGGCGGGCCCGTTGGCCTTGTGACGACGCCTCCTCGCTGTCAGAGTGCCCTCGCGTCCTCACCTCGCTGTCACATTGTCTTTCTCCACTCTTTTCATCATTTGTGGCACGATTTTGGGAGTTTACTTTAAAACGCCGCGTCATGAATAACAGAACCGACCAAATATTCTTATTAAAGCTGCAAGTACTTGATTCGTCGACAACTAATCAATAATCAGATATTTCAGGGATTAGAGACGAAAATTGGTTCGGAGATAAAAATTGTCCAAACCCTTTGAACTTTAGTCAAGATAGCGTTACCCCATTTTAGCGCTGTTCACATTTCACTTTCACCCCCATTTGTAACAATTTTTTTTTAAACAAAAAAAAATCAAAAGAGAAAGAAAATACATACGCTATAATAAACAAACTACGTCAAACAAATTAAAAAAGAGCAAAAGAAATAACTAACGAAAAACAAATGTAAAAGCAATAAATGAAAAGACTGTATAATAAATCAAAAGCATAATAAGGTATAATCAATTAAAAACAAAAAAAATCAATCAATGAAAAATACAGTATAATCAATGTAAAATGAACAAAAACATTGTATAAGAAACAAAAACAAACAAAAAAATTTAATAGAATGAAACGACAGTATAATATTAAAAAAACTTACAAAGAACATATAACAAAACAAATAAAACATTAAAACGTGTGTAGTATAAAATAACGAATGGATGGACGAATGGACACGTACTGTTTATAAAAATGTATGGATTGTACATACGAAAGAATAAGATAAACTTGGAAATAAAGCCAAACATAAAAAAAACGTACTCAGTTCGAAAATGTGTCCATTTAAAACTTAAATACAGTAACCAAAAAATGAAAAAAAATCATAAATAGGGACAATATAACAAACTAAAATGTATCATATCCAATATTATAATACAATATATGCAATTTATAATATAAATGTTAATGAGCCTGTTTTCTGTTTTTCTTGGGGAATCATTTTATTGCAAACATCATTTTTACATACAGTAATATTATTTAAGTGCAAAGGTTCAATCCATTCAAGTGCTCTTTAAGCCGACATAAAAACACATGCTGTAAAGCGATGCCATTTAAACACACAATTTCCCATAATCAATCGTGTCAAATCTCATTTTTCAATTTTCCGTCGAACAGATATTGCGTAAAATCTTGGAAACAACATAAAATCATCGAATCCAAAACTAAAAGGTGCCTTTTTTTTCCTTTGATATGAGTGCTGGAAAGTGATTGCAGTTTTTTTGAAACAAATTCATCACAAAATGATTAAACAGCAAGGATATTATTTTAATTATTATGACGTCACAAGACAATC
This sequence comes from Hippichthys cyanospilos, assembly GCF_059441005.1. Taxonomy (NCBI): domain Eukaryota; kingdom Metazoa; phylum Chordata; class Actinopteri; order Syngnathiformes; family Syngnathidae; genus Hippichthys; species Hippichthys cyanospilos. The sequence goes on from NC_142376.1 coordinate 1,633,505, forward strand.
TTCTCCACTCATAAATCCTCGAGCTGTCTTGTAATATTGTCGACACCGGCCTGCAAAATGATCAATCAATCAATCAATCCATCATTAGCTGGTATCGAAAGAGAAGAGCCCCCCCCCTCCCACTTCAGTCTTCTTATGAGACTTACTTTCACTTTCACTTTTGCGGAAATGTCTCCAATGTCATTTCCCTCCTGGAGGATATCGTCAAGGTTTGATTTATAATAGTCATGGTTATCATCGAGGTCCTCCCAAGGCATGAAGGGTGTGTTTTGATGATCGACAAAATGATTCCAGCAGTATTCAAAATCTATGGAGATGGGAGACCAAAAAGAGATGATATGGGAGGGAAAACATACCTCTTGATTCCATTCAAAGACGCTTGATATCAATGCCTAGACAAATCAAGGATTATATTGATATTGATATTATTGTTGATTGTCCTTATTTAGCGTATCAAAATTTCAATCGGGTATTTTAAAATTTTAACTTGATCTTTATTTATTTCATTGTTGTTCATTTAAAAAAAAAAAAAAAAATATATATATATATATATATATATATATATATATATATATATATATATATATATATATATATATATATATATATATATATATATATATATATCCGCAATGCAGAGGTAAAAACTGAGGAATTCACACGGCGGTTTAAGTTTTTTTTTTCTTTTCATCCCCAAAAATAAAAACTTGCGGTTTATACTGCGTATAAAATGTGCCGTATTATAGGGCGCATTGTCAGCTTTTGAGAAATTAGAAGGCTAACAGCCTATTGGCAGCCCTTTAGCTCGTCCCATTACGGTAATTATTGTCAGTAAGAATAAGGCGTATCTGTAAATCAAAACTTGGCTTTTTTGCTGACGTATCAAGTTTCCTCGAATGGCGTTTAATTAAAAAAAAAAACAAGTCAAACTTGCCATGCTTTTGGCCTTCATTTTTGTGAAGAAAAAAAAAAAGTTTGTCTTCCATTTGGAGAATGACGGCATCTTTTTTGTCAAGCTACCTTTTGCAGCCATGATGCTGACGGGCACCTCAGCGGCACGGAGCAATCGCAGGCCCTCACGATATGACGGCCACTTCATGTAGTAGAGGCGCGAGGCAAAAATGCTGAGACTCACGTGTGGATTCTCCTCACGGAACTCGACTAAGCGCTCAGCGCAGTCTCCGCACGGAGACCAAGACGAGTAGCACTCCACCTCATAGCTGGAGTCGGCTTTCAAAGCTTTCAGGGCGTCCGTTAGCAGAAGCTGGACGGGACGCTGGATTTCAGGGTTTATCCGAGCGGAGCCTCCCTTAGGTTTCCCCGTACTCACCTCTGCGTGTGTTCCTTCAGAACCACGCGTTTTGGATTCGTTTTTGAGATGTTTGAAAACAGTCTCGGCGGCTTGCCGTCCCGTCTCCCTGGACGTATAGCACAAGTATGTTCTACGGCGGCCGCACGCAAGTGGCAAATTTTCATACTCCATAAGAAATGTTTCCATTTCCAACAGCTCCCTGGAGAAACGAGATTTGATGAATTGAAAGGCTCAAATGGAAGCGAACACCCGGACTTACCCCCCTTCTGCCATTTTGGTGAGCGACGTAGTCCAAAAGCGCAACCCTCTGCCATGGGTTTGGTTTCGTATCCTCTTAAAGTTCACGCAGCTGGTTTAGCGGGTTTATGAGTTTGCCGGCAAAGTGCGTCATCGGGTGTTTACCTTTGGCGGCCCGCAACGCGCCGTATGTTGTGGTTAGATACGACCACTTCGGCCATTATGATAAGATAAGGGACGCGGCTCCGCCTCTTATCTTGCTGTCACCTCCTTTGGCTGTAATGTGCTTAACCTAGTACTTAATTACTTTAAACATTCCATTACTGTAGTACTTAATGACCTAAAAAATTGATTACATTCAGGACTTAAATATCAAATATAATGAAAGTAATTTCCTAAAGTTATCAATTACAATAGTACTTCATTCCCTAAAGTATTTTACATATTCTTAAAGAACTAAAATAATTGATTACTTTCAGGACTTAAATATCTAAAATAATTAGAGTAACTGATTACTTTTGGGTCTTAATTTCCTAAAGTTATCAATTACATAATATTTGATTACTTTCAGGACTTAAATATCTAAAATAATTAGAGTAACTGATTACTTTTGGGTCTTAATTTCCTAAAGTTATCAATTACAATAATACTTAATTCCCTAAAGTACTTATTTTAGTAATTACTTTAGTACACAATTATGTGAAGTACTGTTAAATAACAGCCAGTTTTAGACCCCCTCTTAGCCAAACGCTTGGGGAAAAAAAATATTAATACGTACCTGGATATTGAGTGTCTGAACTCTTAAAAATAAATACATGGATAAAAGTTTCGGCATTCGATGAGTTATTTTAAAGTTTCTCGTCATTCGTTATTGGTCAGCAAAATGAGCATCTGGCAGTGATGGATTGACAGGCGGTAATAAAGAAATAAAGGAAATTTGCTGTAAAATGTGAATAATACACTCCCCACTCTGAAAAACTTTTTTTTTTTGGTTTCTCAGTACTTGTGCATAATAAAGCTCCATGAATCAAGTAGAGTTGAAAGGAATGATGGACTTTCTGCCGTTTGCAGCTCGAATCGACGCGGCGGTAGAACACCTCTCCCGGCGCACCGGTCCGCGATGGTCAAACGGCGCCGTAATCTGTCGCCGGGTCGCTAGAAGAAAGGCGAGTAGCGGGCTCTCCGACTGGGAGACCTCGGGCGAGATGGAGGCAAATCTGTCGCTGACAACTGTTCTCCGAGCGGCCAAGTGCGCCCCGGGACGCTGGCCTACATACAGTAGGCGCGCTTCTGTCCCCCTCTGCCTCCCCTTCCGCCGCCCCGCCCCGCCCCGCCCATGCCGTCCAGCCAAATAGCGTCATTCCGCAAATATTAGATACACCCGGCCCCCCCGGTATGGGTACAGCCTCTAAACCAGTTGTTCTCAAAGTGGGTTGGGTCCTTGACCTGACTGCAGGATGAACTCTTTCAGTGCCGCTGATGACAATTCTCATCTTTTAAAATTGTAATAACAATAATAGATCCTAAACATTTTTTTTTTAATTTTATCTTATTTTTCATACAGAAGAGCTGACACCCTTGAGTAATGCTTACCTAATAGAAACCAATTGAGCACTGTAGTGACAACTGTGACCGTTAGATGGCAGTGTTTCCACACTTACAACACAAATATTAGCTACATGCAATTCAAAGTAAGGAATGGAAATCAATCTTTCTATAGATGTATATCTCGCGCGCTCACTCACGTTCACTTCCTCTTATGCTTTCTCTCCTCTCTCTCACGCCTCCCTCGCTCTCTCACTAATGAGCTCTCTTCTCTCACTCTCTCCTCTCTTGGAAAGCGCTCTCGCTTTCTCTCTTGCTCTCTCGCCCACTGTCTTTTGCTTGCTTTCTCTCCCTCTTGCTCTCTCGCTTTCTTGCGCTCTCTCGCTTTCTCTCTCTGTCATGCCCACTCTATCCCTCTCTTGCGCTTTCCCACTCCACTTGCGTGCGCTCTCTCTGACTCTTGCTCCCTCTCCTCCATCGCACTCTCTCGCAAAATTGAGGCTTCAGGACATTTCAACACAGTACAGAGTTGGAGGTTATATCATTAAAAAAAAACATTAAAAATGATATTAATATTGATCAATATTTGACAAAATTGTCTCGCAGCCTCCTTGGGTACTAATAATCGGTTTTGGAATCGTCCCTGAAAAAAAAGTGTTTTATTTTCTCTAGTTTGCTTTGGTTGAAGACCGCGCATTGTTGTCCACTTCCTGTCCCCCACTTTGCTGAATTCAGCTCAGATAGACTTCAAGTCACCTGTGTCCCTAATGAGGATAAGCGAAATATGAAATTAAAATCCATTCCTCGTTTTTCAGAAATCAAATATTCCCCTCTGAGGAGGTTTTTGCGGTCCAGTAGCATTTGCGATGTCTTAAGCGCGTGCCAGAGCGCTTTGGGTATTCCGAAGTGGGAATGGGGTACAGTGGCGGTGGGGGGGGGGTGAAGAAAAGAGGCCGCGGCCGCCGCCTGTAAACAAAGTTGACTCGCCGACAGATGGATTGAATGACGGAGCGCCAAGCCGCGCCAGGGACGAGCCTGGCAGCGAGCGAGGGAGGGAGGGGGGAGGGAGGGAGGGATGGAGAGATAAAGGGAGGAGGTGGCCAACAGGAGAGGAGGTGTGAACAGGTGCGGGGCCGCTGAAGGAAGAACCAGCAGATGGAGCGACACACAGCCAGTTTAGTTACAGGAGAAAAAAAAAAGGTGGGAGGGGATGGGATGGAGAGAAGGAGACAGATGAAGGGGGTCTGCGGGCTACATCAGGCCGCCTCTGTGTGTCATATGCCGCCGTGACCCGGAGGCGCGCTAAAAACCAAACACAAAGCAATTTGTCACACGTGGCGTCAATAAATGATGCTCAATATGGCTTTTTCATTTGACGCTCTCTTTTTTTCCCCTCCGCAGCGCTTTCCGCCGTGTTCTTTCGGCGCGCTTGGCAAGCGATGTTTGCATCCAAAGGCATGAATATTAACGCCGTCCGAATTGACGCCGTCCGTCAGAAATAGCTGCCGCGTCTGTCGGAGTGCGCTCCACCTGGAATGAATCATCGCACGTGTTATGGTTGGGATGGAAAAACAGGAATAGTCGCAGCTAATATAGTACAGTATGGGTCCCCGCTGTAAAAATAATTTCGTTTCATGGTGCTAGCAAAACCGTCAAGCGTAGTAACATGTACAATAATACCTTGACTCTCACTCGTATCGACTCGAATCCTGCCCGCGAAAATCAGCTCCGTGTTCCAGCCCCCGCCCCAAATTAATTTTCAATGAATTCAATTTCAAAGATCTAATGTCATGTTGTCTGTATATTTTACATTTTTACATTTTACATTTCCAGTGGTCTGGGCATCATTTACAAGTACCCAGGAGCAATAGAATTTACTTTTGGATAATGTTGAGCATGTTTGTTTCACTTTGGTTTAAGGTCATGCGAAGTGCCTCCTGTGTGATGTTATTCTGTTGCCCTCTCGCTAAACTGCTAACGACGTGCTAACAACGTTGACGTCTGAGGCTATAGCCCAAATAATGTATATGTGTATAAATAGTATGTAATTTTTTTATGTAAATGTGTACAACGTTAGCCGTATCTGATGTTTAAATTTTCAACACAAAGTGAAACATAAACTAAGCAGCTACTCGTAACTCGAAACCTTGTATGTCGGGGCGTTTGTAAGTCAAGGCTCTTTTTTTTCGTTTATGATGTTTCAAAGCGGTAAAAATCACTCGCCGCGCAGTTCGCAATTTTCTCAGACAGCTATTAACTTTTTGTCAAGTTTCTCTCATTAAATTACGCTCTCACAATTGACCTCGATGGGGAAAAAAAATTCGCAAAAGATCGAGGGGTGAAAAACGGGTGGCAAAATCTCATTAGAATTGAGAAAATTGGCAGCGGCGATGGAGCGCCACGTTTTGTTCTTTGACGGAGCGGGGACGTCTTTTGCGCTTTGGCGCGAGCGCGCAAAAGTGGCCGCACGTCAGTGTGACTTTGTGCGATGTATCGGGAAAGCGTCATTGTGCTGGCGGCTCTTTGTACAAAACGCCAGCCAGCGTCTCCTCCAAGTCCACCATCTGACTCCAATTTGTGGCGCCCGTCTAATAAAGCAGCATTTGGCGCTGCTGGCGCGGGACGTCGCCGGCACGGCGGGGCGCCGCAAACTCTGGGTCGGGCCGGGCCGGGCCGCCCCCTCCTCGCCTAATGGCCGACAGCTTGAATAGTACCCACTTACGGCGGTCCCGCCCGGCGCTCGCCCCCGCCCTCTCTTTACCCGGCGGCCATTGCGCCTGGCCGCTCGGCCGCTAACATCCCAGCTTTGGCCTTTGGCCCGCCAGATAAGCGACGCTTGTCCAGAGCCTCTGCGCTGGTGTGTGCGTGGCCGCATCAGGGCTCGCCACATTGCCGACTGGTTCCCGTCCAGCCCGCAAACTAGCGTCTCTCTCTTTGATGCGTCTATGCTAATGACCTGCTGCTGGGAATCTGATCAAATTAAACTCAAGCAGATGAAGGAGGTCCGTTTCATGACCTCCCTCGTCCTCTTTGGGTACAACGGCGGAACCTCCGAGGTCCGACGCAATTCCATACGGACCGCTGTCACGGTCGTAAAAGTCTTCCCGATGAAATGATTCCAAATGAACGTTTCTGGTTACTCGTTTCGGTCATCGGTGTTAGCGGTCGGGATCGATTTCGTTTTCGTTTATTGGGAAAAAATTCAGCTCATTTTTACGCTTGACAAATTCGTCTGGCGGCCCGGTTAAAACAAAGGTGTCAGTTTTGAAAATATTTGAACTTTATACTGGTCAACAGATACATTTATCGTATTTTCCGGACTACGCATGCTTACTTTTTTTTAACCTTTCTTTTCAGCCTTGAACACAAGCACACTTTGTATAAAAGCGCGTTGCGAGGACATTTTTTTTAGGTGCCGCTCCGCTTTCATCAGTTTTAAAAATATTTAAACTTTATACTGGTCAACAGATACATTTATCATATTTTCCGGACTACGCATGCTTACTTTTTTTGAACCTTTCTTTTCAGCCTTAAACACAAGCACACTTTGTATTAAAGCGCGTTACGAGGACATTTTTTTAGGTGGCGCTCCGCTTTCATCAGTTTTAAAAATATTTAAACTTCATACTGGTCAACAGATACATTTATCGTATTTTCCGGACTACGCACGCGTCCTTTTTTTGAACCTTTCTTTTCAGCCTTAAGCACGCTTGATATAAAAGCGCGTTACGAGGACATTTTTTTCGGCGCCGCTCCGCTTTCATCAGTTTTGAAAATATTCTAACTTCATACTGGTCAACAGATACATTTATCGTATTTTCCGGACTACGCACGCGTACTTTTTTCGAACCTTTCTTTCAGCCTCAAGCGCACTTGGTATAAAGGTGCGTTCCGAGGACATTTTTTCCGTTCGCTTGCTGCTGGAACTTTCTGGCGCGGCGTCCGATGCTAATTGGTGGGTAAACAGGTCTGGTGTGAGCGCGCCCGCCCGATCTCCCCCTCCCACTCTTCAATCACGCACGCAGCACAAAAGTAGACGCGCACCCCCCCGGACGCTCTTGCAGGACCAAATGGCTGGCATCGCCTGGCCGCCATCTCCCGCTGAGCCCTGGTGTGCGCTTTGGTGGCTCAGGCTGCTGTTCAAACCCAGCGGGTGTTCCGCTCACCCACTCAGACGCGCGCACAGTATCCGCGCGTCCCCTGCACGGCGACGCCACCCGCTTTCACACCCCAGACAGCAGGACAGCAGGAGAAGGCGCACGCACGCACGCGGGCGGGCGGGCGGGATGGAACAGACAGACGCGGTCACTTTAGAGATGCGGGCCAAGCACTGCAGGGGAGAAAAGTTTTCACTTCAACTGGAGAATTCTCTCTTCATTAGCGCCTCTTTGGACTTGGGGAAGAGTTGTGTTTTTAGCGCTCGCCGTCTCCCTTTGTAGTTTGTCCCGGGCTTTTGTGTCTGTTCCGTTGTTGGCGCGCGGCTGGGCCCGTTTGAGTCGCAAACTTTGCGTCTGACAGACGGGCGGCCGGGATGGGCCCGCCGTTTTTTTGTTTTTGTTTTTTTTTTGCGGGGCTACCTGCGCCCGTCGTCATTTGTGGGCAATTGGAGCGAGGAATTCGTTAGCATTGCTTTGGCTGGACGCGCTATAGTCAAGACACAGCAGCAGCTCTACGATTGAGCCAAAAAACAAACGGTTGACTCTTCTTTGGTCCGTGAGACGTATAGATCACACATCACGGTTTGGGCTGCACATGATTCATCGATAGTTTGGATTTAAAAAAAAAAAGTGCATATTCATTGTTCCCTCCTTTTTCACTACTCGGGACTCGAAAACGAAAATGAATTTCGCATTTGTGTCACTGTTGCAAAGGCCAGGACGTCCTCTGAGGACAGTACTGAACTAAACAGTAGTTTAGTACTAAAAACAGTACTAAAAACACATGTCCACCGCAGTGGACACTAACTAGGCCGTGTCTCAAAAGAACATCAGCTACAGAGGAACTTGAAGACATTTCTGATTCCCCATGCAGAGAGGACAGCGAGACGGCGGCGAGAGCTCACGAGGACAAGATGGCGAGCGCGGCTCACACGTGGCGCCGGCGTGAGGACGAGATGGCGGCGCTGCTCCAGCAAATCGAGACGCAGCATCTGCAGAGAGGTCAGTGACCCCCAAAATGAGGACGCTAGCTTCCAAACTGTCCCCAGAATGCTTGTAAAATGCTTAAAAAATCTGATTTTTGTGCACGTTGTGGTCCCCGTTAGTCACGTTAGTTAGCCCCTTGGTCAAATCATCACCGGCAGGCAATCTCAAAATTAATTTATCATACAAGTGTCAAAAAAGGAAGCTACACTGAAAAAACAATACCACCACACAAGGTAGCGCTAATGACAAGTGAGAACGAAGGGTGAAAAAAAGACCTAAAATCATGTCCGAATGATTAAACTACACGCTTGTAGTTGTACGTTTGTCGTGGTATCGCTACGTGTGTTTTATAGATGGTGTGACGTCTGCTTTATTTCTGGTTAAACAGAAAATGGTCACTTCTGACAAAGGTGTTTCCTGTTCCAAGTCATTTGCTCTTAGTTTGAAAAGAAAAGCGCGCCGTTCCTCTCCATAATATGAACTTAAAATCACCTGCTCGGAGGGCACTCAATGTTACTCTCGTGAGACGTTCACTGTCCGCGCACATTGTGGGAAATCTGACACAAAGCGTAACAAATGTACAACTTACAGATGTGAACACAATCAGATATGAAGAGCTTTACAGTTTTTACACGAATTTGCATTTACATTAATACTGTAATATTTATGCCCGTGCTTGTAAAAGTGGTCATTTCCCATGCCCCTTGAAGTGTCTTCACGTACCCCGGAGGCTACTCTTACTCCCGTTTGGGAACCGATGACATAGTGGATTTCGCTCATGGAATTTGGATTCGGTTCTCTTAGCCGGGCCGCAGTTCCCTGCGACACACGCGAGGGGAAGCGCTGGCCAAAATGGACGATGGCGGCAGCATAGGAGGAAGCGAGCGGCGTGGAAGGACAGGTCAGGTCACAGTGCCCGCCGCGTCCCAGCGTCTGACGCTCTTACAACTGTCGCGCCATCTGGATCCGCCTCGTCCCGTCCCTTACCTTACCTTACCTTACATGCGCCCTGCTGGTGACAAACATCAATAGAAAGCAATGGCGTGGGAACTCGGACTGAGGTTTGTTTGTTTTTTTATCATAAAGGGTTTACTTAGCTTCGAGAGAGGTGATGAGCTAGTTCTGGCCGTATTCCCTTGCGAGGGTACCTTCTTGGTATTTCTTGATCATCTCCAGCTTGGTTTCCATACTAATCATCTTCTTCTTCCTTAACATGGCAATCTTGGGACCCTTGGCTAACCCATTCAACTTTGAATTACGCATTAAAATGCAAACTAAAAAGCATTCACAGCAGATCAAGTCTTTAAGATATCGGCATCTTGGTGACGCCGTCAAATGACCTATTTTCAAAATAAAGAACAGAATAAGACAATCTCACTTTCTTTTTCTGGAATGGTAGCGCCGATGTTTAAACGGTCATACAATATTCTGTCGGCCTTGAAAGATGTGCTCCAAATGGGCTGGCACTTTTGCAATGGATCCCGCCCACAAATCCAAGGAAAGACTCATGCAAAGACGTGAAGTTGCGTTCCTACAAATGGTGACAGCGATCTTATTCCATACATTTTCACCCCCCAAAAAGTAAATGTACACAAAAAAAAAATCTTTTTACGAGTTCTGAATTAGCACAATAAAGTTGTCATTTTTCCGGGAATTACGCGCACTTCGGCGCAACTGCTGCTGGCACATCTGCGGCGCCATCTGGCACCCCCCCCCACATTCATCCTCCTTTCCCTTACCTGCACATTCTTTCGCAACTGAAGCCCGCTACTACTTGCAACACCCCCAAAAATAAAGATAAAAAAAAGAGAAAAAAAAGAGAGGAGGCCAATGGAGGGAAAAACAAAGGCTTTGTTTCCTGGCACACATGTTGTCTAAAGAGAGCTGACATCAGAGCACAGCAGGAAACGTGGAGGGGGGGGGCATGATGGCCATCCTTTAGTCGCTCGCATCACTTCCTCTCGCCGCGCAGACAGACGAGCGCCATAATGAGCTTTTTTTTTTCTGCTCTTCTTCCATCCACCCGCCACCTTTTTTTTTTCATATTCCTGTTTTTTTAAATACATGCATACAGAGCTGCCTAGAGATGACATCAGATCCCCCCCCCCCCCCCCCCCTCCTCCCCGCCCCCCTCCCATGGCTTTGGCTGTTGTTTGTTTCCAGTGCCAGTTCTGCCGGGCTTTCTGTGTCCCAGGGTTCTTTTTGGCCTACGCGCGGCCAGACGCATTCAAAGCCCGCTCGCCTAATTAGCATTCTTCAGCGCAACTTTTTCTCGCTCTGGCCAAAAACTTCCCTCTGCGCGTGTGTTTGCGTGCCCCCACCAGATGAAGCGCGTCAAAGTTAGGCAAGCATCATTATAGACTCGCCGCGCTCGTCACGTTTAGCATTTTTATGACGCAAATCAAATTGAAGTAATGATACATTTTAAAGTCAAACCTCCGGCCCGCAAACGAGAAAAACAAAAAAACGCACCTAAGATGCACTGCAATGTAAGCCGCAGGGTTCAACGCATGAGAAAAAAGTTGCGGCTTATCGTAGGAAATTTTTGCGATTGTCTATTGTCTCGTTTGTGGGCGAGCCATCGTATGAACTCATTCAATGCCGGGGACGTATTTCCACGTTCAATTCCAGATACTGAAGTATCAATTTAATACTTAAGTATCTGGAAAGGAATGTCCTTAATGTACTTAAGTATCGATTTGATAATTAAAGAGACAGTGTGTAAGATTAATGACCCACAGTATGTTTTAAACATAATCATAGGTCTAGTTATCATGAAATGATATTACAAGAGGGGTGGCACTTTTTCGGAGGCGGCCATGTTTGTTATGGCTAAGGACAACGGTAAATGCAGCACCTCCTGCTGGCCGTAATGAAAAACGCTCTAAATCTTACCATCTACTGTACAATATTTGTCTGCCACTGTCGCTGTTTGGACCCACAGCTTTTTAGTATTACGAGTCGCGGCGGCTCGCCGCTTTTCAGCGGTAAAATGAGCGTTTTGTAAGTATTAAAAAATGCTCTATATTTGAAGGAGAATTTCGCAAACGTCTCCACAGCGGCTTGCGGCGTGGGCTCTGGCTTGAAAATATTGTTTTTTTTTTCCTCCGCGCGTACAGTAAGCAAAGTCAAGTAAGCGCAACTTTTCAAAGGCATGACCTGGCGCTCCTTTTTATTTGATTGGGTTGTTGGTGCCGGGTGGCGCGCCAACGTGGGAGCAGGTGGAGCGCCATCGCCGCCATCCAAAAACGCCGCCATTGTTATTAGCCGTTTGTTTGCCGAGAAGAAGAGCGAAACATATGTCGGCGAGCGTGCGGCGGCTGCTTTCAAAGGCGGGATGAAAGCCCGCTTTTGGAGCGTTCGGAAAGAGGAGAAGGCGCCAAAGGGCGCACGCGAGGCGACCCCACCACCTCGTCGTTTTTTGACGTCCCGTGTAAAAACATATGTACTTTTGCTGCAACTTTTTGCCTGCATTTCATCTCTCGACGGCCGCCAGAAGGCGCTTCTAAAAAAGTAGATTTTATTGGAAAGCGCCAAAGTTTTTTTGCTGTCTGTTTTGTTGCACGCGCAGCCGGCGAGCTGGACGAACTCCTGTCTTCCCAGAACTCCCTCATCAAGAAACTCAAAGAGGAGTGCCGCACCCTGGGAGCTACTTTGGAGGAATTGACGGGAAGCAAAAGGTGAAGGCTGGACCACCTTCCGTTCGATCCCGAAGACGGATTTTTAGGTTTTTGTTTTGGCGGGTCATTCAAATCCGTGTACTTATTTAACTTATATTTTTTTAAAAAAAGAGGAACAAATATGAAGCACCTGGGATTGAATATCTAGAGACTCGACTAGTGAAAAACGTAAAAATACGTCTTTGGGATTGAATGAGTTAAAAAAGCAAAGTCAAATACTTCGATGGCATAGTAATATCAAATCAAAAATCAATAAGTAATTGATTACAGATCAAAATCAATTGTTTTGATATCCATTTTTTAGATAGATAGATAGATAGATAGATAGATAGATAGATAGATAGATAGATAGATAGATAGATAGATAGATAGATAACTAGACACAAAGCAAGCTAGCTAGTGAGCTATTTTTAGTTATCTAGCTGTTTTATTTAGATTTTTATCTTGTTAGCGAGACGCCGTTCAGTTAATCTGTTTAGCTAGCTAGCGATTTCTGTAAAAGTAGCTCGCTATTTTAGTTAGTTTGCTAGCTTGTCAGCTATACAAATAAAATGTCTATCGACGAAGTGAATAGTATTCAAAACAAGCGGCTAAACAAATTTCAGGAAAAGAAATTGAGATGAACCCTTAGCAGCGGTGCGCGAGGGGGATGAAAAAGGGCCGGATGTTTCTGGGTAACGGCGCCTCAAGGCACGGGCGGAGTCAGCGGGCTGACTTTGTACGCGCTCGGCGCGGCTGACCTGTTTTCTGGTGGAAGCTGACGCTAGCGCGGTCGCAGCGGGCCCGCCCGGCTCTCCATCTGCCGCGCGGATGAGTCCGCCTCTCGTCGTTCGGGGGAACGTGTACGGCGGTGACCCTGGGCCCAGCGTTCTGTCAGCTGTTGGAGCTGCGCTGCGCATTAGTCACATGACGGCCTCCAATCTGGCCCCCGTGCTGGCTTCGCCAGCCGCCGCGCTCCAGAAGGCTCGCAAACTCACGTTACCATCTTCCCTCCTTTCTTGCCGAGTTGCGGTCCAAAAAAATACCCAAGTCAAATCTGTGAAGGAGATGCTTGATTATTTATTATTGTGGCAAAACATGGTTTTTCTTTGGGTTCATTTACGTCCTAAAAACAAGCCGCGATAGGTAAAATACCAATTAGCCGTCTTTGTTTTTTTAACGATGATTATACATATTTTCAACTCATATCTTTGAACATACATTTTGTTAATTACCATTTTTTCTTTCGTCATGATTAGTTTTTCGCGATACTGTTTTTTTCATTTCCAGTGTTTTTCCAATGTTTTTATCTTATATATTTTCAAGTAGTAACCTCCCCACAATTTTTTTTTCAGACATGAACATTTTCTCAAGGTTCTCTCATTTGCTTACAACCTCAAAATTCAAACCGAGCGATGGATAAATGAAGCTTCGTGAAGCGCTTGCGATATTTTTTCACTCCTCTAGATGGCGCTCGTGCTTCAAAGTGACTGGAAATTTGCTACATTTCCACTGCGCCGGTGCTTATTTTTCAAGCAAGCGCACCATTGAGGGGTAATGCAAGCACACAGGTGCTTCATGAAGCTTCGTTTTCCCACCATGATTCAAACCTCCATGGATAAAAAGCAAACTGCGTTATGGCAAGGGACCTTCAATTTACTTTTATCTGTGCCATTACACACGCACACTGTTGTGTGCGTGTGCATGCAGGCCTCTGGCTGTTTGAGCTCCTGGATCCCGAGCCAAGTGTAGCGGTTAAAGTCCTGCTGGACAATGCGCGTGCGCGCACGCAGCACACGCACGCACGCAGCGGGCCCGACGAGGTCGGCTCCGTGCTGTTGAAGCAGAAAATGGGCTACGGGTGCCCTCCGGGTTCATGTGCACCTCACACATTTTCACCTTGCGTGTCAAGTCATGCAGGTTAACTCATTCAATCCCAAAGACGTATTTTTACGTTTTTTTTTTATCTAGATATTTTGTCCCAGGAACTTTATTTTTTCTAATTCTTTTTTCAGTGTTTTTTTTTAACATATCGGTGTTAATTGGACCCGATTTGGGCTGTTCATCTCGACACATCTAACAAAAAGCTTGAAAAAAAAGTCACATATAACCACGAGAATTGAAAGTGTTCCCTAGCTACATGGCACTTCATTCACAAATTTTTCTTGATGACCAAAACATCTCCTAGTGCAGGTTAACTCATTCAATCCCAAAGACGTAGTTTTACGTTTTTTTTCCAAAAAGTTTTGTCCTGGGTACTTTTCACAGATTTTTTTTTTTTTTTTTCTAAGCTAATGGTGTCAATTTCAACCCGTTTTGGGCCACTGATCTCGACTCATCTAAGAAAATGAGGGACTGAATTAACCTTGCTATTTTTTTCCTTTTGAGTCGGACATCCCCAAAAAAATTTTGTTTTTAGTTATGTCCCTTTTTAACGTAAGAAACTGAAAAATGGGAACAAAACCTCATTATATTTCGTGATATATTTCCTCCATCTTAGTCGGGCCAGACCCCAGAAATATTGATTTTATTTATTTATTGTTCTGTCAAGAATATCAAAATAATAATAAAATATTTACAAATATATATAAAATTTAAATACAAGTAATATGCAATAAAAACAACATTATTAATGAATATTAATAAGTGAAATACTAATAATACGTAATAAGCAATATTCATAATATAATTTGTCATTTCTACATAAAACATATCAAATCTTTATTAGAATTAAGCTGTTACTACTTAAACAATTTGACTATTTTTAAGTTGCTGTTTTGTGAAAGCAAAAAATATGATTTGTAATAACACAAAACACATCAAGTCTTTATCTGTTGGAATTGAGCAACCGCTCAATTGAACTTTTATGTTGCACGCATTTGTAATTGAACAAAAACATATATTTGACTATTTGTAAGTCAAGTTGCTGTTTCGTAAGAGCAAAATTTCATTTGGCAAGCGAAGAAAAAGCAACAGTACAACCAATGCAAATAAAGTCAGGCAGTCCCATTAAAAAAAAAAAAAAAAAAAAAAATCATCATTACTGGAAAAGACGTTCATTTTATGGCCGCATTACAACACTTTTTACAAGTTCATTTGTGTAAAATGCAACTTGTACTTGTTTTAACGACTGCTGTAACATTCAAAATGTTTCTCTTTTTTTCTTGTGTGTGCGTGTGCGTAGGCGGGAAGTGGAGCATCTGGCCATGGCGAATCAACACCTTCAGGACACAGTGAAGAAGATGAGAGCACGCTGCTCCGACATGGAGAAACAGTGTGTTCAGCACGGACGTGTGCACCATACCATGAAGAACAGGTACACGCGCACACGCGCTACATTTTAGTCCAAAAAGCACGTGAGATACAAAAATCAGAAGGCGATGTCATCGATCTACTTTTTAGTGCAACTTCAAAGAATTTAAAATGTTAGGACTTTTTTTTTTTTTTGGAAGAAATCACAATGAATCCTTGTGCGCACACTTTGCAAACAATGCACATTGCATTTTTTCCCCCTCATTTTCTCAATGCTTTTAAAGGCGTAATAATTAGTCGTTTTTCTTCATCCGCTCAAATTGTTCAGTGCCGTCGATTCTTTCAATACATACGTGGGTTCAATTCGGAAAAAATGCTACGGTAATATGAATGGAGTTTGATGCCATCCTTTTTGCTGGCGGTTTTTAAGTATTTTGCTACTAGTTCATCCCGGTTTGTTTTGCAAAAGTGAACACCCCGCCCCCGATATATAGACATGTAGGGCTTCAAGTGTTTCCATATTTGGCTTTGGCTGCAACACTTCAGTCTTTTTGTGTGCGTGACAGGATGCGCGCGCGCGCGTGTGTGTGTGTGTGTGTGTGTGTGTGTGTGTGTGTGTGTGTCGCCACAGGGGCGCTTGGCGTGTCGCCTGCCTCTGCCCATGTGGCCCAGAGTGTGTGTGGGTGTCGCCATCCCACTCTGTAGGAGCTCTACATCAGCACCTCACCTAGATGCGCGCACGCACTCGCACAGACTTGGGCACATATTGCCCCCCCCCCACCAGTGAACCTGTGGCCCGCAATCGAGTGTGCGGCAGCTGCATGCTAAGACAATATAGCTTGTCAAGAAGCTAGCTCGTCTTCTGTGTGCGTGTGTGTGTGTGTGTGTGCGCGCGGCGCCTTCCCCAGCTGAACTATGCTAATCAAGGTTGGCATTTAGCGCCCGCTGTTTTTGTGCTTTGACACTTTGCTGAGTGGATGAAGCCTCCTGCTACTTGCAGTGTTGTTGTTGTTTTTTTAAGGGGGGGCACTTATCGGGGCCTTTCATATTTGACATTAGAAAGATCCCACAACACCGAAGAAAAAGTCACAAAGAAGTAGATGGAGTCCCAAATCTCCATTTTACTGTGAATTTTGGACTTGTTTAGGAAATTTGGATCCAACTCGGGCGTACGGATAGTGCTGGTGCCCCTGAACTTTTTGAGGGGTTGAAAGTAAAAAATATATGCATATATATGAGACAGCATCATGAGCCCTTCAAAGTCGGCGATGACTTGGGCGATAATAAGGCCAGGCCGGTGAAAAAGGCCTTAGTTAGGACTCAATTGCATTTGTACTGATAAATCAGATTCATTGTGTTAATTCATCTTTTTAACATTTTATAAATGAGCTGGAACGGTGGAATTGGGTGTTTGCACAGTCGTATAATTATTAACGATACCACAATTGGATTAGCTGCACGTTGATATGGTTTAATCTGTCAAATATATTTTCAGTTAGTTGGATGCATCAGATTTGCATTGGATGCATCAGATTTGGATTTTAAAACAAACAAACACTTTAATCCAAATTTTGCATCAATTTAGTGGACTAAAACTGGACATCGTTTCCCTCGAAATTGGCCAATCAAAATCGATCACAGAGCAACGAGAGCAACACATCTTTGCAGAAGTTTTTGCGGGCGCTTGAACGCACCACGGGCCGCTCCATGGCGCCGCCCCGAGGCCTTTCAAGGTGTAAGGCGCTAACAAGTCCAGCGAGCTCCATCCAGCCCCCCCAGCACACACTTTTTTCACATTTATTTATACTTTTTTTTTTTCCTCCCCTCGCCGCAATCTGTGCCGCGAAGAGCAAAACATTTGGAAAATCAGCTTGATGTATTTTTACCGGGCCAAGCCGGCTGCCAAACGACACAGGGGTTTTTTTAACACACACTTCATTATTTATTTGACTATTTCCGTGTTGTTTACGTTGCGATGGGGAGCATGAGGATGAGGAGGATGAAGAGCGCCGATTATACATATTTATCATGCGCATCGTCCGAAAAACACTTTATTGTTGCCGTTAAATTCTGCACGTGTGCCAACTGCAAAAATGCATAGCAAATAAATACGTCGTATCTAGTTTTTTAAAAGAATTATTTTGAAAATAAAACTAAAAGTTAATGTCACGAGCCATACTATTTTTGGGGGAGAGAAAAATGGAATTTCAAAACCTGTAACTACATTTAAAATATATATATATATATCACCCAAAAAGACAAATAATCCTAGCCACATCAATATTATTTTGGAATCGTAGAAATTAATGGTTGAAATTGAGCGTGGACTCGTTTGACTCTGTAAAATGATTTTCGTATATTTAGGTATCATGCCTGAAGACTTACGTGATTTTTTTTTCAGAATAATAGGACATATTCAAAAGATTTTTTTCTTATTGTTCATCCTTGCTACTGCTTCAGTTAGTACCGTGCGCCGGACGCCCAAAAAAAAAAAAAAAAAGTATCGGCCCATTTGCTGGTGTGCGCGTGCGTGCGCATCAGAGGCTCCGGGAGCGAGATGGCACGAAGGAAGAAGAGGCGAACGGGCCTCTTTGGCCGAAACTTTTCATTCGCGAATCAAGTTGGCAATGAGATCGCTTTTCAAGAGTGTACGTTTGAGCTTCATTCGGATTTTGGAAAATGAAGTGTTTGTCGGGCTCACCTCTAGAGGGCGTCCGTCTGCCGTGGCGGTCCCCCGCAAAACCGCAAAGTCGCTCTGGTGAAAGGCAAAATGCTGCTTGAAAGACGGTGTACTACAAATGGTTGTTTAAAATAAAAATGCCGGATTCGTTTTCCCTTTTTTTTTTTTTGGAAAATCGATGCCACCAAAATGTCTTTACAATACATGGTCATTTTTTTTTTTTTTAGAAAAAAAGTCCCTCTGATCTTTTTTTTTTAAATATGCCTTACGATACATAGTCCCCCCCCCCCAAAAAAAAAGCCATAAAAAAGGCTTTTTTTTCCTCCGAAGAAACGACCACGTATGTCATTGTTGCAAAAAAAAAAATCGCCTACTTTTTTTTAATGCCTTACTACACATGGCCTTTTTTGCTAAAGAAATACCCTAAAATACATGTTTTTTTGGAGGGGTGGGGTATTGCCATTTTTTTCCTTCAAAATAAATACATAAAACTAAAATAAAAACATGTTTTACTATATGTCATTTTTTAGGGGGAGCAAATTCTTTACTATACATGGTCTACATCCTATATGTTTGTTTTGTTGTTAACTGGTGGGGTGTTTACTAATTTACATTGTGAATTGTATTTATGGATTTATTTTCTGTTTTTGTTTTTTTCAACTTGCTTGCGTGCGGTAGGCTCGAGCAGTTGGACCGCCACTGCCAGAGCAGCGCCCAGCAAGTTTGTCAGCTGCTGGCCAAACACAACCGCATGGTCCTGCAGCACGCACCGGAGCACCACGACTGACCTACGGCCTCACTTACCTTACATTACTTTTTGCTCGCCGACTTATGTTTCCCTTGTCTTTAGCCACCGGCAAAATGGTGGACTTTAGTCAAACTTTTCCATGCTGGAATAAAAGAGATGGATTTTTAATAAACTGCTGCTTTTCAAACTCGCCTCTGCGTTCTAATACTACCACTAGGGGGCGAATGTTCAACAAGCACTGCAATAAGTGACATATCCCGATGATTGTTCCGCACTTTTGGGGGTGAGGGGTCATTGCCGTTTTCAAACGACACTTGGAAGCACGAGCTCGCATGTGGTCCGCGACACGCGGGAAGAATAAATGGGAGGCATTTATTTTCTTCAAAGGAAGTCTTGACTGCAGAATGAACCCAAAAAAATGACATCCAATAAATTAATTAGAAAACAAATTCAAGTGACAGTGACATTCAAAGAATAATAAATAGCATGTCATACACGTTGTCTATTTTCAACCGCGTCGTACGTTGAATGCATCAAAAGTGTTTTTTCCTTTGTTTTGTTTTCAATTGAAACCAGCGTCAATTTTCTCCGCCTGGGTTTTGAAAGCGTAAGGCTTCGGTGGCGTGCGAAGAAGACAAAAGACGGGAGGAGGGGCCAGAAGCTCGGAAGACGCCGACGCCGCGCGTTCAAGACGGACGGCCCGCATCCCACAAAGTCAACAAGCGAAGACCGCTGTCCGCAAACGTTCACACTCACCTCCGCGCCGTTTCCGCCCTTCAGTGAACGCTAACACGACGGCGCTATGCTAGCGCCATGTTAGCCGACTTGCAACGCCACTGATAATTCTTTCTCCGACCTTCGATAGCCCACTTGACTTTTCTTGCACTTAGCTCCTCCTGCACACCTTTGCTCACTTTTCATGTCCAACTCTCACACAAACACACACACGCAACTTTAATAAGTGCTTATCACTGAAGTCCGTCCTCCATGCGTCCTGCTGTCCGCGCTTGTCACGTTTTCATCACTAAACAAAAAAAAACAAAGCTGCAAAAGCTCAGACCTCCACCTTTTTTTTTTGGGAGGAGGGGGGGGGGGCATATGACCCCAGGGAACAGGCTTTGCTTTTGCTGTGTGAAGTGTAATTGCACATCTATGGCACTAGGTGGTGCCGCTCTCATTGTCAAAAGTCTGCGGCAGTTGGAAACCTTTTCAATTGTTACCATTTTTCTTCTCAATCACATGATTGATTATTGTGAGTTAATATTATGATTATTGTGGCGATTGATTTATGAAAACGCATGTTTTACAAAAAAGGAGAAAGGAATTTAAAAAAAAATGGTGGAGGTCTGCACTTTCCGGCAACACTGCTGCAAACAAAAACAAAGAGACAACACAAAGTAATAAATAGACAAATAATGCTTGGCGGAGGTAATAAGCGACGGAACCGTTCCCCCTACTACATTCTTCGGCCATTTTGTTTTTTCAGCCCTAACGTACAGACTCGTCCCATAGAATCACGTGTCTGTTAATAGAAAAAACTCCAATAGAAAAGAAAAAAGGGGGGGGGGGGCAGGGTAGCAATTAAAAAAAAGGGGGTGGGGGTGGGCAGGATAATAAATAAGCCAAAAGTACCTCCACCAAGGAAAGATCATCATTATAAATAGGTTTGCGTCCATGGCGGCGTCGCGCCACGCCTCTGTCCAGTCTTCGACAAGCGAGCGTTGCATTGTGGGTCGTAAAGCTATGGGTGGGGGTGGGGGTGGGGGTGGGGGGACTGCTGCGCTTGGACACAGAAGCTCCTGGCGCGAAGGACGTGAAATTCCCGGATTGGGTACGTCGTGCGTTGACTAGATCCGCGTCCCGAGCGGCCACGTTAGCAGCAAGTTAGCAAGCGGAAGTGTACATAAGTCGCTAGCTAGCGGCTAGGGCTGGGCCACGCCTACATTTGATTGATTAGCTCCTGTTTATTGCTCAGGATTTTTGGGGGGGGTCTGGTCAAATAATCACAATGTTAATGAGATGGCGATGTCAATTTTTATAACCAGCAGAGGGCAATATTTCACATTATGGAGGCCCCGCTGAAAGCAATGGTGATTGATTGATCCGTGTATGCGATATTACTTTGATTTGTGGTGGAATATAGAATGCTTAGTTCCACTTTGACCTTCATTCGTCAGTTTCAGTTGAATGATTTTAGCACTTTGAGATTTTAAGCGATGAAAAGTACGACAAATTTTATTCATTTTGCACTTTTCTAAAATCAAGTAGTTATGCCCTATACATATATAGTCGATTTTTTTTTAATCTTTTTTGGTTGCTCGGAATGGATTAAATGGATGTACATGATTTTCTATAGGGAATTTTGCTTTGGTTAATGAACAGTTTCGTTTTGTCTGCTATTCTATAGAAGTTGATGCTGGGGAATAAAAAAAAACATTTATAATCTTGTTTGAGGTAAGGAGCTATAAGAAAAAAGTTTTTCGAAATAAAGTAATTGATTTGGATGAGAAAAGGAACTTTTCCCATTTCGCCCAGCCCACTTCGCGCTAGATCTGTTAAGCAGAAGTCCGGTTGAAGAGGACGAGAGAGCGCGCCCCGGAGGCGGATGTTGGAATAGCAGCAAAGAGGAGTGGGAAATTGCACCTGAGTCAACTCCCGCCTAGCGGACCCGCTCGCTCCATCCCACAATGGTTGACGTGTGCGAGAAAAGCCTGAGATTGCGAGCGAGTCACGCACGCCGGTCTCGCCCGTGCCAGGAGGGAAGTGCTCAAGGTGCAGCGGTCCCGCCCTTGGGGAGGGGGGAGGGGGGTGGGGGGGAGCGGCTAACCGCCTACGTACCTTGCGCTCCTTTCGTAAACCGCGAATGAAAAAAAGGATGGCAAAATCCTTCCGAGAGTCGGTTCTTCCGGGTCCTTTTGTGTGTGTGTGTGTGTGTGTGTGTGTGTCCCATGCCGATGACCTCATAGACCAGCTGTGATGATGTCACCGCAGAGGGGCGGGGTTAGAGAGGGCGCGGCGTTCATTCCCGCCCGCTGGCCGAGTAGGAGAACTGCGGGAAGTGCGGTCGCCTTTCGTTGTCCAGGCAGTCCATGCCGTCCTCGTCGACTGGCGTGAAGACAGGCAAGGCTTTCATCATGGTCATATTACAAGACCCCGCCAACATCTCTTTTGATGCAAGACCAGACTAGGTCCCGAGACTAGATTCTGCAGGTCGTGGCGGAGCGCCACGTCTGGACCTGCTAATATTTCTTTGTTTGAGACTCACATTTCTCGGGCGGCGTCACCGTGATGGTCTGCGCCGTGAACTCCTCGTCGAAGTACCTGGTGTCCGTCTCCGACGTCACCTGAGGCTTGAACGGAGGAAGCATCTGGAGCAGAAGGCGGGACCGAGCGTCAACGACTCCCTGAATTTGCCGAGCGAAACAGGAGGGACGGGCGCCCGCACCTTTTTGTCGTACACGTGCTGCCAGTCCACGCCGGTAAAGAAACTGTGCCTCATTATTTCTTTGGCGTCGTCCGGTCCGCCGCCCAGCCTGGTTGGGCACAGACGGACGGGCAAATGGAAAACGGTCCCATGTTTGGAGGCCTTTCGACGGTACCGTTTGTTGGGGTCCTTGATGAGCAGTCCCGACAGCAGCGACTTGGCGTCGGCCGAGAGCGTGCGCGGGAACTTGATGTCCTCCATCAGGATGAGCTCGAAGAGCTTCTCGTGGTCCTGGTTGTAGAAAGGCAGGCGGCCGCACATCATCTCGTACGTCACCACGCCCAGGCCCCACCAGTCCACCGCTCGCCCGTAGTCGTTGTCCTCCAGGACCTGACGGGAACGAGAAGCCTGGTGAGTCACATGGCTGTCGGCGAAAAAGCATTTGTTGGCGCGGGTTAGCGACTGGCTGTTAGCTAACTAACCACTAGCTTGTTTGCATATTTAAGTTACTGTAGGTTTTTTTTTTTTTCGCTCACTTGTGATGTGTGTAGCTTTGAGATGCGGGGCCAAGCCTGGGAGTCACATGGGTGTCGGCGAAAAAGCATTTGTTGGCTCAGGTTAGCGATTGGCTGTTAGCTAACTAACCACTAGATTGTTTGCATATTTAAGTTATTGTATGTTTTTTTTTGTTTGTTTTTTTGCTCACTTGTGATGTGTGTAGGTTTGAGAGGCGGGGCCAAGCCTGGTGAGTCACATGGGTGTCAGCGAAAAAGCATTTCTTGCCGCAGGTTAGCATTTGGCTGTTAGCTAACTAACCACTAGCATGTTTGCATATTTAAATTACTGTGTGTTTTTTTTGCTCACTTGAGATGTGTGTAGCTTTGAGAGGCGGGGCCAAGCCTGGGAGTCACATGGGTGTCGGCGAAAAAGCATTCGTTGGCGCAGGTTAGCGACTGGCTGTTAGCTAACCAACCTCTAGCTCGCTTTTTTGTCCATCCATATCATAAAATCATTGAACTTGTTCAATTAATCACTTAAGCCAAATAGTGCAACATATTCGGTGTTAGCATTTTTTAAATCCTGCCAAAAGAAGCTTTCATTACACAATTTAGCTCATTTTCAAATTGACGGGGAGTTGATCAAATAAATTCCATTCATTGTCCTGGTCCTAGGCAAAATAATAGCTCCCCAAATTCATAATTATTGCAATCCAGAGACAAAAAAAGTTTGCCTGTTAGCGCGGCCATGCTAGTTGCCCTAACTGTGAAGACTGTGGCGGCTATGGAGCTAACCGGCTAAACTCAAGCAACATAGTAAGCATCAAGATTGGATGTTACTTTACGCAACGTTTTGTTTTGTCTTTTTACGAGACATCTGCTTGTACCCCGCACGTGTGCATTTATTTTATAGGCGCAAAGTGCCCAAGGTGGCGAAAAAAGTAGAAGAAGAAACAAACGGACAGATGAGCCAGTAGATAAAGCGCAAGTGAGTCAATATGGCGGCAGCGAGGTGGCTGCAGGGAAACATTAAAAAACAAAAATGCAGAGATGGCGAACATCAGCGGGTGGCGGGTCTTCACAGGCCGCGCCCGGAGGGCCGGGACGCCGTCCCCGGAAGGGGAAAGCTGGCCGGGCCTCGGCCGTGGACGCGGGGTCACGGCCGCGCTATCAAAGAGGAGGCGCGCGCCTGGCTCGCTCTCGCTCGGCCCATCTGCTCCGCCTTCAACGAAGGCGATGCGACTTCAGGTGCTCATTAACATCACAAGCTGATTAAAATGTGACGCTATGATGAGTGAAAGAGTGCGAGTGTGTGTGTGTGTGTGTGTGTGTGTGTGTGTGTGTGTGTGTGTGGTGACGGACAGACTGGCAAGGTTGGAGAGCGGCCAGAGCGGCATATGCCGCACATCTCGCTGATAATAATAGCATCTTCTCACTGTTAAGAATAATGGAGCGGGCCGGCCCAGAATGCCGCTGCCACAATTTGCTGGGAATTGGGACCAGGCCGGAGCGCCGAGCAAAAACCGACACCCGTCAATTCCGTTGCGGGTACTTCCTTCCCCTCAGAGGACCTCAAATTACGTCTTTGGTAGCTAATGAATTGAATTTGAAGAGTTCATTATTGTTCACGTACTTTTAAAAGCACTTTTTTTAGTAGAGCCAAGTAGAGCCAATCGATGAGCGTATGAAAGTCACATGACCGACAGTTGCGCTATGATTGGTCTTCACACGGCAAGTAGAAAAATGTGTACTGCTTGTGTATGAAGGACAACTTGGTTATTAAATTATTATAGACAAAATATTAATGTTTTACTGTTAAAAAAATGGCAAAATAAACGGACTAGCCCGTCAATTTCATTTGCGCTCAGAGCCACATGGAGGAAAATCTAGTCCCAATTTTTTAAGATTTTTTTTCTGTAGTAATTCATTTATTAAAATAAGCAAGATTTTTTTTCCAGCAATTTCTACCCTAGTTATGTGAAGAAAAAAAAGTCAAGGTTTTTTGTTAAAAGTGATGAATTTGGATTTATTTTCACGCTTGCGTCTCCCATCCAACCAGTTTATAACTTTTTTTAAATAATGTTGCAGGCCCATGTCAAAATGCAATTTTAGCATTTTTTTTTGCATTTTTTTTAAAATCGGTTAAAACTGTAATGTCCAGAGGGATTGAAGAAAATCAAGTTTTGATTTTTGGGTGGTATGGCCCGCTCGAGTTAACAACTCTAGATAAACAGATGAAATATCCATCCGGAAAACAAGGCGGGACCAAACTGGGAGGGAGGAGAAAAAAAAAAAAAAAAAAAAATTGGCGGCAGCTCGGTCACAGGCAGGGAGCAGATTAATCCTGGCAGAGCCGGATCGCTGGCTCACAGCCGCCGGCGAGTGTGTGTGTACGTGTGTGTGTTTGGACTTTTTTTTTTTTTTGAAGTGGCAAAGCTGACCTCACCGCTACAAAAGGTGCGTGTTTAAGCGAAAGCAAAACGGGATGAGATCAAAGGAAGCCGGAGGGGAGAGAAGGATTTCGGGGGCGGACCATGTGGCGGGACGGGTCGGGGGCGGGGGGGGGGTCTTTTGGCAGTCGGGACGGGACCCGAGACGGGATGGGAACGCGCGCGGAGCCCGAGGGGGGCACATGTGATGACAGTAGGCGGCGGGGTCAAAGGGGAGCCACCTCGAGACAACAAAATAGCGCCGCGGCGGCGGCGACGCCACCCGATTGCTGCCCATTTGTTGGGCCGGGACGCGACTTGGACACGCTCGCACCGCTTGGCCTTTGACTGACGTTATAAACACACTGATATCCAGAATTGATCATTGGGAATAACATTAATAATAAAAGAAAACTAGCGGTGTTGAGAGAACGTTTAACTAATGGATCGCAAAACTTTGCACGATTAATTCCGATTAATCGCAACTTTTTCCTGAATCCGCAGTTGAGTTTTTTATTATATTATATTTTTTTGATATTTTTGAACAGTCAATATTAATTTAAATATTATATAATAATATAAGTATGATAATATATTATTAATTTTATTTAAAAAAATGGTTAAATATTTGTAAAATGTCATATAAAATAGCTTATTTAAAAAATATTTTAAGTAAATCATTATTTATGTATTTTCTAACACTCAATATTTATTTTTATACTAAAAATATTGAAATTAAAACTGGAAGGATATTTGTAAAATGTCATTTAAATAAATGATGTGATTTCTTTTGTACACATTCTGTCTTCAG
Source organism: Hippichthys cyanospilos (assembly GCF_059441005.1). Classification (NCBI taxonomy): domain Eukaryota; kingdom Metazoa; phylum Chordata; class Actinopteri; order Syngnathiformes; family Syngnathidae; genus Hippichthys; species Hippichthys cyanospilos. The sequence continues at coordinate 1,659,243 of NC_142376.1, forward strand.
ATCAACAGTAGGCTATTTTGTAAACTACGCTTCCTCACAACTAACTAGTGCTAACGGGTGTCAGATTGTGCAGTATTGGGCTTTTGTAAGTATGGAGACCTCAAGTGGAGAAAGCTGCCATTTTTTTTTCTAATAAAGTCAAATACGGTAGAAGGCACCAGGCCCCATTGCGCGGCCTTTGCAAACACGGGAAGCGTCAAAATGACAATAACCCTGAAATATTTCTCATCTCCGTCTGCCTTCGAGCCCCCCCCAACCCCCCCCCCCCCCCCCATTCTCTGTTTAATCCCAGCTACTTTGCATCTCTGGAACTTGGCTGGGAGCACACTGTGTTATTTTTACACGCGGGCGGGCGAGCAGAGCAGAGCGTGCGGGCGGGCGGGCAGGCGGGCGGGCGAGCGGCGGCGGTGTAGATTTCCAGGTTTTTTCCGAGCACCTTCCTCCAACCTCGCCCATCTGCCGCCATCTGCCTCACTTTAGCCCGCACTTTCTACTGCAACACACACGCGGATACGCACATCCTGTGAAAAATAACTAGCAGCCTCCAATCAGCTTTTGGCACGCAAAAGAAGGCACTTGAAAAAAAATAAACAAACAAAAAAAAAAAAACCCCAAAAAGATGAAAATGCTGCGCCAAATTGTCCTCGCTACTTTTTCAAGTGGGATGTACTCGGCCGCGCTTCGCCGCTCCCCTGCCGCCGTGCCCCCCCACTCCGCCACCCACGGGCCGGCGCCAAGCTCGCCAGGTGATCTGCTGGCCTTGGAGATGGACCAACGCTGGCCAAAATAAACCCTTTGCGCTCTTTCTGAATTAGCCCCTCGCCTTAAATGACAGCCCACGCTATTTACACTATATAAGTCCGTCAGTGCACGCGTTGGATAACAAGCTACTCTTTCACACACGGATGGATGGATGGATAGCGAGATAGATAGATAGATAGATAGATAGATAGATAGATAGATCTAACAGCCTGTTAATACTCGATCTAGATAGATAGATAGATAGATAGATAGATAGATAGATAGATAGATAGATAGATAGATAGATAGATAGATAGATAGATAGATAGATAGATAGATAGATAGATAGATAGATAGATACGGTATTTTCCGCACTATGAACTATAAGGTGCACCTTCAATAAATGGCCTATTTTAAAAGTGTTTTCATATATAAGGCGCACCACATTATAAGGCACGTGGAATAGAAGTTCCAGTTGTGGCTGTGGTTGCGTTATGCATCCACTAGATGGAGCTGTGCTAAAGGGAAGGGTAACAAAACAATCTGATGAGTCAAACTTTGTTGATAGACAATCAAAAAGTGAGAATAAAGTTGATTTGTGGAAAGTAAAGACTGTTTAGATCAATGCCAAGACCAATCAAGAGGTGAGAAAAATTAAATACTAAACTTATTTTTTGATCAAATTGCAACCAAAAACCTTAAAATATTGTTTTGTCGATTTCAAAAAAGTTTCTGGATTTATATTATAAAATCACCCTTTTTTTTCCTTTGCAAATGAGTAACTAGAGCATGAAACAACTTGGCAAAATGTTGCTTCATGTTCCAATTCATTTGCTCTTAATTTGAAAAGAAACTTCTACGGTTCCTGTCAAGCGTTCAATTGGATTTGCTGCAGAAAATGAGTTGAAATTACCTCGGGCGCAAGGTACTCGGGCGTGCCGCAGAAGGTCTTCATTGTGGCGGCGTCCGTGATGCCTTCCTTGCACAGGCCGAAGTCGGTGATCTTGATGTGGCCGTCTTTATCGAGCATCAGGTTCTCCAGCTGGAAGGAGTCATTCAAAAACAAGCTTGAACAAGTAAGAACCAGTAATTTTACTCATATTTTGGTACGGGCCAACCATTTGGTCAAATTTTTGATCGTCATTTTTTGCGCTATTCGTTGTTATAAAGAACATATGACTATGCAAAAGGTCATTTTGGATTTTTCGAAAAGCCGAGTTCAAAATCCAAAACTACCTTTTGCATAGTGATATCTTTTTTTTTTTTTTTAAGTTTTTGTTGTTGTTGAAAACAGCATGAAAAATGAACCGACACCACTAGGCTGTCTTCCACATCGCTTCTTGGTATAGTTCGCATTTTCACCGAGTGGTCCCCTCCCATTGGCCTGTATTCATAATATCTCAGCCGATAAATTTTCATCTGCCAAATAACGGAATTGGAGTACTAAAAAAATCCATTTCTGACAATTGCTAGTTTCGTACGATTACGACTCATTTCGGCCAACAAACGAAACTTTTTAAATGTCAAAAATGTCGGCATTATTTTCCAAGACCGGAACTTGTTTTGCGGTAAAAGAAAAGTGACGGCGTTCACCTTGAGGTCGCGGTACACGATCTTGGCCGAGTGCAGGTAATCGAGCGCCGAGACGATCTCGGCGCCGTAGAATCGCGTGCGCTCCTCGGAGAACACCCGCTCTCTCGACAAGTGGAAAAACAGCTGCGGGGGAAAGGCGGGGGAGGAAGGGGGTGAGGGGGGGGGGACAGCAGGGACGGCGGCGCAATAATTACTGATTTATTGGAGGAAATTAGCACAACACAAACTGGCCGCCCGCACCATATTGAGATGATAGATGGCGGCGGGGAGGGCGAGCGTGAAAAAAAAAAAAGGGGGGGGGGGCACTTAGCAGCTGGCACCTCGTGGAGAAGCGCACCGACCTCAGGCGAGGCTGACGAGGCGCTGGCGAGGAGCTGGGCCACGGGGGCCAAGCGGAGGATTTAATCAATACCCCCCCCCCCCCCCCCCCCCCCCCCCATCCCGAGATCCCCACCCCACCACCTCCGTCCACAGCCTCCAGCGTGACGCTCATTAGCGCGCTAGCTGCCCCCCTCCCACCAAAGCTCCGCTTTCATTCACTCCATCCTGCTCGCTTGCTGGCAACCAGCTAACTCGCATCATTAATGTAAATGCCATATGATTTTTGCCAAAAATACTTTTTTTTTTTCAAATCTGACTTCATTCCCCTCATGTTACTTTTCTCTTGCACAATTTTTTTTAATTTGCTAAAAATCTTTGACTATTTACAGAACATAGCAACTTTTTTTCTGCGTAAAATCCAACTTTTTCATGGTAATTTTTTTTCTTTAGAAATTTGACATCTCATTAGCCTCATTTTTTTTTAATTAAATGACTTTTACTCTTGAGAATCAGACTTTTTACTTAAAAAAATAACTTTATTCTTACGAGGACGTTTTTGTAACTATTACAACATTTTCAATAGTATAAGACTTTATACCTGTAATATTAAGACATGACAAAAAAATCCCTCCCCCAAAATCCGGATTTCTAAAATTACAACTTTTAAAAAGATTTTAGCATTTAACAGCATTTAAAAAAAGCCATTTTTGACCCTCTGATGTCATTTTTCTTGAGAAAAGGGGGAAAACTATTGACTTTTCAAAAGTGTACTTATGATCTTAACTTACTAACTTTTTTAAATTAAACAAATACTTTGTTTCAAACTTTATGTTTTCTGGATTTTCTCTAATCTTCAACCTTTAAAAAAATTGATTTATGAAGATGGGGACTTTTTTGGTCAATGCCAAGTAGTAACCGATTTTTGAGGCTCCGTTTATTTCATAGCATCATCTCATGCTGCGTTTTTGGCAATAAGCTTAATTTCTCAAGTTAAAAGAGTATTTTTTGGAGTCCCGGGCGTGTCCCCCCAACTCTTTCTTCCGTGTTCGCCGCATAGCTCGGCTGTCCGCTGTCACTTGTCACACGTGTGTGGTACAAATTACCCAGGAGGCCACGGGGCACACATCTCCCCATTAATTGCTCAGGGAGGTTTGCATATGGCCGCTGGAGTGATGCTCACGGATGGGACGCCTTGCTGTGTGTGCGCGCGCGCTAACACGACAGGTGGGCCTTCATCGGCACTCTGGCAGCTGTGACTGTGGCAGCTTCGTAATTGGCGGCGCGCGTGCGCTACGCCCGCTCGCTCGCAATTTGTCCGAGGAGGCTATATTTGCGGCGTTTGCTCGCGGAGCGCCTCGCTCGCTGGAAGTCGGGCAGCAGGTGACGGCCACGCTGAGGGAATGAGGCGAGATTGCAAACGGCGCCCATTAAAAGGCGGAGGAACGGGGAAAAGCGGGGGGGGGCGTCCAAACTCATTTTATCTCCGACTGTCACTCTGGCTGCCGGAGGCCCGCAGGTGAGTCGACGGGCGGGCGCGAGAGGACGCGGAGGAGCGTGACGAGCCAATTGGCCGCCGAGTTGACTCGACGCTCTCCTTTAATCGCTCGCTGTTAGGACGTCTTCGCGTTGTGCGTCGCGGAAAAGGCGCCAGGCTGGCACACCGGCGGCCAAAAGATGGGAAGAACTCACACGCTGGCTCGGTTGCGCTCCGAGAAAAAAATGACAGGTAGAAACTGCACAGGAAGTCCTCGCGTTACGAACGAGCTCCCACGCGGGCGAATTAACCCTTTACTACCCCAAATACCCCCTTAAATTCTAGTAAGTCTACATAACTACCCAAATGCAGCTTCGTTTTAGCTTCGTTTCCATAGCAAAGGCTTTCCTCTTTTCCTCTTGGCTGGACCAGCATCGCTAGAAGTTTCGGCTTTGTTTTTTGCAGCCGCGATGTGAAAAAGGAGGGTCAAAACAGTGAGGATACGGCTCGCAAACGGGTCTAATCCGGCCCACGAAATGATTTTTTGATGAAAAATTACTCATTATGATTAATAGTGATGTTGGAGAGTATTAAAAAAAGATGCATTTGAAGTTTTAGTTTTAAAGTTATATAAATGCTGTGTATAATTATGATTTTATTGGTCCACCCCACTTGGCAAAAGATCATCCTCTATGCGGCCTGCTAGCTAAAATGAGTTTGACACCCCTGCCCCGCACTGGGAACACAGAATAAATCTCATCTCAAAGCCCTTGTTCGTGAACATGGATGGATTCGGACATTGGTTCAGTCTGCTTGCTTCTTTTATCGAAAATGTTGCGCTACGACCTTGGTTAAGAAAAGCTGCTAGAAGCGACTCCTCTGGCTGCTAACGCCCAGCTGATTCAGTCCGCTTCCAACCTCCCACTCGCCCCATAAGAATAATTTTCATAAGAATACGTTTGATCATTTCAGATGTAATAAAGTGTTTGCGGCTCCCGGTATTATCTTATCCGTGGAAAACGGCTCTTTGAATGTTGCCGACTCCTGTTCTAGCGTCCAGCGCGGCGTAGGTGAGCGTCTTACCTCTCCGCCATTCACGTACTCCATGACGAAACACAGGCGGTCTTTTGTCTGGAACGAATACTTCAATGACTGAAAAGAACACAGGTAAACAAGACGCTCAATTTGCGTACGTCGTCGCCACGCCGCATCGCACGGGCGCAACGCATCGCGTTCTTCCGACGAGGAGCGGGTGACTTTGACCATCTCGAACGTTGAGGATCGAAAACAGCAGGCGCGACAAACAAAAAAAAAACTCAACTAGCATCCGTAGCTTTAAGATGGCTCATCTGCGCGCGCGCTCGGGCAAACAATCATGTGAGAAGTGTTTGCTTTGAAGGATGGAGGCGCTAAACAAAAGAACAGTTGGTCTTTGCATCTCTTTGTGGCTGCAGATGTGACAGTGGCATTAAAAAAAAAAAAAGTATCTGGAGCAGACAGGCCTCCACAGAAGTTAGCGGATGTGTCTGCGCAAACACCAAACAGCCAACAGATGCGTCCATTATTGTAGCGCAATTCGATGCCTGCCGCGTAATTAGCCTCCGGAGACTCAGGTACGTATAGGATCAATATGTCGCCCGCTGCGGTTGCGGCGCATTTGCATGCGTGCGTACAGTGGGTGTGAAAGCCACGTTGTGTGTGCGTGTGTCACTTACGGTGAGAAAGGGGTGTCTGGTGTTTTTCAGTACTCGGCTCTCGGTGAGCGTGTGCGCCACTTCGTCCTGCAGCACGGGAAAAAGCGTGCAAAACAATCATCAGAATTTGATGACAAGCAGCAGGATTATGCACATTTAATACCGACAGATGACAAGTGTTATTAACTCCAAATATTATTTAAATATATAATATCCAAATATTAGTGAACTCATTCAATCCCAAAGACGGATTTTTATGTTTTTTGGAGTCCAAACATTCAATCGAAGGTATTTATTTGTAACTTTTGATAAGATTTTTTTTTTCTCAAACGTTTGGCTGAAGGCGTCTCTAAAAATTCGAAAAAAATGGAAAAAGTCTCCTTTAAGTAAACGACACAAACCTTGGCGATGATGACTTCCTTTTTTAGAATCTTCATGGCGTAGTATTTCCCACTGGCCTTCTCCCGCACCAGAATCACTTTTCCGAACGTGCCCTTCCCGAGCAACTTCAGGTAGTCGAAGTCGCTCATTGTCTGGGTGAAGACAAAAAAAAAAACAAGAAATAAACAAAGTATGTTAAACATCAGGCCAACATCTGCACAATTTTAGAATACATGCAATCCAATGGAATTCAGTCAAAGTGTACAATTTGATATTAAACCACTAATTTGTGCAGAAAATGCCACTAGTCACACAAAACTTTTCGGTCAATCTCGCTCAAGAGCTGAATTCAGAAAGCATGAAAGGGTTATTTTATCGGGGGGGGGGGGGGGGGGGGGGGGGGGGGCGGGGGGAGTTCCATCTGTCCGGGGTACCTGCTTCCAATTGGGCCTCATTGGGGGGAATGAGTCAAAGCACTGGAGTTTGCCCAAAATGGCCGCTTCAAAGCAAAACGCTCCACTTCCTGTACATCGTCCTCCACAACAATGTGCAAGCTTTCAGGACCAGTGGAATAACCGCTTGGCTCGCAACCTTTTCTCAACCGTGTACTTACTGTGAATTTTTTTTTCCCGCAAATTACCACCATACCAGCGCAAAGCAATTTTTGATGAATGAAAGCGCCACCTGCATCTCATTTATTAAGATTTTGAACGACCGTAAATTTCAGACTATAAACCGCTACTTTTATTATACATGCACATTTTATTCACCAACCCCAGGAGAGAAACTGTCTTACCAATGATGATACATCACCTACTTGGTGCTTCGTGTTCCAATTACTCTGCTCTTAATTTGAAAAGAAGCCGCACTGTTTCCGTACTTGCGCTACCTTGCGTTTGTGGTGGGTGGTGGAGATGTCCATCTCCTCCTCCGCCATGTTGTCGATGTTGGAGGTGGGGCTACACTGGATCCTCTCCTCCTCTTGCTTCTGCAGCTTGTCCGCCACCATCTGGATGGCCTCCGTCCACTCATCTCTACGCGGAGACACATGTGCGCTATGATACACGTATAGCAGGGGTTCTCAAACTTTTTGGAGTCAGGGACCCCTTTTAGAAAGCAAATTTTCCAAGGACCATCATTACAAATGTTTGCGGAAAAAAAAACATTTAAGTGCCATTTTTATTCACCAGCAGATTCAATTTGACAAGTATATTTGATACTTTGCAGCTATAGTGAAGTTTGGAAAATAAAAATTGCAAATTGCACGCCTCTTCATAACAAAACGGGTTGTTGTCCAAAACAGCATCATAAAATAAAATGCTGCTTCAGCTTTGCAGGCTTCATTGCAACGTTAGCAAGAAATTCCACAAATCATCTACAGTATATTCTTAAATTGCGATTGAAAAATTTGCCTGACTTTTCTGACTGTTTTGTTGACCTTCCCTTTGGCACAGCTCCATCTAGTGGATGCATAAGGCGACCCCAGCCACTACCGTAGCTTCTTTTCTATGCACCTTATAATGCGGTGCACACTATATACCAAGACCTTCTTCAAATAGGCAATTCATTGAAGGTGCACTTTACAATCGGGTGTGTGCCTTATAGTGCATAAAATACGGAGCAGTACATTGGGCTGATGCAGGTTATGTGGGAAAATGGCAGCTTAGTTTGAAAGCGCCTTTATACGGACATTAAGAGTGGTTTGTTTAACAGAGAGGAAAATGGCCACCAAGAGAATCAAGCCAACGAACAATGATCACGGAGCAGAACTAATGCCTATAAATGTGTGCGCGCGCGCGTGTGTGTGTGTGTGTGTGTGTGTAATACACGCCCCCATGTTAGGAGCGAACAATGCATTGTTGTTTGCAAACATTGTTCCCCCCCATTGGCTTTTCATTAGCAGACTTGTACAACATCTGCTGGGACAAAGTTTGTCAATTAGGGGGTGTGTGCATGTGTGTGTGAGTGTGTGTATGTGTCTGATTATTGCTTGTAATAATGATGAATATAATGATTTGAGCACAAGCACATTTCCCTCATGAGTAAAAAAAAAACAGAGGGGAAAAAAAAACAAGGCTTATTTGTTACTTGCATGGTTTTCATCGGTGCCACTTTTAAATAAATACTGCAGAGGTGCATCGACTAAAATGATAGTTACATTAGAATATATAATATTATATATAACAATAATATAGTATAAAATAAATATTATTATATATATAATAATAGTTACATTAATCGATTACTTGATAATCGATTAATCGATGAGACTTCTAGTCAATAAAATCATACCAAATTCGTCCTCTCGACTATCTGATTGAATTAGTCGGCTATGAAAGCAGACTGATTATCGTTGAGTAAAATCATGATGAGATATATCATAATGTAATAACAGTTACGATAATCGATTACTTTTCTTGATAATCAATGAATTAGAGACGTATAATGATCCAAATCATCCCAATTTCACCCTCTCAGCTATCTCCATGGAAGCAGACTGATCATCGAGTTCAATCAAAATTTTTGCGGACAAATGTTTCTAAATATTTAAGTTATTTCTTTTTGATAATAGATCTACGATTGAAAAGAGGACACTATATATCGATTTTTTTTGTCTGTGGACTAATACAAATGAAGTTTGAAGGGTTCTAAAGTTGAATAAATCAAACACTGATTACATGTTTGAAGACATTTTTGCTTTTTTTTTTACCTCAAAATGCTTTGCACTGGTTAAGGGGTACTTTTTACGTTTTTCACGTTATACCACTGAAATAAGTTTGGGGACCACTGTTCTATGAAGATCATCTTCATGGATTAATCGACAAAACGACAGCGTATTTTCTTTCCAATGATTTGACTCATCGGTTGTGGAAGGAGACTTTGCCATGCGCTCCCTGGGCTGATCTTTGCTCAAACAGAGTTAATTCCACGGCACATCGCCGGAGCAGCGAGCGAACCGAGGCGAGCCCTTCAAAGACGCCGTTCAAATATGGCAAAAATCCTCGGCGCTCGGCGAGCAAGCGAGAGGGGATTTGCGGCGGGAATAATGAAACCCGTTTGACTCCCAAATGATCACCGCTGCGTGTTTCGCTTGGAGTTCCATGCCCATATGTTTCCTGCCGGGATTTGGAAAAACATCTATCTCCACCTAAACGCGGCTTCCGACTTCCCTTTCAAGATGCGAATCGCTTTCCAGTGCAGAGACTCGCCGGCGTCCCCTACGCGCTCGGCGACAAGGGCAAACTCCGCTTCCGCTCCCCGACAATGGAGTCGGCCGTGTTGGGCGCGCGGCGGCATGAAAAGCCAAGGCGACTCTCTCAAGGTCACCGAGCAGATGAATGCTCCCTCTCCCGCACTCGCTTTGAGTGTTTTTACTCTAATGAGGGTTGTTTTTTTTTTTTTTTTTGGCTAATGAGAGATAATGGGCCTGTCTACAGTCGGGCGAAGCGCCAGCGCGTGAGCGGCTGGAGCGCTGCCAGTACAGTGCGGCGAATACAGTAAAATAAACACGCGTACGCGTGCGCGCACCCCCGGAGGACACTTTTACCGCCGTACATCTGGATGGAATGTTTAAACCTCGCTTTTAACAATACCATCAAGGTAAAGATATACTTTTGTGGTCATTACTACATGTTTATTTGATTACAGTTAGTAGGTAGTGCAAAAATAGAAACACACACATATATACATATATACTGTACATATATATATATATATACATATATACATATATATATATATATATATATATATATATATATATATATATATATATATATATATATATATATATATATATATATATGCACTATTGCAAGCAGCATATTTGGAGGGACTTCTTTGTCCTGCAATACTGTGTGTTACTTTCTGAGAAAAAAAAGTTATAACAAACCTTTAAAATGTTAAAATGGCCTATTTTTATGAAGCCAAATGCATTTTAGGTGTAATAAATGATTAAAAAAAAAAACCTTCTAGTCGCCACTGGGCCACACCAAATGACAAACCATGTTCTAATTGACACCAAAATTTTAATTCAATTTTCCCACTGTAAAAAATTCACATTAACTCTTTCAGTGCCATGGATGAGAATTCTCGTCCTTTAAAATAGTAACAAAAATAATAAATAACAAAATTTTAGTCAAATACATTTTGTTTGTGGAGGGTTGTGTATAGTGTGTATATATATATATATATATATATATATATATACACACACACACACACACACACACACACACACACACACACACGCACGCACGCACACACACAGTGTATTGAAGAGGATGCACAGGAGCATCTGTGGTCTTCTGGGCAAAGCTGTTCATTTTCTGGAGATAAACACCTCAGCTCCTCAGAAAGCAAGCGAGCAGCTGGAGAATTTATGCCGACGCTACTTGAAAGGTCTCCTCTCCCGCCTCACTCTCACACACAGAAACGCACGCACTCACACGTACTGTACACACACACACCAAGTCCTACCTGTGCCCTTGATGAAACGTATGCAACATCATAAATAATGTACTTCAGTCATGGAAGTTTGCGGCGTACTTTCCTTCTTCAACTTTTGCATGTGTGTGTGTGTGTGTGTGTTTGCGGTTTAAGCAACAACAACAAAAAAGTCAAAGAAAGTTCTATGTTTTGGGGTTGGGGCCGGCTGACCTTTCATCAGGGGAGTCCACGTGGAAGGTCCTCTCGATGACGGTGGTCCACTGCAGGCAGCGTATTATGAAGGTGTTGGGCTTGGGCCTCTCCGTCTTCATCAGCTGGCATTCTGCAAACAGGGAGAGATGACACTAGGGAGCTGAAATTTTACCCAGATGGTGACAAAATGTCCAAGTACAACATGGCACAACCACTTAGCTATGGCACTACCAGGAGCGTGCCATCCCTTTGCTAAAATACTGTGAGAATAATAATGTAGGTGAAAATTACCCAGATCAAAATACTGCATAAGGCTCGAAGATATCGTAATTCCCCCAAAAGAAGACTCTCGTAATTACCCTAATGGGATGAGCTAGAGGGCGGACGTCACTTGGCTGTTAGCATCCAATCCAGAGGTTGTTTTTGCATTATTTTTAATAAAAGAAGCGAGCAGACTGAACCAACATTCGAGTCCATCCTTGTTCACGCACAGTAATATTACTAAGATGGAGAGATCATGTAAAAGTTATGATTGGTTATGATTGAAAGGCTTTCCATTTGACTCATTGATCAAATGCTGTCTTTTGGCCTATACACACAATCATAAATTGTATGTATGGCAAAATGAACTTGAGGATAAACAACTTTATTCGAGCGCATTCAAAGTTACACTGGCGCTGCGTTCACTGACTGCTCACAATGTGGGAAATCTGAAATACACTTAACGCGCAATAAATATACTTACAGATATAAATACAAGAAAATATGAAGAGTTTAGGAAGATGATATTTATTTTGTTTTGCTATCATTTTGACATTGTCACCAATGCGTCTCATACACGGTAACTGAGAAAATACCTGAATTGACCCCAGAATTAAGGGTGCGTCTTATATTTGGGGAATTACGGTCATTTAAATTTGAAATGTGAAACTAAAACATCAAGATCACGCTTCATGATTCCGGATGCACTCTGAGACAAATCGATAGAGATAAATGATAACTTGGCCGCAATAATAACTGACAACAACTGTGAAAAAAAAAACGGTGTTAGCAAAACAATGACTTTTAGGCAAGTGCGTTCCATTAGCACAGATGCAGCTGGTCTCTGAATCGCTTTTAAAAGCGAGGGGGTGAAAAAAAAGGTAATAGCGTACGCCGCAGAGGATTCCAAAGGCGGCCGCTTCGGCGTGCCAAAGGATAATATGTGGTGCGGCACATGCGCATCTGGTGATATCTGAAGAACGGCGAAAAAAATGGGCAGCGCATTAGGCCATTTGTACACAAAGGCAGAAACGTGGGCACACAGAGCCAGATGGGGCCGCGGCGAAGGCGCGGTGACGTCGGCGGCGAGCGCCACGCCGCACCGCCCTAAATTTAGACAAGAAGGTTAATAGCCATGGCGCGCGGGTCCGACGCGGGCGGGCAAAGTTGGTACCTGACCCAAAACAAGGTCACCGGACGCCCCGTGCCAAAAAGCCTCCGCGCGCCTACACGCGTTGGGTCCAAGTCGAAATTGGGTTTGCCGCAGCAGGCCGCTGCAAAATCTCAAGCAGTTTTGCGCGTGTGTGCGCGTGTGTCACTCTGCGGGGAACAGGCCGGTACTGTCTCCGCTCCATCTGACCGCTTCTGTTGTTCGCTCGCACACAGATAAACAAACACGCGCACGCCCGCGCGCGCGCACGCACCACCTGGCCTCGCAGCTTTGGGCAACAGATGTGGCGGTGCCAGCGCGGCGCCAAGCAGCCGGGGCCGGATGTATGGCCCGGCTTGTCCTCGGCACAAACTCCTTTTCCCGCTCCTCCTCCTCCTCCTCCTCCTCCTCCTCCTCCTCCTCCTCGCTGTCTGTTCGGGATGCTTCCGCTTCCAGCGCGCCCCTCCGTCGCTCATCTGCTCCGACCGCCGCGCGTGTCGGCCACATTTTCGCCTCCTTCTTTGTCATCGACCTCGGCGAAAACTTGAAAATAAACGCGCCGGATACCGCGATTCTCCAAATATAGGATGCGATTTTAGGGTCAAATTCTGGTATTTACTATGTTACCGCGTATAGGACGCACCAACAGTTTGGCGACCATGTAAAAACTGTCAAAACTGAATAAATGTCTTCCTAAATTCTTCATATTTTCTTGTTTTCATATCCGTAAATTATATTATTTGTTGCGGGATGAATGTGTGTCAGATTTCCCATATTGTGAGCCGGTCAGTGAACGCAGCGCCGGCGTGACTGAATGCGCTCGAAAAAGTTGTTTATCTTTTTCCTTGCGACGCGGCTCCTGTTCATTTTGCCAAAAATACCCAAAATTGTGTACCGTTCACATTTTATTAGTTTTATGGTTGAGTTTATAGTGTCGGGAAAAAAAAATGTCATCTTTAAGTTAGCGTTTATAGGATGCACCCATACTTTTGGCCTCTGTTTTTGGGAAAAAAGTGTGTCTTGTATTTGGGTAATTACGGTAATACGAGGACTGCAATGCAATCTTAGAAGGTTTTTCATTTTTAAGCTAGCCTTTGTAGCTACGGTAGCAAAGTGGCGAACTTAAGTCCTCCCGACCTTGTTTTCATTGCCGTCACATCACATCTTTACCAACATGCTATTCAAGTTGCTGATTAATCACACTACGAAATGCCATTGTCAGGTGTTCTCAAACCTTTTGACAACAACAGCAATCCCTCCCAAAAATGAAGTCAAAAAACCAAACTAAAATTAAATACACCAAATAACACGGTTACCTTGAGTCCTCACAACTTCATTGTTATTACCATCACAGCCCGTTTCTACCATCATCTCACCTTTCGTAACAATAATCATATTCTATTACTGATTAAGGATCTTTGGCGATTACAGTTGAAGCGGAGGCCACGCGCCAAAAGGTGAAACGGCAGCCTCGTGCGTATTAGCTGACTTTCTATGAACATGAAAGCAAACTACGCCCAATTGTTTATAATGAGACATATGCCATGTGACATAATTCCGCAGATGTCTAATCGTGTTTAATCCATTCGAATCATGACTAAATCTACCAAATGACCACATTCTTTCAGTCCGGATAATCCTTAAAACATTGCATCTGCTATTCCGGTAGTTTAAATAAAAGATAACAACAACGAGGTGCTTATATTTTAGGCCCGTCGGCGGACGTTTAAAAAACATCACATGGCATAACAGGAACAACGCCAGGTTGGAGCGGTCGTGTGTTGAAAGCGAGGAACACTAAAACGCTTCTAAATCATTAGCCGGATAATTGCACATGTCAATTGCACCTTGTTAGCTGCTGTAGACGCAGACTCCAGAAATCAACAAAGGGTTAATTACAGGAAACTATACGGTTCAATGACAATGCACCGCATCATTGTGACTATTGTTATATGGATCGAAACTCCTGTAAAGTGAAAAGAAACATGACGTTTACATTTACAGTGTTGTCAACAAACTTGCCTAATTAGAATCATTAAAAAAAGTATTTACCGTATTTCCCGGACTATAATAGAAATGAGATTTTTGTAATGGATAAGCTGCACTGTATAACCACTTGTCCCTCATTCCGCAATTTTCGCTAAATATCAGTTTCACAATTGAGCAAACTTTCAAAGCTTCGATTTTTAAAACGACAAATCAATTGAATTCATTTGATTCGTGAAAGTTCAGGAAAGTTGCCGGTTTTGTTTAATTTTTGGCACAAACATCTTTCAATTGCACGTGTGACCTCCAAGTCGTTATTTTCACACAGTTCAAGTACAATTTGAACCTTTTGTCTGCAAATGAGTCAAGTAGTTAGCTAGCAATTTCACGAACTATTCGAAACATGTCTTGTAACATTCCGCCATTTTTGCAAAACATCACGATTTAGCCAATTTTCTAATCTTTGATTTTGAAAATGTAATTATTTGATTGAATCTCCAAGTCTGTTTAGCCACACACACAAAAATAACTAAATCATTGACTTATTTGTCATGTTTTTAGGCAACAAACGACATACTTGCTACGGAGAAGTTGTTTAGCGGATAGGGCAGGTCGGCGTCCTGGGGTTTCTCCTTGTAGCCGATGAAGGAGCCGTCCGTCTTGAGCAGGAAGTATCGCGGCCGCCAGTTCTTGATGTATTCACCTGCAGCCACAAAAGAGAGCGTTCATTCCAATCGCAAACGTGAATACCAGTTTGACTCCCAGAACAGATCAGAGCTGAAACACTTTGTCAAAAAAAAAAATAAAAAAACTGGTCTCAATGACCCGCACAGCTCCCGCCTGCCCGATCGGATTATCGTGTCAAATATGACCAAAACATGTTTACTCGCACTTGCCTGAAAGCGAGCATGCCGGCAGCATCATCTGTTTGATACACGGGCAGGTGTTGAGGTCGCCGCCCCGCTTGGACTCTCACGTACGTGCGTCCCGGAAGCCGGACGCTAACCGACAGTAAAAACACTCGGGCGAGAAGACGTAGAATCGTCCGCGAAAAATAACATCTGCCGTGCAGTTGGCGTCAGAGATTTAGTCAAACCGGTTGGCGCAGATTAGCACCGAGGGGGCAACGCAGCTTTTTTTCCCCGACGACCCGCCGCCGGATTACGCAAGTGTCAAGCGTTTCCGCAGGATAAGAGCGAACGTAAACAGCGAAGGAGGAGGCGCGTGGACCTGGGCTGTGTTTACACTTGTTGGTATTCCAATCTGGACCAAATGAGATTTGATTTCGATTCGCTTTTGATCACGTGTCAAACTCAAGGCCCGGGGGCCACGTGCGGCCCACTTCATCATTTTATGTGGCCTTTGCAATGCTGATTTGACTTTGGGTGTGCAAGTTGTCTAACTTTTCAAAAATTATGGGAAAAAAACGAGTTTTTTTGTTGCCAGTCACTCTTTTGAATAGATTTTACCGGCCCCTGATTTCAAAACTTCACACTTCTCGGTTTTGTTTCTCCTTGTTTTCTGGATGAATATTTCATCCGTCTATCAAACGATGTTAACTCGGATATAGCCAAAATATAAAATCTGGTTATTCGTCAATCATTCTGAACGATAATATTTTCAGTTAATTTGAATGGAATAAGTCAACCCAAGAAAGCTTTTGTTTCCAAATATTCAGGAAAAAAAATAATGAACACTGGTTTAAAATCAGTTTGAAAAAATAAATCATTGTTAATGAGTAAAATGATCAGTATCTATTTTACTCTGGTATTTTGACCACCTTTTCTCATTGACAATCGCCCAAAAAAATGCAAAGCTCAATTCCTCCAGAATAGCCAGGGTGAAGCGGTCTTTTGCATTTCGCCATTTTCGTTCACTAACAAATCACTCTCGCCCGAGCGACTGGCACCGAAGCCATTGTTAAGGAGCGCACCGGGGTTTGGATGACGCCGTTCACACTTGACATGAAGCGAAACAGAATTTTGTTGTTTGGTGCAAATTTGACTAAGTGATCCACACTCTCGGAGCAAATCGCACTCGGGTTTCTTGTTTGTTTTAGCCGACCCAAAGGCGTGGAGCGTGAAAGCAGCCTTTGGCGTCCACGCGCTCGTACAAGTACGGTGTGTACAAACACATCCAAAAGGATGTGTGACACGCAAGTCAGTTCTTGATGAAAAACAACAAGAAAAATCTCCACGCTTTCTAGCACCGCGAGCCGCGGAAATACTTGAGGGACTCGGAGGAATGTTCCCGACTTCTCAAGCCGGATTTTTAATGAAGCCATCCTCCGGCGTTGCTCTATTTTCACCAGGTGAAAATACACAAATGGCATCTGTGCGAGCGTGGCCCGACGCTGGCTCACGGCTCTCATTGTGGCAAATTTTTTCCATTTCTTTGCATTTTTGAGGTGTCTTTTCATAAAAACAGACTTATTTCTCTGAAAATGAAAATTCAGATGTTGTCAGATTCTACAGTTAACCCTTTACTGGGCAGAGCGGCCGCATTGGCAAGTCTGCAAAAACGGACTTCATTAGGCAGACATTTTTCTATTTTTAAGTCGTAAACAGGGAAGAATTTTCAGGATTTTGGAGGAATTTAGGAGTACGTTCGAATTTAAGCAATGGCTGTTTTGCCTGTTGCCGAAAGCGGCCGCCGTGCCCAGTAAAATGTTAATACCCTTAAAAAACTGGGGTGTCAAATATACGGCCCGCGGGCCGGTTCTGAAACGCAAACGGGTGTCATCCGGCCCAGGAGATCATTTGGTGAAGAATAAAAACGGGATGAATTATTTGAATAAATGAAAAACTTGTTTTACGATAGTAATGCGAAGGTTTTACGATTAATCGTGATGTTGTGCTTGTACTATTATGAGCAGTATTAGGGTTAAGGTTAATAGGGTTAATACAATAATAAACATGAAGTTGTTTTTTTTAAAGTTATATGAATATATACTGTGATTTTATTGGTCCGGCCCATGGCGGAATAGATTTTCCTCAGTGCGGCAAGCTGAAACCAGGTTGACGCCGCTGCTCTAAAATGATACATAGTCCAACACTTGGGTAAGATGTAAATAATGGAATGGAATGTCTGGACACTTCAAAACATAAAAGCTTTGGGGATCGAATGAGTTAATTTGATCAAATATTTTTCACGCGCGGTTAAAACTTTCAAAAGGACATTTTTTCCCTTGCCGTCGACTGAGAATGACATCAGGTGCGCTGAGGGCTCAGGCGACGAGAAAAATCTCGACACTTTGGAGCGCCGGAGCCGCTTAAACACTCGACCGGCGGCAATGTTCCCTCCTTCTCCAGCCTGTTTTTTAATTAAGCCTTCCTCCAGCGTACACCTGGTGAAAATAGACAAACGGCATCTGCGCGAGCGCGGCGCGACGCTGGCTAACAGCTCTGATCACCTTCTTTGGGCAAATTTGCCGCCAGAGGAGACCAGGCGTCGTACGCGTATGCCTATTTGATGGCGTCTGTTCTATTCGCGACATCCATTTCAAGCTAGAATGACAGCAGGCCACGTTCATTAGCACGTCGGCGAAAAACACCTGCTCCGCCGAAGGGACCGCGTGACTGCGGGGCCCGCCGGTACCTCCGAGTTCTGTCGGCGACGGGGTGTGTGCGCAGCAGCTGATTTGAGCCACCGCGCCGATAAGAATATGCAGCCGGGTGCCAAGGCGTCGCCGTGATTACCGAATCACACGTTTCCCCCTACATTGGTCTTTATTTTTCTCTTTTTAACAACTCCGCCCACCCGCTCTCCCCACGCACACTTCCTCCTCCTGTCCTTTTACAGAAGCGAAGCATATTCTCTGGATCGCTCGCTATCGATAAACACAACAAGAATAAGGACGGGGAAGAGAGAAAACAGAAAAGGTGGGAAAGAGGGTGTGATTCTTGCAAAGTGTGATCATTTAGACCGCACCATACTGTATTATGAAAGTGGAAATAAGGCTTTTGGATATACACAATAATTGCTGTTAGCCTTCTGTTGAATCAAGAAAAAAAAAACACAATGGTCGGAAAATTCCAGTGAACCGTCGCTAACAGCATCCCGGGTGCGCATGGCAAAAATTTGCCCGATCGAAAAATGAAATCGCTAATAAGGATGAGCATTCGTATAAAAACATCACAAAATTAAGGCAAGCTTTTCAATGTGAATTAGTAGCTATATCATATCCGTCCATCCATCACAGGCATGCTGGTGCCTATCCCAGCTGTCTTCAGGCAAAAGCAGGGGACGCCCTCAACTGGTTGCCAGCCAATCGCAGGGCACACAGAGACAAACACACACCCAATCGCACCTAAGGGCAATTAAGTGTGTCCAATATACCTGCCATGTATGTTTTTGGAGCGTGGGAGGAAGCACTAGAACGTCATTTTGCAAAAATAAATGCTAAAAAAAACAACTGTGGACCACTGTTAGCTATTGTGCAAAACCTCGATTTCATGATTTTGACATTGGTAAACTTCAAATCACTGACTTTTAAAAAGATGAAATAATCAATATGTCGCTAGTGTTAGGCCAATATTGATCATTTTTTTCCCCCTCCCAATAATACAAGTCAGTCCACTTGTTAATTTCCTTTTTCAAATAAGTTATTGGCTAAATGGAAATTGTGTGCTAACTTGTGTGCTGATGCAAATGTGCTGATTCTGGAAATACAAGGATTCTGCCAGACTCTACGCATATTTATTGCTTCAATTTTGTTCTAAATGACATTAACAATAGTTCTATGAGATTTGCTAATCCTAAGGAACCCTTGTTAAAATCTCTCATGCCCACATGTACCCCCATTTGAGAAACAATGGAATAATATTGCCTGGAGAATCATAGTCATGATGATTGTATGTTAGTTCACCCGGTTCCTGATCACGGGATGTAGTTGAAAATACTACTGTACATATGGAATGATGTACTACATAGCACAAGGGTGCAGGATTAAAATTAAAGGCAAGCGCGAGCTGATCTTCTGATCGGTCTCAGATGCGGCAATTTGCAAGCGCCGCGCGAAAGAGGCCTCCATTTCCCATCAAAACGGACGAGGACGGAGCGAAAAAAAAGTCCAAGTGCTAAAAAGTATAATAAAACTGGCAGGGACGAGAGGCCGGCTGGTCCCGGTCCAGTCGTTTCTCTGAGTCACTTCGGAGATGAAAGCGTCCAAGCGCCCGACGCCTGTCGCTGGCCACTTCATGGCTCAGCTGTCCAGCACCGCCGAAAACATTTAAGCGACGCTTCTGGCCCGCTCCGCCGGGCGAGCGCGTACATGTGTGGGTGCGTATAATGAGAGCGGGAGGGGGGGGGGGGGGGGGGGGGGGCGGCCAGGGGTGGCACAGACGGCGAGGCGAGATGGACAGTTGTCCGCGCGACGCCTTCCAAATCGGCGGCGCGCGAGCGAGCGAGCCGTCCAACGGCGTTCCGGCGAAGCCATCCCGCCTTGGCCCGGCCTGCGACCGGCCCGGCAAAGTGCTTCCACTCTGGACAGCTTGTCTGGGGAGCCACATGTCTGCGGTTTGGACCGCCGCAGAAAAAAAGGCAACAGCCGGTTTCCTTCCCACACCGTCGCCTCGCTTCAGTTCCGTTTAGTTTTGAGCGGCGCGAGCTCCCTTCTCCCGCAAGACCAATTAGTCCGTACTAAACTATACGACGGCGGAGACAACAGGAGTCTTTTGTTTCTTCCAACAGCGGGATATCGGCGATACTGGAGAGCGCTGTGATCCGGCGGATCCAAGAAACCAGAGAGGAAAAAGGCTTTTTGGAAAGTCTTTCAAGACTTCATTGGCACAGGAAAAGACACTCCATTGTGCGCTCAATAGTTTGGCGCATCCCTGCAATACCTTAACAGTGTTTTATGCTTTACGTGATCATTTTCACGTCTATACATTAGTAAGATAACAGAAAAAAAAAAAACAGTAATAAGGTATTAGTCCTTCACAATGGCGCCACGATCCAGTATTTTTAGAATCGACTCTTTCTAATGTCATTACCTCCGCACAAGTACACGGCGATGAATTTTCGCTAAATAGGCTCGAATCTTCCAAAAAAACAAACAAACGATCAACAGAAGGTGACGGGATGAAAAAGCCTGCGGCTACTCGCTCAGAAGTGCTCCGAGATCTTAGATGAGAGAAGGAAAAACAGGAGGGGTAAAGGGAGAAAGAGAAAACGAGACTCGGGCCACGTCCTCAATGGGGGCCATTGTATAAGCCTGGAAAAAAAACTGCGCACATGCCACATAGATGTCACCGTAAATCTCGAGATATTCACGCAGGAGACTTCTGTCAATTATTTCATCAGTTAATCAAGTAGTCACGATTCACTTTGAATTAAAGGGTATTGCTAAAGCACTTTATTTAGTATTGAAAAACAGTCAACAACGAAACATTCTGGATACTTCAGAACATTCAGAATCATCATCATTTATCCCATATTATTATCAGATTGGGACACCCGTAATAAAGGGAATAAGTAAAAAAATAGTCATTTATTTAAGAATAAATACATTTAAAATGATGAACAAGGGAACACTGTACTTTTGCTGACTATTATTCTTTGATTTGTTAATATCAATAAGAATGTATCATTCCTGCTGATATCACATTCATACTCGTATTAGACACTACTCGAGGCCGCAATAATGATATTGTATCATAAGTGAAAAAGTTGTATCTGGACACAACTGTTTATTATAGACTTGAAGAAAAACACCGTTTTTTTGTTTGTTTGTTTGAAGACAACAAGTTTTCCAGGGCACGGTAACTGCGCCTCTCACGGTTGAGAAAAAGTCTTCAAAAAAGTCAGCTTGACTTTTCGAAGGAACGCGAAGGTGACGTAAGTCTCGCTGGCGCGCGGATCTCCAGCGGCAGCTTGCCGTCTCCGCATTCGGGGACCGGAGATGAATCAGATGCGACCGTGTCCGTTCCAAGGTTTCTGATTGGACAATTAGGACAACACGCCGACTAAATGTCACTCAATTAGCGGGCCCGATTAACCGTTCGTCTCGGCGCCGGCCGAGCAAGGAACGAGCAGGTAGAAAGCACAAAGCTGAACTCCAGCCAGCGGAAGAGAAACAAGTCTCGCTAACTTTTCCCCTTCCGTCTCCCCCTCCTTCGGGATCCGAAAGAAAAAAAGAAATTGACGGGGTAAATGAGCGCAAAACTATGTGAGCTCACCAGCCATTTGTTAATCAGCCCAAACAGAGATTTAATTTAATGCCTTGGCCGAGGCTGCTGCTGATATGCAGATGGCGCAGAGGCAGAGCTGGTGACTGGCGAGGGCGGTAGGGAGGATGTGCCACGTTCCTGCGCACGCGCACGCGCACGCCAGCGCGCTGACGTGACAAGGGAACACGTTGACACGTTTACTATTGAATATTGTAGGAGATACAGAAAACCTCAGCCTGTAATAAGTGCGTATAGGGTACATATATATATACACACACACATTTTATTAAACTTTCTGGGTAGTTTAGTTGTATTTGCAGCATTTTGTAGTTTTAAAGTTGTTACATATGCTTTTAAAATAGTGAAAATGACACTAAAAATAAAACGGGAGCGATCAAATGCAATGGATAGCAAAAATATTGGACTGTAACAGCCTTCTGTGATGAGGGTGGAGAATAAACTAATCAATTTAACATTTTACAGTATATGTCAATAATCATGGCCAATCATATGAATGCTTATTTATAATATCGCCGCTTTCTGTATGCGTAAAATGCAAACGAGAAGAGGATGTTATGTTTAATAATCTGGTAATAACTTGGCTGTGCTTAAAGAGGCCTACTGGATAGGATGATTTTCTAATACTTTTCTATTTCATTGCATATTTCATTGATATTTTGTATTAGATTTGTGTGATGTATGCAGAGGTGCATATCGATGACTAAATGATCAAATTAATTGATTACTAGGGAGAGACTAATTACTGTGAAGATATTTTATATCAGCAATGAGCTTCTTTGGAAATATGATCAATATTATTGGCCTTCTTGACTTCTAATCAAGTGTATCAGACCTGAAAAAGTATTGTCTGTATGTAATAACTATTTATGATAATAAATTAATCATTCAGAGAGAGAAAAATGACTAAAATCCTCAGAATTTCGTTGAATCACGATGACACGTTTACAAACATCTGCATTCATTTCGGAAAACGATGTTCCTATTTTCTGACATGGGAATGGAACAAACCAGTAACAGGATCATCAAAAAATTGTTGGCCAACAGTTTGAAAATAAGTGCGCGATGGAAATTAAAATGCATTTTGGAACGCCTGATTTATCGATTAACCGACAAAGTAATTGCGAGGTGAATCGATCATTAAAATAATTGTTAATTGCGGCCCTAGTCGTACGTTTTTTCCAATATTTTGCTAGTTTTTGTGGAAAAAAGCTGCCATTTTGCTGTGCAAAGGGGAGTAAAGGCCTGCAGGCCGGCAGATAAACATGTGTCAGGGAAGATGAAGGATAAGTGGCGTGGAGTGCGCAACAAGTCCTGCTCAGGGACTGCACTTGCAGCAAGGACATGGAGAAAATCCGCAGGGTTTTCCCCCCGTGTGCGTGCGCATATTTAGACGACCCCCTCCTCCACCCCAGCAGTTCTAACTCCAGTCTGCTCAGACATCTTAAGACGAATCCAGGCTCCTGCAAACAAATCCACTTAGAGTGCATTAGTGTCATTAGCACATCGGGGCCGCGGCTGCTGCAAAGGGCGTTCGGCGCGGTTTGGGCGCAACAAAGCAATCTATTTGAGGGTTACGGGCGCAGCTGGCTCGCCGTCACGTGACCGGAGCGAGCAGGGCCCTTGACGGGGCCCGATACCCCCGGCCCCTGGTGGGAGCGCGCTCATCCCTCGGGGGGCGCTAAAGAGATTGCACCCGGCCAGCTGCACCTCCTGGTACGCTGGGCTGGAATGACGAGACGCCCTGGTGCCCAACTAAGCCCCCCCCCCCCCCCCCCCGGGCTCCCCCGCAAGCTGGTCGTCTAACAGCACGCTTGAAATATTAACCCATCATTTTGTATCGCCTTTTCCTTGCTGAGCTAATTTATTGCAGTACAGCGACAGTCCAGTAGATGGCGGTGTCTCCCTTGAACATCATCCCGGAGATGCTCCACTGGTAATCCCACTCAGCACATTGGTGCGCGTCTGCGTGTGTGTGTGTGAGTGTGAGTGTGTGTGTGTGCGGTGGGCCAGCAGAGCCCGGCGCTTCCTAAAATGCACTCAGGATTAGTGCAGTGTTAGCATATTAGCATCTTAGCCGAGGGAGGGGCTGGCAGCTCGGCGCCACCTGTGCCACTTTTGGCCCCAGCGCCTACGTACCACAAGGATTGACTCCATTGTGGGGGTCTAACCCTGGATGAAACGGTTTACGGATTACCAAATAAACACACACAATCCATTCTCAACACTAGGTATACTTTTTACTGTAAAATCTATAATTACTATCTAAAGTTTTCTGAGCATATTACATTTATTTCTATTACTGCATTTTTATTTTTAAACTCCTTTGTTCGTTATATGTATTTGTTATTGAAAATATATTTTGCATTTTTTTTTTTGTCCAATATATTTTTTGTCATGTAGTTTTAATAAATTTGCAAGAATGTATTTTCATGAATTATTTTGCACGGTATGATTTTTTTCCTTTTCTTTTCATACTTTTCCGATATTTTTCAAAATCCTTTTTCCATTTTTCTTATTATTTACCCAATATTTTTGTATTTGGGCAAGTATTTTTGCACATTTTTTTAAATATTGTCACATTTTATTAATTGATGGGAATTATGAGAAAAGCCGAAAAGTTGAATTTATTTCATTAGTTTTGCAAATATGCTTATATTTTTGTCTAATATTTTGCAACATTTGATGTTTCATGTAGTTTTTATCTTTTAAAAAATTGTTTTAATTAAGTGTTTGTATTGTTTGTTTAATATCTTTCTACTCTATAATCTGGTTACTTTTGATATTTTGTATCGTCTAATATTTTGAATTTATTTTCGATGTATTGTATCTAATCATTTGTTTTCCGAATGTTTTTTTCCTCCTACTATTTTATTCTATTTACTATTTTTTCAATTTCAAGTCTTAACAGCACGAAAAAAGTTTAGTGCACGCTGTGAATATCAATGGCGTAGGAATAAAGACGAGGCTCGATAAAAAAGCAAAAGTCTAAGTTTAATGGTGCGTGAAAACATGCAGTAAAACGGCAAATGTCACGCTGCCTGTGTTCATTATGTGCATGTGTGTCTAATGTGATTAGTGTTTGTACACGCACACACACACGCACGCGCACACACCAGTTAACTCAACAGTAAGTGCTGTTTTCCGCGTCTATCCTGCGTTCCCCGCATCGGTTTTACCTCCAGTGCGAGTGTCCTCACATCGCTCTATAGCGTCAGTGCATGCCCGTGAAAGTATGAATAGCAACGCTTATATTGCTCAGATAATGGCGCTCCATTAATCATGCCACATGACCACTCACGATGACATTCTTTAATATCAAAAGGAACACTGTGGACTTCCACGGTTTCTATAAAAAAAAAAAAAAAAAACCTCACTGAAAATTCCACAGGAAGAACTTGAGTGTTTGCTTTATAGCGAGTCTCAGTACATTGTTACAAAGAGATTTTTGAAACGTTTCATGTTTTAAATATTCTTGTGGGCTTTGTTACCGCAGCATAAAATTATTTAAATTGTAATCATCTAGATTACAGGGGTGTCGAAATCATTCTTATCGAGGGCCACGTTGCAGTTACGGTTTCTGTCAGAGGGCCGGGATGACCGTGATCAAATACTTTTTGGGCGTATTTGTCACACTTGCAACTAGTTTTGAAATCAGAGAGAAGGTGAGGGAAAACAATTTCAAATTGACTTACAAATGTGATATATTGATTTGGAATGGGCGTTTCGCGGGCCGCGGGAAATGATGCGGCGGGCCGGATCTGGCCCCCGGGCCTTGAGTTTGACACCGGTGATCTAGAATGATCGAAACAAATTTTTGGCAATGACACTAAACTAAACTAGAGCCATTTGGTATTCCATTCTAACCCTGACACATATTTTTTTTCGTTTCTTTCATAGCATTTTCAATACTACAACAAAATATCGAATAGCTGCAGCCCAATACGGCGGTGAGGGGGAGGCGCCATCAGAACGAGGCGAGGCGACGTCGGGAGCCTATCACGGCTGTCCAACTGTTGCCTCTGACTGCGCGCATGTCTGTTCATTCATCTTTAAAAGAGTCCGGGCGGGACCTTAACCAGGCCGGCCGACCGACCGGCCTTTTCCAATTGAGCAGCGGTGAACAGGTGCAAAGCTTTGTGCGTGTGCGTGCGTGCGCGTTGCTATTATTCCAGAGTGGCTGGCTCTGTATTAGTCATTGAGAAATGGCAGGCTGGGGGCTGTGGGCAGCAGCTGGCGTTACGCGTGCATGCGTGTGCGCAACTTAAGACCCACTGATCTTTTGTAAAGCCCCCCCCCCGCCACCCCCCCTTTAATGCACCCCGTCTCTCTAAACGCATTGTGCAGTTAGTCTCCATGTCTGCATGTAAACCTATACACACGCACAACATACTTCTCAGTACACACACTCACACACACACTTGAGCAGAAAGGCCAAGCGCAGCAGGCCAGAATAAACAATCAAGTACTATTACACACACACACACACACACCAGCTCAGCCAACTGATGTGTTGTATTAAAAGAGCGACAGCAAGTGCTCTCCAGCTCACTAACTGCTGCTTTGTCTCCTTTTGTCCGTCTATCCGGCTGTCTACCTGTCCGTCTGATCAGCATCATAACAATGGCCATTCATCGCCAAGGAAGTAAAAACTGCTTTTATGAATGAACACCAAGGAAAAATGCAGGCAAAACACTGCCACCTAGGCTGTTTTTTTTTTTTTTTCCCCTCCTCACAGTCATCAGTCACGCTCCATTATGCATAACTAAAAAGCCACGGAGACCAGAATCATATTTGTTTTGCTTCGTCCGCTGCCAAAACAAACGTAAAAAAAAGAAAAGAAATACTTTCTACTGTGACACCGAGTCCAACCGCATGGCCGGCAGCGCAACGGCCACCGCTAATTGGCTGGATTTAGTGACACAATTCCAGTTTTATTATCTCACGTTACGCAATTGGGTGATGGGGCACAGCTAGGGATGCCCCAATACCCATCATCGGAAATCCGGCCCCATTACTACATCTGATCTGAATTGGGGGGAGACAGGCAAGAAAGCTACATGGATATTGGTAAACGAAAATGTTTCCAAAATGAAAAAAAAAATGACAAAAAAAAATA
Source organism: Hippichthys cyanospilos (assembly GCF_059441005.1). Lineage (NCBI taxonomy): Eukaryota > Metazoa > Chordata > Actinopteri > Syngnathiformes > Syngnathidae > Hippichthys > Hippichthys cyanospilos. The sequence goes on from NC_142376.1 coordinate 1,685,791, forward strand.
AACCTCCTTGAAAATGAAAATAATGGAACAGTGAATGATGTGCACCGTTGAAAGATGAATGAGCCAAAACTTGAAATGCGTTCAAAATTAGTGATTTCAACTTAGCAACATTCATTTCACAACCTCTATGAATTATATATAAATAGGGAATAAGGTGAAGAACTAGGAAAAAAAAAAGATTATATATATATATATATATTTTTTTTTTTTTTTTTTTCTGATTTTCATACATCAAGGTATCATCAGACTGTAACAGTACTTGACCCCCCCCCCCCACCACCAAAAAAAAAATGCAGGTTTCATATAAATTACATGTTCATTTATAATTAGCGTATCGAGACTGACATTTTGTTTAACACATATAAGTCGCAAGTAAGACGGGACAAAGAATTGTTTGTGAAGGTGCCCCGCTTCAGAATTATGGAAAAGACACTTCTAGTGTCTGTGAGCAGTACTGATATCGAAGCGTCTGTGCAAGCGTGTCTAGACGTGCGACAGGCTAACGCTCTATTCAAAACACAGATATTGTGTCGAAACACGCAAACGGAAAGGCAACATCCCAATATGACAGATGTTTGTCCTTTCTTTTACTCCCCCACACACACATCACACACATTCAATTCATGAATGGCAGATGGCAAACAATAGGACACTATTACTTGTTTTTTGGCAACATTTGGATTTTGTAAGTATGTTTTGTGATCCCATTGTGTGGCGGAAGTGACTATTGTCCATCGGCCAATCAAGAGGCAGAAGTGTTTTGTTTTGTTTCTTTAACCGCCCACCTTCCAGGTATCGCACCACGCTAATGGAACGGTGCCAAAAAGTTTTACAGACAAATCATTTGGGACTTGCTAACTTGTCAAGTTAGGACTGTGCCTGGTAATGGCGACAGGAACTCTGAATGTGCGGCAAAATTGCACTTTGCTTGGTTCTATTGTAGTTCTAAAACAAAATAAATCGGGTCTACAGCAGTGGACCCCAAACTACGGCCGGATCCGGCCCGCTTCCGCTGGAACAATGCTAGCGACGCAATCGAGACTTACACATGCATACACATGCATTTATACTTTTTATAATACTGACAAAATCGTCTCGCGGGCCGGGTTAAATCCATTTGTGGGTCAGAACCGGCCCGCGAGCCGTATTTTTGACACCTTTGCTTCACAGTATTCAAATAAATTTGCGCATCAATATTTGGGGCGTCAATCAAGCGAGGGATGCAATGTTAACTTTTGCGTATGGTTTGCGCTGCCTCGTAAAACTTTTGACTTTTCTATTAATCAAAACATTTCAAGTTTTTCTTTGAAAAAGAATCAGCTCGTTTTTATATAAAATCATCTCACGGGCCGGATTAAAACCGTTCGCAGGCCAGAACGTACGTTTGACACCCCTGGATTAGCGACACCTATTTGAAAGAGGTGTGCAAAAGAAAGAGCAGCATGAATAGTGCAAGAATTCAGAAATAACGTGCATAGTCACAGCTGAATGTGGAACATCGGAGAGCTATTGAATTTTCAGTTAACTTTATGAGAGATTCTGCTGACCCTGAAAATACGCTGCACCTTCCTGTTTGTTTCAAAATAAAACAAAGATAAACGAAACGTCAACGTTGGTGTTTTTAGGGATGGTGTGTTTATTATAAACGAGCGCATATTATCCATGGGATTTTACAGCATGCGGATCATAACATTTCTCTTATTTAGAAAGTTTGGCGATTTGAGGGAAGGTGTGTTTATTATAAACGGGTGCGTATTATACGAGGGATTTCTCAGGGTGCGGATCATCCGCTCATTGGAGCCGGATGCTCTGAACAGACTGTTCAGATTTTTACTTTGGTGATTTAATAACAATCAGCGCTCAGGCACAGCAGGCTCAAACGCGCGGCGCCGCTAATCCCGTCAAGAGACAGATTACAGGTGGGAGGGCTATAAATAGACGGGCTGCCCCTTTAACCTGGCCGCTGCGACATCAGCTGTAAAGTCGGGCGTACTGTAACATTTGACAAAGCAAACGTAACGACCTCTGGCGCCTGCTTAACTCCGCAAAACTCCATTTACACATTTCCAATCATCACTAAGACTGAAGTAAGTAAGTTGCTGCGACGTTTCCAAGAGCAGTAATCTGCTGGCCTAAACCAAGTGAGCGACTGCGACCTGCCTGCCACCTCTAATCAGCCCAAAGCCTCGGCGAAGCGGCCAACAATACCTCCGCAAGTTAGACCGCACACTGTCCTTTTTGCTCTAATCGCTGCGGCGGCTTAAGTGGTCAAAAGCATACGCTTCACATTTAGCTTTCTTAAAACGGTACAGTGTGTACAGGTCGCATGGGACCCTTCGTACGCTGCCGGTCCGACCCCAGATAGGCCCGAATCAGGACCGGCGAGCGGCTACGTTTCAGAGGATTTGGAAACTTGAAAATGAACTAGATTTCCAAACGAAAAATTCATCATCAAAAACGTATTGATTCTGCAAGCAATAAGCTGTCAGTTAGAGATGTTCGATACTACTTTTTTTTCCAGACACATATCAGTACTCAACCCTTTGGTCACAAATATCAAAACAAAGTAAGTTAGGACACAAACATTCCTGAGACGGCATGAAAGACATTTCTGAAATTTTATATATATATATATATATATATATATATATATATATATATATATATATATATATATATATATATATATATATATATTAGTAGTGTTGGCTGTCGCCGCGTGTAAAAATTCTTGAAATAAGGCGAGGTATAAACTATACTGTAACTGCTATCGATACATGCTCAACACCAGTGTTGATTAAACAAATGATTAACCAGTTGATAAACCAACCAATTGTTGCAGCTCTAGTTAAAACATGAAATGGTCAAAACCACTAAACGCCTATTCATTCTAAAAAAAAAAAAAAAAGATAAATTTTGCGCTTGTGATTTTTCCCGACAAAAAACGCTGGTTTCGAATAAATGACACATTTGAACCCATCATCATTACTTATCATGAACATTTTTGCTAAACACGTACAAATGGGCTAAACGAACGAAGTTTGAAGTGTCCGTGAGTGCCGCTAATATTGGAGCGCTTGTGAAAAGCTGTCCAGACACGCAGCTGGCCACCGTAGCGAGCGGCCGCGTTCTACCTATAGCAAAAAGCCGAATGCAAAACAGCCGTATTTAGCAAAAAGTCGCATCTCGACTGACTGATGAAACGTTTCTGGTCAGCACTTTGATGATCCCGAGCTCTAAACTAATCCCATTACTCAACCTCCTTCGTTGAACATCCTCTGCAGCCATCAGCACTCCATTCATTGATCCTCTTCATTCATTTATACAAGACTCCACATTAGTTCATTCATCCGCCTCCGATCATTAATCCATCTGGTTGTTTGTGCGGCCTTTGCAAAGAGTCTTGGCGCGAACGATCGCGAGGACCGCTCCTGCGAGCCCGTCGCTATCTTACGGCTTCCAAACAATGACACGCAAATAAGCTGGAAAGGAGGCAATTAACCTGGAAAACTCACATTACTCCAAATGGGGCAATTACCACTTAGCTTTGTTTTATACCAGCGCTTCTCAAATGGGGGTACATCGGGGGGGATTACGGTCATCGCTGCGACGCACGCCCGCTTTTGCTAAAACACTTCACTTATACAGTATTATAATACTTTACAGTATACAAAGAAGAAAGAGCATCAAAGTTTGGGACCGCAATCAAGTTAGGGATGCAATGTTAACTTTTGAAGCGTGTTTCTAATGAGGGCAGGTCTCCTCTGCATTGGCAAATATCCGCAGCCTGTGTAGCACATCAAGTGTCTGTCTTTGCTGCGGCGCTTGTCTGCAGGCTCTGCAAAGCAGTCTGCCTGCCATTCTCCTCTGCAGTGTGCACTGAGTCATTCCAAGGACAATAGAGACAGTTTGTAGAGCCACACTGGAACGCGCACTTCCTCCGGATGCGCAAGAGGATGTCATTCATAACAAAGCCCGCAGTGTCTGCCCGTCTGCCGCCTGCCCCGTACGTCCACGTGGGTCGGAGAAACCGCGCCAAAAGCAGACGGAAACGCAGGAGAGACGGCGTGGACGACGGTGATTGATGTCCGAGACCTGGCGCTGCCACCCGATCCGGCCGGCCGGAGCGAACCCATTGAACTCGCCCGGCCAAAATGGCCGCCGCGCTCGCTGCATTGCACTCGCTGAACCTCCCCGCCAGGCAGTTTGATATTTACGACGGCGAGGGGACGGTTCCCCGAGAGAGGAAGACGGCGAGGGGGTGGACTCTAATGACACATTTCAATGCTTCATGTCCAATCCAAGACAGTAAACACACACACATAAGGAGGTTACAATCGAATACTTTTAGAAACGCTTTTTCGATTTGTCATTTCCTCGATTAATCAAATAATCGGATATAATTGTATGCCGAATGAAAGTGTATTGCAAAAAATATGTTGTTTTTGTGGTTTTTATGTGGAAAAAATAAACAAATGAAAAAGACAAAAAAAACGTTAATATAACTTTAAACTAAAAATATAACAGATTAGCGGATTTCCAATTAAATGTATCGAAAGTGCTGGAGTACATAGACATGCATTGATGTCTAACTTTCGCTAAGGTTGGGCAATATGGCCAAAAAATCTCAATTTTTTTTTCATTCTGGACGATTACAATTTTAATCAATTTCATGTGGCGTAATAGATCCGTCAAGAATTTATCTAAATGAGGTCTAGTTTTTAAATCAATATTAACATCAACTTAACATTCACAGCTTGTGCACTGCTTGCTTGAAAAGCATCAAAGAAAGAAAAACTGTTTTCACAACACCCTCCACAAAACAGTAGGACAAACCTTCTCATGCTGGAGGACGTAGCAAAAAAACGACACGTGTCTCTATTTAGAATGTTTACGATGGAGTTCATGCATAATGCTATGTATTTCTAAGCAATTGTGCATTCAAATGAGGGTAAACATATGGCGATGAGGAGCAAAACAAATCGGGCACAGTAGACGCACCCGCAGTATGGAATCATATCCCTGTGTGGAATTATTGGAAGGTCTGCTAAATAGAACACCAAAATGTTATCAAAGACAGTAAAGCAGACTTCAAATCTACTGAGGGAAGAGTATAGCTGTCATGGAACTTGACCACAACTAAATAAAGTGACATTTTTGTGATTTTCATGTTTAACAAAGTTTTGCGGTCTGCCAAGGTACTCTGACAGATGGTTCGGTTTTTCAGACTCCTTCCAATAGCAACTGAAAAAAAAGGTTGGAAGGATTCTCATTTTCATTTCGGAATTCTCACTTTCACGTCAGAATTTTGCCTCAATTCTGAGAATTCTGGCTTTAAAGTGAGAAAGTTGATGTTACTCTCAGAAGGAAGTTAGACTTCTGACTCCTGAAACCTTGACCTGTGATTTTAATGTCTGACAATGCCTCATTTCTGACTTGAATGTCAGTAGTCTGACTTTATTCTGAAAATCCGGTCCTTAAAGTGAGAATTTTAAGAAGGACGTTAGAAGAAAGTTTGAATTCTGAATCTGAGATTGTCCGATTTCTGACTTTAAAAAGCTGAATTCAAGCTTTTTTTGTGAGAAGCTAGAATTCTAACCTCGGAGACTTCAGAGGCTGACCTGATTAGGATTCTGAATTCTGGCTATATTCTTAAAATTAAGTTAGAATTCTGACTTCATTCTCAGAATTCTCACTTTAAAGTCAGAATCCTGACTGATCTCACAGCTCCGACTCTCATTGTAGTCAGAATTCTGAGAATAAAATCAGAATTCTGACTACAATGAGAGTCAGAATTCTGACTTTACTCTCAGAATTCTGACTAAACTGCCTTAAATGAAAAAAAGTTCAGTCCAAAAATGACAACTATTGTGTCCGTCTCAAGGGCTGAAAAAGTAAGTGGCAAACTTCTTTATCTCTTACGCGAAGCCTTTGAAAGCGTCGAGAGCGGCGAAGATGCCGGCGTCCCTCTCGCTGCCCTCCCTCCAGGCCATCTGCCGCCTGCTGTGTGGGCTGCAACTGTATCCTGGGCGACCGCGGCGACAGAAGGTAAACTCGGCAACTTCAGACTTCTCCGACGGGCCAAAGTAGCGTTGCAACAAACTTTGTGTTGGCGGAGAGCTTGCCGGGTGTCCTTTAGGAGCGGGACCCGCGGCTAGCCGCCGTCCTTCAGACTCGATGGCGTTCACCCGTCCCATTTCTATACGGCGTTATCCTCGTTAGGGTCACGGGTACGCTGGCGTCTATCACTCAAAGTGGCTTTTTTATCATCCGGCCTTTATCTGTCAGACGACAAGTGGATTGTGAGCACTGGTTATTTTACCTTGAAAGTGCTGATTTATTCCATATGCGCGGCTCTTTCTTTGAAGGAGATAAAGAAGTGATGCATCCCACTCTGCTTTAATGAAGAGAGGAAAGGGAGTCATCGGTGGTGCGCTGAGAGGCTGGGGCGTCTGAGGACACCGTGTACTGTACTCTGCCCAGGTGATTGTTCCTCATCGCTTCTTTGTTTCCGCCGAGATTTTTTTATGTCATTATGGGAACTTTTTACGCACGCTGATCATTAAAGTCATATCTTTATGGAAATGTTAATGTCATTTTTGACAAATCCTTTCCGTTAGTGTAGTAGAAGGGGGTAACCTAATTTCCCAAATAAAGGACACACTTTTATTTAGGACGCACCCTTAATTTTAGGGGCAAATTCTGGTATTTTCTATGTTACCGTGTGTAATCATCGTAAGCAAGAATACGGCCCATATAAAAATTCACATCTGTGTGTCAAACTGATCAATTTTCCTCTAATGGTGTCAAAAAAAAAAAAAAAAAACTTTCCATTTATAGGACACACCCATACTTTTGGCCTTCATTTGTGGGAAAAAAATTATGCATTATTTTGGGGGAATTACGATATTTTGATAAATGATCTTTTCACTGATATTTTTTGATAACTATTTTGGCAATTAATCATTGGATTGGATTTGTTTTTTTTACATTTTAATTTCCATCCCTTTATTAAATAACAGGACATTTTCTCGGCGCGGAAAAGGAACTTTTTTAAATGATACAATTTAACGCTGGGTAATAAATCCAATTCATTTGATTTGGCTGACACAAACATTTGCATGAATTCTTTATCAAAGCCAGTTCAACACCTAATCAATATTTACCATGATTGACAAGGATATCCAGTGAGTGCATCTCGGGGTGGCAAATATTAAGTGCACATAAAATATAAGCTCACCGTTAATGATACACCTAACAAAGGGTATAGCTCAGTTACTGAGGTAAAATGTAAACAAATTACATTGATTAAATCAATCATAATTGAAAGCAATGCAATTCATTTCCATACAAAACGTCAATTAAATGCAAATGAGTAGTTATCAATGCAAAATCTTTGCATATGCTAATATATGGTACTTAAGGGAAATTACCTGGCATAAACCAAAATGCTAACAAGCTAAGGTATAAAAGGCAGCACTATATAACATGCTGAAGACGAGAACACTAGCTAGCATGTTATCCATGTCACAAGTTGTTGGATCAACAAACAAACACATTTTTGGGCATATTATCATCAATGACAACATTCTTTCAAAGAAAGTATAATTTATGGACAACCGTGGGACAGATTTCACAGAGAGACAGAACGTGTGTCACGGAGAGCGACTGCCCTCAAATGAAGCCGCACCGTCCTTCCTCACGACAAAATGTGATATCAACAGCAGCCCGAGGAGGCGCCAAAAACAAAGACTAAGCCAAAGAAAGTACAGATAAAGCAAAGATTTATAAATCAATTCAAAACATTATTATTTTGGGTGCGGCCCATGCAGCCCGATACCCGTTGATCCGGACCGGCAATGTGGGACCTCTGATGTAGACCATTCAAAAACCGGACACTTTGACCTGCAATGTTAGAATAAATGCTATTGAGGTTCAAAGGAGCCACGATAAAAGGCTTAGTTGTTGACTTTGCAAAAAAAAGAAGCTGCCCCACCACCCAAGTGAGAAATGTCAAGTGCGCAAGCTCCACCGACTGCCCGCTGGACTGACAGCTGTGGGACACCACACAGGAAAAATATATAGAGCGGACTGGGACCGCTGTCACAGCCACTGCCTGCCATCTCTGTTGATGACTGGGGAGCTTAGTGTGCATCTGGGAAACGGCATCGTTCACCTTATACGCTGAGGCGCATCATGATAACTTCGGTTCAGCTGAGCAATAAAGGCGAGAAATATTAATTGAGCTACTTAGTCATTTTTTGATTATGATCAAATGAAAGCTTACTGGACCGGACCAAACTAGTAAAGAAAGCCACCGTGGTTTCAGCATGTAAAGATTTAGCGGTGCCCTCTGCGTGAAATTTACGACGATGTCGTTGTAAATCTCCGCGGGTCATAAAAAGCCGCTATAAAATGATGATTAAGATGTGTGACCTGCAAATTTAACACTATCTTGAGAGAGAAAAAAATGTAGAGCGCCAAACAGATAGACGGGCAATATGTTCTATTTTACCTCAACGGATTCATAAAGATTTTCGGGGAAAACAAATGCCAATCGGTGTGCCTTTGTTTGACTATACCTATTGATGGTGACAATTTTGAAATTTTAAAAGAGCAGGTAGAACAAGTGCTGATTTTTTTTTCCAGTCATTCTGGTCAATAACAATTTTAATCAAAGGAAAAACGTTGGACATTATTCATTCAGAGGTTTGAATTATTCAAAAATAAATTCTGTGCTAAATGTTCAGTCAACAATAATGTATATTAGAGCAATATGACCCAAATATTTTTGATTGCCTTCATTATGGACGATTATGATTTTATTGGATGGAATAAACCCAGCAAATATTTACTTAAAGATGTGGTTTATAAAAAATGTGTAAAAGTGGAAAAACGCTCTTGTTTCTGGGACGCTACAGCGGCCCATTAAAAGTAATCTTGAGACCAAGACCGATCTGGAGAACTCCAACACAGACATGCGTCCATCGTTCTGTCAGATCTGTTCTTTACTCTTTCCATGTCCAGAACTCCCTTTCTTATGTGAACTCTCTTGAAGCCCAAGAAGGAGCATAAATTGAAGAAAGAATAGAGCCTTCCACACGGCGGCAAGGCGACTGAGAAAATTTTTTGAAGGTACAAAAGGTTTTTGTCGTGCCAGTCGTAGGTGTCACTCCTGCTTTCGGTCCACGTCGTCCAATGACTAAGACTGCAGTCTTTGCTGTATCACGACCCGGACAGTGAGTCAGCACCCTGACCCTGTACTATACACACACACACAGGATTTAGCATATGATGCAGTCAAACATTCATATTCCCGACACGGAAAAACACCCCTTCAGCCCTACAACCTGGATCCCTTTCCCTCTCTCTCTTTCAGTCAAACACTGCGTCGTGACTGGAGGCGATGCGTTCCTTTTAATATGCACAGACGAGTGTGTGAGGATCACAGCGGCACGTTGGCACACGCGGTAAAAAGAGTGTGTGGCGGCTATGCGAGGATCTAGCTCACGCGCTAAGAGGCACTTTGATGCCCAACAAGTTCCCCCGCTGTGCAACAGGGCTGGCCTACATTACCCACAAGCCTGCTGTCGTGCTGTCACTTCCTGTGCAACAGTTTGCCTCGCGCATTCCAAGGAGCTCCCGTCACATAGCGGCGGAATGACGCTCATGGAAATCCCCGCATCAGAACCACTCGAGCGACCGTTCGCTGAACCTAACATCACATAGTTTGGAATTCCACCAAAGATTTCATCTGGAATCATATGTTTAAAAAGAAGTCAAATTCATATGAGATTTTAGCTCAGTGAGCATAAAAAAAGGGGTGTCTGCCGTTTCTTGCGTTGGTAGGTTACTTGGATGTGGCCGCCACAGTGACGCAAAGATGAGAAGTGTGATAGCCATGGAAAGAAACAGGAAATGAAATTCGCTGGATGCTCAGTACAGCCTGAGTGACACAGTAAATGAAGCTGTTGATTACATAGCAGATGCTAACCACGGTACACTTATTGAAAACACCACACAATAAGTATGCATTCCAGCAATAATTAAAGTGCCAATAGACGGTAGTAGCAGTTGGAATGTGAGTATGGTGGTTTTATTCATTTGTGTTTAGTCTTGTTTAACGCTGAAACAAGTCCTGAAGTTACTCGAGTAACTTGGCTCAAAACAATCCTAGAGGCATTTTTTTTCTGTTAGGGGAACCCATTTATTTAGAAAACACTGTCAAGAACAATTCTAGCTAAACACAGTCACAAGTGTATATGCTATGCATGACAAGACCAGGTTGTCAACTTCAAGTTAAGCCTTAAACCTTCCCAAACGACTTATGAACATCAATGTCTTGGTCCACCTTGGTCCTGGCTGCAGCTTAATGGCTGACATGACTCATAACCAACGTCAACAACACGATTTTGTCTTCAAATCAAGTCAGTTCAACTGCTAGTTAAGGATGGAGACATAAAAGACTCAACTGACACAGTTGAGTCACTTTTGAACAGACCACTCTTACTCAATGTAGGTCTGAAGAGTCTGCGAGTAATACCAGTACCTGGCTTCAAATAAAAAGCTTGAGACATTTTTCTTTGCCGTGTATACCGCTTATACAACTCAGAAAAAGCATGTCAAGCCAATCTCAGGAACAACAGTTTACGCTCTGCATGACGGTAAAACACGCCGGGAACGCGGTGAGGAGCCCAACTTCAAGATACAGGAGTGGAGGGACTCAGGGTAATTTCGAGCTTTCCATGAAATTAACATGGATGTTTTTGCAATATTGGAAGAAGCACACTTGGGGTTAAAACATGCAAGCGCACCAACCTGAGCCTGACGTTGAGCTTGTCAGAAAAGAGAAGTGGCATCTTTGCAACATGGCCACCCTCCCTCCACTATACTCATTTCCCTTCTGTTTGTATTCAGTGAGGCTGTAAACAGGATGTGTTGTCACTGCCCCCCCCAGCACCATCGCCACCACCATGCCCCCTCAGCACCCCTCTCAACCTTGTGTCATATGATTCTTTTGTGACATTCATCGCTACAGACCAGCTGTATGTGAATGAAACCCGACAGAACTAACTTGATGTCACAGCCTATATGATGGCTGCCCCTGACAGATGCAGCAAGCGGTGTGACCGCAGGCTAACACAGCTCACACACATTCCCATACACACTAGCGGATAAACAGGCAGCCAAGCCCATAGTAATAAAGAGCCGCGGCAAAAAACACGCCACTGTAAGCTGCAGACATCCATGTGCTCGCATGCTCCAATCACAAACCGGCACATGTGGCGGCACCGGCGAGCTCAGGCCATAGCGGCGAGACCGACGTGATAAAAAGGCGGCAGCAAGAAGAAGGGAGACCACCGGACGTACTCACCCCGTTTCTGAAGCCATCCCTCTCTGACGATGGTGACATCGCTCATGGTTCCTTCACGCCGAGTGTGTTGCCGCTACACGCCTGCTCCACAGAGAGCGCCGGGCAGGAGGAGGACCAGGAGGAGGAGGAGGAGGAGGAGGAGGGCGGCTCTCCCAGCCTCGCGTCACTCTCTCTCCCTCCCTTCCTTCCTTCCTTCCTTCGCCGTTCACGCAGTCGCTCTCTCCGCGACACGCCAAATACTCAGCGCGCGTGTGTGTGAGTGTGTGTGTGTGTGTATCGCGGTGCTTCCTGTTGTGGCTTATCTCCCTCCCTCCCTACGTCTTCTTCTTCTTCTCGTCCTCCGCCACTGCCACCGCCTCCTCTCCTGTTCCCTCTCCAGACCTTCCTCCTCACCGGCAGTGACTCAGCCTGGAAGGAAATGAAATATGGAGGGGGTAAAAATAAAACAAAACGATATATTTTACATCCTCTGCTTTTCATTCTTTTTAAAACTGAGAAGGATTGGTAATCATCTGCCTCAAATGTCACGCTGTCATCGTCAGGCTTTAGCGCCGATGGCAAAAGAAGAAACGTGACACAGAGCACAAAACTGGCTCTTCGATGGCGTGACAATGAAGATGTGAGGCGATGATAATTTAAGCACCACTTGTCATTAAGCGTAGACCAGATTATCAACCAGACCGATTATTGCCACAGATATTTAGTATTGTGATGAATATTGGTATCGATTTGGCGGCTCGGTTGACCAGTGGTTAGCAAGTCCGCCTCAGAGTTAAGGGACTCAAGTTCAATTCCAGCTGGCTTCGGCCTTTCTGTGTGGAGTTTGCATGTTCTCCCCGAGCTTGAGTGGGTTCTCTCTGGGCACTTCGGCTTCCTCCGACACTCCCAAAACGCGCATGGCAGGTGTATTGGACACCCAATATTGTCTTTAGGTTTGATTGGGTGCGTGAATGGGTGTTTGTCCCGGTGTGCCCTGCAATTGGCTAGCAACCAGTTCAGGGAGTCCCCTGCCTACTGCCCGAAGTCATCTGGGATAGGCAACAGCAAGCCTGTGACTTGAATTGTTAATCAATAAATAAATGCTTTATGACATTTCAGCAGTTATAAATTTGTATTTCGTTTTTTGTTTTTTTTTTACGTTTGCTGCCAATAATTGTTTTTCACTGTTGCTGAAAATTATTTTCTGCTCCAAATATTGGTTATGAGCCTTATGTACTACCAATAATCTGCAGGGTATCAGCCTGAGAAAAAACACATTGGTCTAGCCACGGTCTAGCAGGAAGTGGGCTTTGTAAAGCCCCTTTGCAAGAACGTTTCCAGTTTTACCGCCGAATAGGCCACACGTTGGTCACTCATCATCTGAGTGAATTATAAATCAATGAGTCAATCAATAAGAATGAAAGACTACAGGAAAGTCTGATTTATGAAGTCCTGATTCAAGGCAACATCCAAGTATGAATATGAAGAAAATGGCAATGGCGTTACGCTTGCCACTATCTTGGCTAATCAGTCTAAAATAGCAAATCAAAAAGTCAACAATTATTAACGCCGAATTTTAATTTGTTGTGTCTTGCTTGTGCTTGTTGTGTGTCTTGCATGTGTCTGTTTGTTTTTATTAGGTTTTCTATTATAAATATTTTCTCCTAATATTTCTCAGCAGGTACATTACTGAAAAAGTTTGCGAACCACTCGACTAATTGATTGCTAGTTGTTATGAAATACAAAGGAATAGGACCGTAAAATAATGGCATAACAGATATATTGAGGCAAAAAACTTAACTGTACAATGAAATTATTTTTCCAAATTAACAACCCAAAGACAAAGGGGGAGAAAACACACTAAGCAAGGGCTTTTAACTTAAAAGAAAAAGTAAAAGTCCTTATTTGGGGAAGTCGTCTGTTGAGGTATTTCCTGCAACGCTACTCGCACAATTGACCGCGGCAAAGTCTCCGGCGCCAGCCAGAACATGACCTCGCTTGCCAGACAAATTTGTCTGCTTCCTTCATTCATCTTCATCTGGCATGCCGCGTTATTCCTGCATGTGGATTTGCATGTGTGGGAGGTGCCAGAGCATCTCAGGTCTGTGGTGTAGTTCGTGCTATGGGCTATAAATAGCAGTTAAAAAAAAAAAAATCAAAAAATAGAGAAACACAGTTACACACTCTCTCTCTCTACCCAAAATCTCTGCAGCGGCTCTCCCCCGCATTGCTGGCGTGCTCACCTCAAATGCACCCTGCTACACTACACTGTATTACACAACAACAGCGCCACGCACGCCGCCGCCGCGTCAATTGGGGATTAGCGCTACGGCGGCTGAGCTAACACTTTGGGCTACCTAGCGGCGGGCGGAGTCAATCAGTATTCGGATCAGCTCGCGTCTGCGCCGCTGCCGACACCCAGGGCGGGAGGGACTGCGGCGTCACGGTTTAAGCCAGGAACACACCCTGGTACAAACACACACACGAACCCACACGCAATAAAAACGTCTCTTTTCATTTGCTCGTCTCACTAGAACAAGAGCACCGAGTCCAAAGCGCTTAAAACATGACTGAAATGAAGAGCGAGGAGACCCCCCCTGTCACCAGGCTGGTGGTTGCCATGGTGATAGCCACTGTCGGGATGCGCCAGCCATGCCAGGGGAAGCACATGCCAGGCAGCTTTTAGAAAGGAAATTCCATTCTCAGGCACACTGAAAAGGACATACTAAATACAGGCCTGCCACTAATTTTAAAACTCGATATATATCGAGGCGGCAGTGGTTAGCACGTCTGCCTCACAGTTCATGGACCCGAGATCAAATCCACCTGGCCTTCCTGCGTGGAGTTTGCATGTTCTCCCCGTGCCCGCGTGGGTTCTCTCCGGGCACGCTGGCTTCCTCCCACACTCCAAAACATGCATGGCAGGTGTATTGGACATACTAAATTCTAATTGGGTGCGTGAATGGTTGTTTGCCCTGCGATTGGCTGGTAACCAGTTGTGGGTGTCCCCCACCTACTGCTGGAAGTTAGCTGGGATAGGCACCAGCAAGCCTGCAACACTTGTGAGGATAAGCAGCTATATATATATATATATATATATATATATATATATATATATATATATATATATATATATATATATATATATATATATATATGTATATATATATATATAAATATATATATATATGGTTTTTTTTCTTTTTTAAACTACGATAATTGGCAATTTAATTATACATGTATCTAATTTTGGCGCATTTCGGTTCCCAGCCCAGTTAATGTTTTAACTTGGAGTGTGGACAAAAAAAAAAAGCCTGTGCAGGTAAATATCTCAGTTAGGACTCCATTTTAGCAAGCTTCCTTCTTCGGACCCATTATGATGTCCGAATCATCAGCATCATCATCGTTTACGTCACTGCCGGCCAAGCTGACGCACGTTCCCCCCCTTCCACTGTCACCATAATAAACAGTGAACGTATGTCATGCCGTCGATGTTGGCGTGACACCGAAACTGGGCCGAACGTAGCGCAACCGTAGCGCCACGCAGTCATGTTGTTATGCTAACCTCGTCATAGCTAGCATCTGGCTAGCTACTTTACCTGAAGCAGCAGGTGCAGTCTCGACGTACTCGCGCTTTTTTTTTCTTGGCTTTTTTCCTCTCTCGTCTTAAAGACGGTCGCTTCGTTTATTAATCAGTTTAACAGCCCCGAATCCCGAATGTGAGGGTGAGCACCCTGGCGGATTCCCTCACCGCATCAACATCTTGTTTTGACTTTCGGGGGAAGCTCCTGACGTCACGCGGAGACCCCCCCCCCCCCCCCCCCCCACTCCACCACATCATGCCCTCTTTCTCTCTCTTTTCCCCGTCGTTCACGCACACAAATTACAGCAACTAAGAATCCAGCGGCTTACCTTCGGCTATTCGGCGTTCTTGCTTACGGTCTTGTCGGGTTTTTTGTTGTTTTTTTTAAGGGAGCTGGCTTTACCACTGACCGCTCGAGCGCATCAGCTTCATCTCATTCCAACATCCCGCGCGACCTCGCTGAGCAGTGAAGCCAGATCTCGCGAGATCGCATGGAGCTACTTAGTCATACATACGATGTTTACACTACCTTCAGTTTTTATTGTTTTATTTTTTTTTCATATTTGTGTAATGTAGTTCAGCATCTGCCTACAAATCAATGCGAATGGCCGCCCGTTTAATACGCTCGTCTAAAATTATATATTTAATCAAAATTTCCTCCAATTATGTCATTATTCATTTTCAGAAAAAAATCATCTGTAATATGGATGAATATATAGAATATATAGATTCTATATGAATAAGCCAAACAGACCGTTAACGATTTCTCGCAGTGATTTATCGAGTTAAGAAAACTATCCCGACTAATATGCAAGTGTAAGGCTTTTCAAATGATCATGCTCGGAAAAAACAATGTCCCATCACATGCGAGTTTTTTTTTTTTTTAAAAAGGCCCAGGGGCATCATGTGGGTGTCTCTGTGTAAAAGTAATACAAAAACTTGAAGTGAATGAAAAACTGTTTAGAATAAATACAAAAAAAAAATCGTGAATGTCCTTAGATTATGCATTTTGGCTGGTGCAATTTCAAAGCATGATGCATTTACAACATGTTTGTATTTGTGTGCATTCATATATACTTTTTAAAAGATCACTGGATTTTATGCATCCATTGTTCATCTCATTTTCAATTTGTAGTTTTCCAAAATACATCAAACCTTAAGAATTGCCCTGTGTGCTCCAGATTAAAAGAAAAATCAATATATAAAGAATTAATAAATACAAAATTGTCACCATTACAGTGTATTTAAAGACAATTAGTATACATTTAAATAAATACAAAATGATTGAGTGGCTTATACACAATGAATATTAAAAAAAACAACAACAACAACAGAAGACACTATGTGTCTATTTGGATGCCAGATTGAATGAATAGTGTGTCACATGATCGCTGACTGGTGACCTAAATCTGCATGAAAAATCGCCGGAGTTCCCCATTCCAAGTTGTACAGGCAGCAAGGTTTTCGCTGGCAGAAAAGTTTATCATTTTAATTTGAAGATAAGATCACAGTGTTGGATGACGCATTTTCTTTGAGTCACTATTGATGATACAACACAAGTGTGTTTGATAATGTGACACAATGCTTTGTGTTTTTGATAGATGCGCCGGGCAGCTGCGGAACATGTGACGGCATGCAAAAAAATAATGCGGGGTGGATATTCTTACAAACTTACATATGTGCAGACCACAGACAATGGATCTCCTGCAAATATATTCTTTTTTGGTCTGATTTTTTTGTCAATACTTTCCTGATAATTTTAGATTTTTTTTTCGACCATAAAGCAAATATTAAAATTATTAAGTGAAAAGTATTTTACAAAAATACTTGCCTTGAATTATTCAGAGAATTTTGTGATTCATGAACCAGCATGGCCCCTAAGCCCTATAACCTTTGGGGTCAATAAGATACAGACAACTTTTTTGTCAAATAACCCACAAAACAACGCCCCAAAAAATGACAACACGAAAACATACGCACACGCACATGCTAACAGGCTCAGCTGACACATAAGGTGAGTTCAGGCCAACACCGTCAAACTGAACTTCCACCTCTTGTCTCCACTAACACCCCCTGCCTTGGGTCCCAAACCTCCTGTTTTCAAACACTGCCACACACACACGCAACACTGGCGCACACACACATCCCCTACCTCAACTCCAGCCCCAGTTCCCAAAGCTGAAGGAAGCAGAAGCTGCCCCCTTCAGCCCATCGCCCGGGCGGCTTTGAAGAGACAGAGGGGTCAGCCCGACCCAGGAGACCTGCAGAGAGGTAAGGACAGCTGCGGTCAGACGGACCCCGCCGCACGAGGTGAGCCGAGGGGGGAGTACACAGACACGCGTTTCAATCATATATATCCAAGCATGCGCACGCACACAAGAGACGGGATAAGAGCAGCTGCCGTCGGAGCGTCGAAGGTGTGCTGCGCAGCAGCGGCGTTCGGCAGCCAGCATGGTCCAACGTGCCGACGCGGACCTCTTCTGGGTCACCTCCTGTGCGCTGGTGCGGCTAATGCAAGCGGCACACAAGCAGATGACCGCGGACGCAACACACCCCGAGCAGGCACGACAATCGTGAGCGACAAACGTGAGAAATGCGGTGCAAAAAGAAGGACTTCTGTGAAAACTTTTTGGACAGATTTGTTGAACTGCCACTAGTCCACGAGTCGGCCCTCAGACATATTTAAAAACACACACGCGCAAACACAAAAAAGATATATATATATATCTATATCTATATATATATATATCTATATCTATCTATATATATATATATATATATATATATATATATATATATATATATATATATATATATATATATATATATATATATATATATATATACATTGTGCTTCTAGACAGTTCAAACTATTAAAGTAGTTAATAGCCAAATTTTCCATAATTATTCGCTATTAAACTCGTTTTTCAAATCTTGGAATGAATACAAAAATCCTCAAAAAAAATTTTTAAATACAGGTGAAAAAACCCTATTACAGAGGTGGTCCAAATGTTTTCATCCGAGGGCCACATACGGATAAATAGGAAGGCATGAGGGCCACGTTATTTATTTATTTGAATTTTTTTACCTTAACTTATTTAACATTGTAAGGAAAAATCATGCGAGGAATTACCTCATTTTCTGTATAAAGTAGTTATGTTAAAAAAAAAAACTGCTATCTCAAGTTTTTCAGGAGGCAAATTAGAACTTTTGTTTCCCACGCTGTCTACCATCAAACTTTTTATTACTTTTAAAAAATGGCAATGCAGGCCATGTCATTGTGGGCCGCAAATCTGCAGAGGGCGAGCCACAAATTGCACTCCCGCTCTACACAGAAGATAAAGAATATATGACATTCATCTACAATTAAACAGGTACACAGCTGTTTTTTTTTTTACCATGATAAATGTTTTTTTTTTTTATCTATTTCAGTTGTGACCTTTCTATAGTGTTAGCTCATCAGCTAGCGTGCATGATTCTTTGTTAGATGTTCAGCGCATATGCTCTCAAATTGAGTGTGCGTACATACCTTCTGCTCCTGTGCAGACAGGTTGCGCACACCCCCAAGCCCCAAAGCGCCGCCCCCACCACTGCATTGCCCCCAGCTTGTAGCAGTCTGCTTTCTCAGGTTGTTCAGCTGTTGTAACCCTAAAAAATAAACACATAAAAATAACTACATGGGGGGTTTGGGGCCAGATGAGCCAATGCATGCACATTTGTACTTTTATGCTGCAATAAGTGCAGTTGTATAGCTTTTATTGCTAAATGTGTTGGCTTTTTTTTTCCTTTCTCGGGTCTTTGCAGTATCTGTAATCATAGGACACATGTCCAAAAAAGGGCCTTTTTCAAACAAAGACACTAGTCAGTTCACCGACACTTGTGAGCAACAGACATCAGTTGCTAGGATATTTCATCATATATACATATTTTTCAATTATTACTTCTGACAAGGGGATTCATGTTGCCTGGAATGACATCATACATTTAGGTGAAGTCATAACCAAAATTGGGATGAGCCCTTACATAATATATAGCCGGATAAATATTTGATAGATTTATTGATGATAGGAATCTGCTCTTTCTGTGGAAATGACACTGAAAAAGTATTTCATTTATTCTTTGTTTGCTGTGACCATAAAACAACATTTTTTAAAGCCTCTAAAACTCCATATACTCTAAAGGTCTCGGAATTATGCCTGTGAACCTGATTTGTTTTAACAATATGAACAGAGATCATGTAAATATATGTTTTGTATATTAATTCTTACAAATGTCACATTGTTGGTTCAAAAAATAATCATATTTAATTAACATTCCCATTTTCTATGGCAATTCACTAACAAATACATTCTAATTCCCATTCCATATCGAAGTATTTTACTTTTGGACTTAAAATCCATTTTTAAGTATCAAAATAAAGCTACTAAATCTTTTAAATGCTTTTTTTTCTATTCAAATATTGCTATTTATTTAAAATGTTCTACTCATAAACAATTAGATTGCATACAGTTGCACCTCTGTGAATCTATGATTTTCATACCACAGTATTTACGCTATTTATTGTTTATATTTGTTTAAATGTTCTGCTCCCAATTTTCCCAATTTACAGCTATAATTAATTGCTCATTTATATTAAGTATTTGAAGATATAATGTAATTTTCAAACATATTATGTTTGTTGGTTCGATAAAAAATTACATAAAAAAAAGAGCTGACATGACGTAGCAAAGATACGCAAACGCACCAACCACTCCAAGCCACTAGAAGGTGCTCTGTCATCTGTGTGTCAGGCGCCAGCTGTTTGTCGCACACATGTGGAAGAAAAACCAACAGTGTGTTTTGTTTCTTCATCCCAACATCTGGAAGGGAAAGGGTCAGCCCTCGCTCCCCCCTGAGGTTCACTTCTGGAAAACATCTTGATGTGTCGCTCCAGCCGAGAAGAAGAGCAGGACCAAGAAGTCCGGAGGGAGCGCGCAGGAAATTTTGCAGCCGCCAACTGAGGCCGAAGGCGGCGCATCTGTCAACATCTGGATGCGCAGACTGTGTTTGGCTTTCCAACAACTGGCAAAGCCACACAGAGGAGGCGGGGGGGGCGGGGGGGGCTATATCTTTTTTGATGGGCCCCCAGGGTCCACGCTTTCCAATCCTGACACTTCTCTACTTGGGTTCCTCCGCTTCCTTCCTGGAGACACAACAATCCTGCACACATCCACACTTTCTCTCAGCCAGCAGCCACATTAACGCCTAATGTGCAAATATGCTGTTTGCTCCCCTGGGGGGGCCGGCCAGGAATTGGCGTCTTGTTTTCAGGACAAACATCTGTCCGGAGGAAGACAAAGAGGGAGGAGGACAGGCACGTCTTCTTTTTATTGCCAATCCCCCGGTGTGCCTTTTTGGTGACGATGTGTGATGGGGAAGTGGTCGCGAAGAAGCAAGGGCATTACTTTTGGCGTAAACAACGCAACTAAAATAGCACAATTCCATTTAGTTCACCGCCATTGACGGCTAAGGACATCAAAAAGCAATTTTTGCCGGGCCGGCAGGGAATGAGTTCAAGATCTTTATTTTTGCAAAGCACGAGCAGGATGCTAACAATCAATACGAATAAGGAATGAGCGTTTCCTGTTCACAAGTTAGAAGAGAAGAGAAGAGAAGAGAAGAGAAGAGAAGAGAAGAGAAGAGAAGAGAAGAGAAGAGAAGAGAAGAGAAGAGAAGAGAAGAGAAGAGAAGAGAAGAGAAGAGAAGAAAAAAATAGAATAGGTTTTTACAGCCACTGTTTGGTACAAATTACAGATAGACCAATTGTGGAGTCTGCTCATCAAAAAGACTAAGAAGAAGAACAGGAAGTTAATGACCACACTGGAGCTTTGGTCTCAAATTTACTCCTGGAATATTGTTGAAGTATCTCTGATTACGTATGTAATCTTCATATCACATTATGCATATGCCAAGAAAATGGTCGTATTTTTGATCGCTAGTGCTAATGCTAATTGCTAACTGGGTAGCACAAATACATTTTGCAGGTGACTAAAGATTCATATGTATAGAAGATCATTTAAGGAATTGTTGTCATATCCACTCCAACTCACATTATTTTAAAAAAAATTGGGGGGCAAATGAATATTTGATGACACAATCCATAAGATAATAGTTTTAATCGGTTAAATTTACAGCATATTGCAACTTGTTTGGCTTCACTTTTAAAAACGTTTTCACACATTTTGGGGGTTAACCTTTAATATTAAACCTCTAAGAATGTTATTATTGAGCTAAAATTGCAAATTTTCATGACTTTTCTGTGACGTTTTGACAGAAAAGCTGCTATGGCAAAATCACTGAAGAACTCCTGGTCACACATGAGGTCATTGAGATGAAAAATAAACATCATCTGTCAGCATTAGCAGAACAGATTTTTTTTTTAAATTTTGAACAAAACACGACATCAACGCTCACTCCAGTGTCCAGTTGTTGTTTACTCGGTCGGGCCGGCTAAAAGGTGACACACAGGGGACGGACGCAACGTGTTAGCCCGGCGTGGGATCACCATATGGGGCAGGAGGACGAGCGCTAAGCCCTGTGGAAGTCCCAACACATGGATCTGGCAAACATGGGCAGATGCCACCTCTGTAGTTCAGCGTAGTGGGCGCATGCACGCACACACAGTAAAACACACCGCCAAATTTGCACCAACATCCTTGCGACATGATGATTGAGCTAATTACTGTTTGATAACAACCAAACATGTTGATGTGTTATTTTGCAGTCCCAAAATCAGATTAATTAGTCTCGCGATGGGCAAATTTGCAAACAACAGAAGAAAAGGCATTCATGTTGAGCAAAACAAGTGACATGACCCTAATTTTGGATGCTACAAATGCTAACGAAGAAAAGCTCGATATTTTAAGGTTCTTCTTGAAACTAAAAAAGCTAATGAATGATTTAGTGGCATTTAAAGTTTGTCGCAGTCTGTTTGTGTCACAAAATATGACTATAATTATTCTAATTTAGGTAATGAGGTACTTACAGTAAAATTTAATAAAATACATTTTGTTTATTGGTTTCAATGCCTTTAAAAGATCAATCAATTGATTGAATTTTAAAAGTGTTCATAAAAAAAAATTCTCCCAAATGTCTGACAAAATATTACAATTTGAATCAAAGTTTGAAATTGTAAAATCACAATAATTATCATTGTTATTACACTAAGATTACACAAAAATGTGATTATTAATAAAGTACCTTATTCCGCACTTTAAGGGGCACCAGATTATAAAGCACAGCTTCATTGAATGGCCTATTTTAAAACTGTTTCCATTTAATAGGGTGCACTGCATTATAACGTGCATAGAATAGAAGCTACAGTAGCCACTAGAATTGCATTATGCATCCACTAGATGGAGCTGCGCTAAAGGGAATGTAAACAAACGATCAGATATGTCAGTCAAACCTTTCAATCAGAAATGAAGACTAAAAATAACTCGCGGAAAGAACTATATGAAAAATGGGAAAACAAAGACACTATTCACCGACTCTTTGCTTTCGCAGTGAAATGTTTCTCTATTTTGCAAGTTCCGCCACTTTCACTCACTTATTACCTTTGAAAAAAAAATCACTCTTAAAAACCAAAACCAACACGAAGAAAAGCATTTCAGCAACGCTGAATATTAATAACGCTGACAATAATAATAATCCTAAATGTGCACCTCCCTCTATTTGGCCGCGGGCTTACACGGCGAACATCTGGGCTGCTTGGCAGACGAATTGAGGCGCCCAAAAGCCTCGTCCACGCTGCTCCGCGAGCACGCACAAAGTGACAAGCGTCCATATACGGGCAAACACAAATACAGATGTGTGCAGGGTCAACACACACGCACAGGGAACAATATCTCCCCCCAGATGGGGACGGCGCCAGTGGCATCTGAGGAGTGACGGGCACGCGTTGTTGGCGCAGGTAGCATGTTGTCAACAGCTGGCGCAGGTTAGCCGTTCCTGGGAATTGGAGCCACAAGGCAAATGTTCCCGCTGGCTACACGGGGGTGGGGTGAGGGGGGGTCGGTTGGATATGACTTACTGGCACAACAACCCCCCCCCCTCCCACAATGATGCGCAATGGGCAGAGGTGGGTGTTTTCACTCGCCCGGCCTAATTATCATCCAACTTGAGCTGACTTTGAAAGGGTCATAACGTCGTCAAATATGAATACATATTTACTTCGGTGGCATCGGCGCTATTGGTTAAATAGTTATCTAAATTTTAAACAACTTCAAAAAATCGATATTTTTAACACTGTCCAAAATAGTACAAGCACAACATCACAATTAATCATAAAAGATTGAATTTTACATTACTATGAATGAAGAAACATTTCAAGTTTTTCCGATAATGAAAAAAGTTCAGCTCATTTTAAGGTTAGTAAGCTGACTTGATTCTCAGAATTCAGATTTTTTTTTAATGAACAAGTAAGATTTCTGAGAATAAAATGCAAATTCTGACTTTATTTTCAGAATTTCCACTTTAAAATCTCATCATTCTAACAGTTGAAATTGTCGCTTATACGTGTGAATTCTCACTTTCAAGCAAGAATTCTCATTTTATAACAATAAAAAAAATCTGAATTCTGGAAACAAAATGTCAGAATTGTTACTTGTAAGTGATCATTTAACCTTTTTCCTCCTTCGCATTTCATTGCAGCCAGCGTGCCTCACCCTTCTGCAGTTAAATAAAGTACATATTTGTGCACATTTGCTCCTAAGTGCAAATTTGCGATGCACTTAAAAAAAAAGAAGCATCACGTGATCGCTTTCTCAATGCGTGTGTTTTGTTTTGGACTCACTTATGTGTGTGTGTGTGTGAATTAGCCGTTTCAGCACGCCTGGGGGCTAATTTCCTCCACCGCCACAGCTGTTGGCCGGCTCCTCTGACATCTGGAGTTGGAGTGGGACAGGCGATCAGAGAGACAGGCAGACAGAGGATAGACTTGTACATCGCATCTCTCTGATCTCTCCCCAGTAAACACAATGTGAGCACAACACTGTGTTGTGCATCTGCTGTGGAGCCTCTGAAACACACACACACACACACACACACACACACACTTCGTCTGATTGATGTGACCGGCGCATGTATGACAGTTAATATTGTGAGATAAAACATGGCCTGTATGTTTCGCAAATGTTTTTGCTGTGCAGACACTAGTGTGAAGCAAGAACAAAGGTGAAAAAGACAGAAGGGGAAGGGGGGGGGGGGGGGGGGGGGGGCAAGGGACAGGAAGAGAGAAAGAAAAAGAAAGGGCAAAGGAGAGAAAGGATGAGACAGGAAAAGAGGACACAACAGAGTGAGTTGGAAGAAACGGGAAGAGAGAGAAAGATGAGAGGAGAGGACAAAATGAGAGGGACTGCTGAAACAGTAGAGAAGGGGAAAAGCGTCAAAAAGATGAGATGAAAAGACAAATTTAAAGAGACGGGAAGAGAGAAAAAGGATGAGAGGAAGAAACAAAAAGAAAAAAGACAGGTCTAATGAAAATGGACAAGACAGGAAGGATTTTAAAAAGAGAGAATAAGATGGGAAAAAGAAGCAGGAAAAGATTTTAAAAAAGAGGAAGAGAAAACACAGAAGAAAAAGAGAGGCCTAGGAAACAGAGAGGGAAACGACAAAATGAATGAAGAGTCAAAAACAGATGAAGGAATTGATTGGCGAAAGTCAAAAAGAGACAATGAGCTAAAACGGACATGACACAGAAAGACAGCCAAAATGAGAGATGAGAACGAAATATGAAAAAGAAACAACAGAGGAAGAGAAACAAAAGGACAAGGAAGAAAAGGAAGGAAGAAAGGACAAGACACGAAATGAGAGGATGAGAGAACAAAAAATGAAAAGCAAGAGACAGGTAAGAAACAAAAGGATTGAAGAGAAGAAGAGACAAAAAAGACAAAAGACAAAAAGACATGAGAGAAGAAGACGTGACGAAGACACGAAGACAAAAACAAAGGAATAGAGACAAAGATCTAAAAAACAAACAACGATGAGAGAAAAAGAAAGACAGCCAAAACGAGAGGATGCGGGACAAAATATAATGAAAAACAGAAGGGACGGAAAAAGAATCAAGAGGACAGAAGACGAAGACGCAAAGACAAAAAGAAAGAAAATACAAAGATCTAAAAAATTAGACAACGAGGAGAAAACGAAAGGACGCCAAAACGAGAGGATGAGAAAACGAAAAATGAAAAGCAAGAGACGGAAAGAAACAAGGATTGAAAAGACGAAGGGACAAAAAAGACAAAACGGAGAGAAAATGGACGAGAGAGGAAGTATCTTGAAAAGAGAGGAGGACATGGGACCGAGCGGTACTTGACATTTCAATCGATTTCCGTATTGATTTTCAATGGCGCTTTTGCATACACACATTTGCGTTTTTTCAAAAAGGACACGGACAGCTGGACAGATGTACACACTCCTCCCACACACACACACACACACGCACACATGCTCACACACACAGCTTGGAAGTGCCATTAACCAATTTAGCTTCCAGATGTCCATCATGGAGCCACAGCCAAAGTTGCGCGGCTCCATGTGGGCTCCACACACACACACACACACACACACACAACACACACACAGGTGCGAACAACCAACCCACACACACAAGCACGCACACACACGCTGCCAATTTTCCCTGCGTGGATGTCGAGACAGAAACGGATACACGCATATGGAGTGTGTGATGTACAAAAAGCGTGTGTGTGTGTGAGTTTGTGAGCGCATTATGTGTGTGTATGTTTGAGATGTTTGATTGACAAGTACACAAAACTTGCTTTTTTTTTTTTGATCATTCCTAAAAATGAGTCCGCACCATCTGGAAGACAAGACAGTTGTTTTTCCTGATGTCTGACGCACAAACACGCGCAAATATAGTCAATATAAAAAGTCTACACACCCCTCTTCAAATGCTTGCTTTTTTTTGTGATATAGAAAAAAAACCATCTTTGCAAAACTCTTTGCTATTAACGCGACCACCTGCATCCTACTCGACAGAAAAATGATCAAAAACTTTACAAGTGAGAATTTGTTGGCACACACCTGGCACTGTTTAACATTACCGTATTTTCCATACTATAAGGCGCACCTAAAAATCTTGACTGCGTTTTAAAATCCGATGCGCCTTATACGGCGCGTAAACTGCCAATTTTCGTTTTTGAGGCACGAAAAAAAATCAAACAACTTAATCGATGTAATTTTTTTCAATTTTTACATCTGCATTTCAGTTATAAATTAATTTTTTTAGAATTGAAAATTTCATAACGCCATGTTTGAAATTATGATACTGTATATGCTCCAATTTTGAAGCAACGTATATGGGGACATGTTGCAAAAAAAAAAAAATCCAGTTTTTGTAAAGAAAGTGATTTTCTAAAATATTTTTTAGTAATTTTATAATTTTGGAAAATCAATTTCATTTATGGTTTATATTTGATAATTTTTATCAAAATAACATTTTATTTTATATTCATTACTATTATAATTACAAATTTGATATTATAATACAGTAGATGATAAAATATTACATAATGTATTTAATATATAATAATATAATAATAATCTACTGTAATTGTAATAATTATGATCTTAATTATTATTAATTATATCATATAATAAATTTCATGTATGATTTTATTAAATAAATCAAGAAACGGTTTTTAAATCAACAAAACAACATATTTTAAGGTTTTTGGTTGCAATTTGATTTAAAAAAGAAAGTTTAATATTGAATCGAATGATAATAATGATATTATTAATTATTACATCTTTGCATTGATGGCCAAATGCAACCCGCCACATCATTTTATGTATTTACCCGTTAACGGGTTTAATTCGGCCCGCAAGATGACGTTGTGATGTATAAGTGAGCAAGATGTTTTTCAAGAAATGAAAAGCTCGTCAGTGGAGTTCTACGAATGGCATAAAAAAGTTTCTCCGTGTTATTTTTCAGGATCACAAAATCTTGGCACCGGAAGACGGGTGTGTAGACTTTTTCTATGCGGCCGCCCTAGCATACGCACACGCAGACAGAATGGCAAAGTGTCCAGATGTTGCACCTCTAGAGGCTGTGTGAGCATGAGCATCTGTTCCCCAGTCAGTCAGATGGGCCGCCATTGATACTTCATGAATATTTTACGCCCCAAAAGAAAATGGCCGCCTTCCAGACCGCCTACAAACGCCGCTGCACAAGCGCGTCCTCCCACTCTTCGCTGGGAAAACACTCACTTTTCCAAGATGGCGTCAGTCGTTTGATCGGAAGGCAATGACCTTTTTTCAATGCAAAAAACGGTGGGGAAAAAAAAAACTTTGCTGTCTCCGTGGCAACATAAGAAGTTGTTGACAGTTTTTCGGCAGCTTTGTGATTGGATAACGAAGAGGCGGCGCTACACGCACTGGTCACTTCCTGATATTTTTAATATACAAAAATGTTTAAAAAAAAAACTTTAAAAGAGTCAGTGAACATTTGGCAAAACTTGGGCGATCTCTGGCAACATTTTGGCAAAGGTTAGCGACCTTAAATGAACCCTGACAAGATCAAAAGACCTGCTAAAATCTCCTACACTCGCCCTTGTGTGGGATAGGGGTTGAAACAGTTCAGCAACAAGTTGCTTCAAGTTCCAATTAATTGACCCTTAATTCGAAAAGAAAGCTATAATGTTCCTAATGTTATCTTCACATTTATTATTGTTATTAAATACTGTTTTTAATGTTTGCATGTTTTTAAATGCTGTCCAAAATAGTACATTTACAACATCACTAGGTAGGTAATTAAGTACTAGGGTAATTGATTACTTCAGGGCAACAAATGCTTTTTAGATACTAAAGTAATTGATTACTTTTAACGTATAATGTATTTTGCAGTATTTATTCATTAAGAGCAATTGATTAATTCATTTTATAGAAACGTTATTTTAGCCACTTAAAAATAAAATGGAAAAAGATACGATTCAGGATTTGAATTTCCGGACTCTTAAAAAACGTACATTTAAATAATACAGCAACAGTACGCCCCTACCCGTGGTGCATGCCAGTCAGGTTGCGTACGATAGCACAAAAGTGGTTTTTGTAGCGTAAAATCCTATAGTTCTTCCACTGGAATTGTTCAACTAGTGAATGCAATGGTCACAAAAGTACACGTATATATTTGGATAGATTTTGTATTGAATGAATAAACGTTTGAAGCGTTTGTGTGGAGCCTTACATGGGATCTGCAGCGATCTCTAGAGGTAAAGATATGTACTGCAGGTTAAAGAAGTTCTAGATTGCAATCTTGTGATCCATTCAAGTAGTGTCTTTTTTTTAAGTTAGCGTTTCAAATTCCAGGGGCTAAAATAGCCAAAAGCATAGAAATATGCGGGGTGAACTACTTTGGGAACTTCCCGGTTGTTCCATGTTCGCTGGCCTGCTCCCTACAGGAGTGTGTGCCTGAGTGCACACATATACACACGTACACGCAAGCACACACACGCACGCGCACACACACGCACACACACAAACACACAAGGGCCTCATTGTCCCACCAAGCCGCTCAAGTGAAGCCCCGCAAAATTTGACGGGCAACAACAGGCCCGTCATTCATTTGCATTTGAACAAGTGCCGCGGCTATGACACCGCATCATGTCAATTCATTAGCCGCCTATTAGTGACGCCAATTAGTTTACTGGGACGCCTTTTGCCCAGGCAGGACAAGGGACGTGTCCGTCTCCCTGCAAGACAGACCTTCCGCTAAGGAGCCTGACCTAGTGACCTACAAAAAGACTTTTTTTTTTCTTACTTTTTCAGTATGCATTGTTGTGTTTTCGCAAACACCTGCCTGATCTTCAAGGCAAGCAGGTTTTTAGAGAAAATAAATAAATAAATAAATAAATAAATAAATATACATAATTGGAAGTCCATATTATTATCTAATGATTTCATAACCTGCGATATGACAAAGTGAAAAGTGATGTCACCCTTTACAAGGCAGGGGTCCATATTTGTTTTACCAGTAAATTCAAAATTATTATTTTATTATTTGGTTGTTGTATTGCATCTCCTTCAATGGATTCTTAAATAATACATTGTAATAAATGCGTAGTAGTAATTATAATTCATATTTTGTGCCATTTACTTAAGTAGTAAAATCTATTGTCATTAAATTAGCTAACGTTTTGGTTGTTCTCTTGTTTCATGGAATTTGATTGGTCGTTAAATAATATAAAACACCACCATGAAAAAATGTTCTCAATACTGTATAACTTGAAATAGTTTTGCTAACGTAATTATTAGTATAAATTCATATCACGTTGTTTTGCTTTAAGTATATTTGTTCAGTGTTGTTTACACAAGGTCACCCGCTTTGCTATTAGATGATTTTAAGGTGGTCCAGGTGGACTACACTACCCAGGAGACGTTGCGCAAAGATACCGCTGCCTACCTGTCATACCAATTTGTATGTATATGTTTTGTTTTAATATAATAAATAAACACAATATTACAGATTATGGGTTGAGAATAAGTATTTTTATGAGACATTTTGTTTTGACTGAAATATATATTAAACACAATAGCTAGGTGAGCCGTTAAGCGCTCTGACGTCAGCAGTTCAAAGCAACAGTTTCGTTCTGTTGTTCTACTCTCTGAGTATGAACTGAAAATCACGAATAATATGGAGGACACGTTAGAATTATTATTTTGTACATATTTATTTTCTGAGGTAATTACACGGTTTACCTGCTTTGGTTTCGCCGAGGCGTTTTCACGGCTGTGCACCTGCTCGCTGCGGGCGGACTCCACTACCCATGATGCACCTCGCAGCCCGACACTCACTCTCTCTCGCTCGCTCTCTCTCTCTCCGGTCTGCGCTAGCTGCCCGTCCTCCCCGCACTGTCGCCCAACGAGTCGGTTCGGCCGAGCCGCTTCCCCTTCCATCCCCTCTCGGTGTGCGTCCTGCCGCCCGCTCGGCGTCAACCTAAGCCGAGCGACGAAGCGCTTCGGCGAAGACCAAGAAGAACCACCTAACCCCCCCCTTTTACCTCCTCCGCGCCTTGCCGACCCTCCACCATTGGCTCCCAGCCTTGCCAGTCAAGTCCCAGCCCGAGTTGTGAGCTGTTGTGTGGGGAGAAAACAGCAGGCGCGGACGGAGGCAGCAACAGCTCGGAAACATCTGGCCGCCGCAGAGTCCCTTCTCCCCTTGTCCTGCGCGGACAATCCTGCTATGGAAAACAGCACAAAGTCCGCGTGAGGAGGATTCAGCGGGGGACGTCGGAGCGTGCTGCCTGTAAGTGGCGCTTGGTAAACGGCGAGTGAGTGAAGCGAGTCAAAAGTAGCTTCCTTATCCCTACCTAGCATGACTGTGTTGTGTTAGCTCGCCTCCTTTTTTTTAGCAGCTGTTGTCATAGCAGCGAGGCCTAAAGGAAGGAAGGAAAGTCCTATGGAGGATATACAGTAGCTCGAGTCCAGACGGAAGCTTTCTTTCGACGCTCGCTTCCACTTTTAGCCGCTCGTAGCTAGCTTGCGACGGGGGTGTCTTCCCGAAAGCTTCGCCATCGTCCTCGAACTAGAAACGCAAAGAATAACTTGTTCAAATGAGGCGTATCACTATTACACGGCTGTTAGGTGTGATTACTGCGGTTTTACATTGAGCAAGAGGGCAAATGGAAACGAAACATCTGAAAAAGTTGATGAGAAAATGAGGGGGGGGGGGTTTCCATGGAGGGGTTCTGAAACTTTTGGGGAAAGAAAAGCGACATCACCGAAACATGCTGCGACTCAGTGATGGCACTTTGGCGTCTTTAAAGTGACAATGTGTAATGTTTAGACTGTTATGCGTTTTGAAAGCCCACTATAAATACAATTAAAGTGTAAAGAAATGTGTTCGAAACGACCAACATATTTGTTTATATATTTTAGGTCTAGTGATTGCTATTAATTAGGGGTGGGAATCCTTGACTGTTTCGTGATTCGATTCCGATTTTGGGGTCTCCAATTCAGAATCGATTTTTGATTCAAAACGATTCGTTTCAATTAACGTAAAGTGCATCATCATACTACTACAGTCTGTTTTGCTAGCTAGAATAACAAAGGGAAAAACATTTGAATATGTTTTGATTTGTAAGTAACAATGGCCTTTCCACAAAAACAACATTTGGAGTCTTTGAAGCTAGCTATAGATTGTAAAGCATTTATCGTATGAAACAAAAATCAAGTGTATCTGAATCACCAAAAGGTTAGCACGTCCACCTCACAGTTAAGAGACTCGTGTTCGATTCCGGCTGGCTCCGGCCCTCCGATGTGGAGTTTGCATGTTCTCCCCGAGCCCGTGTGGGTTCTCTCCGGGCAGTCGGGCTTCCTCCCACACTCCAAAAACATGCATGGCAGGTGAATTGGGCATACTAAATTTTCCTTAGGCGATTGGGTGCGTGAATGGTCGCTGTGTGCCCTGCAATTGGCTGGCAACCAGTTCAGGGTGCCCCCCCGCCTACCACCCATACTAAACTGGGATGCTTTAAGTGTTTTTTAACTGATGGAACTTTAGAGCCATAGTCAAGTAATAGTAAAGTAGTAGTACATACTGTAGTTTTTCAGTATTGCATAATGTTGATTGATTTATTTCTATATTTGAAACAAGGGGTTGTCAAAAATTTTGGAGTCAAGTCTTTTGGAAAGCAAATCTTCCAAGGACCGCCATTGCAAATGTTTGCAGAAACAAAAACAAAAAAAATCATTTAAGCCATCATTTAAACACCCACATATTCAATTTGACGACAAGTATACGTGGGTCTGTTTGACAATTTTCAAAATTATTGCATTTTTAAAAATATTTTCAACTGATTGAATCGATTGCTTCATTAAAGAGTCACAAATACATTTACAATTTGATATACATGAACACAAATGTGTATTTTTTATTAATAACCCAAATTATTTCACACACCTGCAGTCAGGCCACGGTCCCCCAGGTGTTGGCGGACCCCACTTTGAGAAGCATTGTTTCAAACAACACACATCTCTGTTGAAAAATTCAAACAAAAACGTTAAGGGTGCTTCCTGTAGATCAAGTTTTTCAAAATAACAAATGTTAAAATATCGCCAACTTTGTTTTCAAATAAAATACAAACAAAAACCAAATCTGCAATGTCAGCAGCAGAACCTCATATAACTGAAATTTTAAATAAATAGCTCCCGGAAATCAACAGTTTTTAATTAATTTATTACTGGCAATCCATTTTTTTTTAAAACGTCCCTTTCCGATATTTGTCAAAATGCCAAATGTCATCCCGATAATCGGTCTATCTCTGATAAACAATATTTATTGTGCTTTCTATACCGTTTCTGACACTTTTGCATGACTATCATGTGTCGCCATTGATAGCCGTGGGCAAGAAAACATGACAAGAGGCGTTAATCTTCCTCCAAATTCACATGCGCACTTCCTCGGCGGCCGAAAAGTTGGATTCATTAGACTCCTTGGAGATTGTTTGCCGCCTATTGTTCCCTAGTGCGGGCGGGAGTGACAAATGAACGAACGAGTGAATCCGAGACGAGCGGCGGCGGCGCCGGAGCGTGAAAAAGTGCAAAACAATATCAGCTGTTTGCATCTTTCCGTCGCAAATGCGCCGTTTGTCTCCCGACAACTTCACTGCCACCCTTTGCTAACTTTTCGCTCATTAATTTGAAGAGGACCCCCCCCGCCACCGCCGCCGCTCGACTAACCGCTGCCGCTGTTAGTCGTTTCCCAGTCAGAGAAAGAAAGAGGGGGAGGCGGGAGGGGGGAGTGGGGGGGCGACAAAGTTGTTGGTTGAAATGAAAGAGGAGTCTGGTGGCAGGAGTGTAGAGGAGGCAGCATATGGCTGTAGAAAGAGCACAGCTGGAGGTAGCATCTCCATCTGAGGATGATGTCAGAGCAGCTGACAGGCTGCCATCCACCCACCACCCCCTCCCTTGCTGCCCCCCCCCCCCCTGGCCCTTTATTGTGAGGCGGCCTGGGAGAGTTAGTGCGTGTGTGTGGCAGTTAGTAGCAGGCAGGAGGAGGAGGAGGAGGTGGGAGGTGGTATCTCGTTCCCCCTCCAACATCTCCGCCACTTTGCATCTGTCCCTCGCACTTTCAACAGCCAGCCAGCCAGCGAGCGAGAGAGCTTTTTTTTTTTTTTTTCCTTCTTCGCCGGCTCGCCCGCGACTCACTCACTCACAGGCGAGGGACGGACGAGCGGGAGCGAGCAAGCCGCAGAGCTCCAGCTCCTCCGGCACGCTGGACCTAATCGCGTTGATGCGTACCGCTGCAGGTAGCGTCCCGGATCACATGCGTGTGCGCGCCTTGTTTGTGTTGCGTTTGTGTGTCGCCGGAGGGGTGAGTTCATTTCTTCTTTTACGTTCTTCGGCCGCTCGCTTGAAAGTCGAGACGGACTTTGAAATGCGCTGGTTCGCCAGTTAGGAACCCGGTGTCACGCTTGCTCCGGTTTGGACGAGAAGTAGGAAGATAAAACGGAAACTCCCGGAAAGTTGAAGTAACTTAAAAAAACGTAAACCTTCTCATTTTAGCAGTTTGTGTTCTTGCTGCGCAAGTATGGATGAGAAATTAAATTTACTACCTGCTATTTTCAAACCTTTATTAACCCTAATATATGCAGAAAAGAATAATGTAAATTAAGTGTGCGGGATTAAAGACATATAAATACGTCTTTGGGATCGAACGTATGAAAATCGAGTGGGCAAATTCTAATTTGGCTGTGACTTATCCCAGGCGAAGCCACCGTCAGCGGCGAGCGCCGAGTAGAGTTTGGACACAATCTAAACGTTCTCGCTCGGCTGCTGCTCCAGTACGGACCAGAAAGTCATTCATTGGTTTTGTCGATTTTTGGCCGCTGCCCGAGCGTTCGCCTCGTTCCTCGCCGCTCGCTATGGAAGTCTGGCTTTTCAAAGAAGGTCTGTTTCCGTGGGATGCTTTCGCGTTGTCGTTCAAGTCGCGGACGGATCAAAGTGGCGGCGTGCGAAAGCTTGTAAAATAAGCCCGAGCAGGGACGAGAAGGGAGCCTTATATAATTCCTCGGCTAAGTTGGGAGCGCGCTCTCGACGTCGGCCGCTCTCAAACCAGAGCTACTTCCAGCGGCGCTGGAAAATGGCCGGAAAGCGCCCGCCGGGCCGGACCCGGCCCGGCCCGGGGCGGCCCGGCCCGGGGCGGCGCGGAGGAGACTAATTTAGAAGTTGCAGATTTGCGCTGGCTGAATTGGCTAGACAGCTGTAATCGCACTCGCTGCTCGTCGTAATCTCTTTATCTGGCTAGCAGCTGCCATATGGCCCCCGTCAGCTGGATCAGATGTGGATAAGCCCCCCCGCCCCGACAACCCCTCCCTCCCCGCCTTCCTCGCCGTCCATCCTCGACACCCCCCCTCTCCGAGCGGGCTATGCGTCCCGCATCTTTATTTTTAGGCATCTTAAGGATTAGGATTGATGCGGTGACGAGCGCGGCGGCCACTTACAGTGATTGTATTGTAAATCTTCTCATTCCGGCCCGGCCCGGCCCGGCCCGGGAGGAGGAGGAGGATGCGCCAAGGTTTTTCTCGTAAGACCGCGTCTCGGAGCGTGTGGGGAGGAGGGGCTAATTCACCCTTGTCCCCGTAAGCCCCCCCTCCCGTCGCACACACCCTCCCCTGCCCCTCATTAAAAGTCGCGCACACACCGCACACACTTGTCCATTCTTGCCTCGGCTTCATTCAAATGAGGCCATTTAAGCGTCGGGGCTAACGAGCGGCGCCGGAAAAGCGGGCGGGCGGCATGTATTTTCTCAGGCGGGACAAAGCGACGTGGTTAACAGGTGGGTCTTTGTAAGACCGGAGCGGAGGGGGGGGGGGGGGGCGCGCTGGAGTTTTGTCGAGCCGCGTGCGGAGGCGGCGCCGAGGTAGGTGTGTTTTGTTGGGGCCGCAAAGCCGGTTACCTAAACGGGCCGCGGCCAAAGTGGGTTAATAAAAATAACCAGCGTAGGAGCGGCGACGGGCCAGAGTGCAGGCAGCCGCGCGGAGGCAGGCACATATGCCAGCGCGCCGCCAGAAAGGAATGCGCGCATCGCTCTGGGTGGGAAAGAAAAAAGAAAAAAAAAAGGACTTTGGAGCTCTTGGACTTTCAAAATTATTTGGATCGTTTCTGACGTTCGCCTTAGTTTTAGATGGTGAATTCAGGGCTTCCTTTCAATATTAAATCAGTTATTTCATTTAGTGTGCGCTTCATCTCAAATGTCACTTTTGGAATTGAAGGAAATTTACATATGTCTTGAGAATTCCAATTTGTACATTTGAAGATGACCGGCACCGTTTTACTCCCTCTAAATCGGAACGAGTGATGAAAAGACGATATTTTACAAAGCGTCCTCGTTTATCGACACGCACTGCCGCTTGGCGCTCTTTGAGCGCCGGATAGACGCTCGGACGCACCTTCTGTATCGAACTGCCCATACGAATTCAATTTTCCCCCGTTTCCTAATTTATTTAGAATGGCTTCTTCTAGATTTTTTAAAAGTAACAACTGAAAGAAGTGCGGTCCATCGTATCCCGATTTAACCGGGGAAAGTTCATGCGCGGCGCCACCCGATGGGATTTTTTCCTTTTTCTCCACTTTTTCAATTCACCTATTGAAAGGAATGACATTTTCCACTATTTCAGAAGAATTTCTTGCATGGTGCTTAATTACATCTTTTCGCTTTTGGAATTTAGTGAAAGAAATGAAGTTGTTTTTTTTTTTTTTTTTTTTTTCCGGGCTGGGCAATAAGTCAAATGCATCTGATTAATTTGTCAAGTAAAAAAGTGCGGCTTTGAAATTGAGCTAAATTGTGAACGGGCTTTTGCGCAAGTGCTGTTTACGATCGTCCTTGCTTTGAATTGAGGCATTTAAGTTGATTTCAATCACGCACAAGTTATGAACGTTAAGTTTACGTGACAACTGATTGCAAATCAATTTAATGATTGAACCTTTTCTACCGGAGTTATTTTTGATCGTCAGAAAAACGTTTTAGAACAATGTTTCTTTGATTCATTTGATTCGAGTCGTAGTCGTGCAGAAAGTGTGTGCGTGGGGGCGACCTCAACCTTCCAATTCACGACGACGAGCGCGCTGAATTTCTGGTCCGGTCCGAAGATCGGCGAGGGCTCGCAATGAAAACGCTGGCTTTGTGCGGCAGGTTATGAGGACAGCAGGATGGAGTTCCCGGACCACAGCCGACATTTGCTCCAGTGTCTGAGCGAGCAGCGGCACCAGGGCTTCCTGTGCGACTCCACGGTTCTGGTGGGCCAGGCGCAGTTCCGCGCGCACCGCGCCGTCCTGGCCTCCTGCAGCATGTACTTCCACCTCTTCTACAAGGACCAGCTGGACAAGCGCGACGTGGTGCACCTCAACAGCGACATCGTGACGGCGCCGGCCTTCTCGCTGCTGCTGGAGTTCATGTACGAGGGCAAGCTGCGCTTCCAGGACCTGCCGGTGGAGGACGTGCTGGCCGCCGCCTCCTACCTGCACATGTACGACATCGTCAAGGTGTGCAAGAAGCGGCTCAAGCGCAAGGCCGCCGCCGCCGCCGAGGCCGACAGCACGCGGCGCGAGGACGACGGCTCCAGCTGCTCCGACAAGGCCGACAGCCTGTCGGACGGCTCGCTGGGCCGGCCGGCCAACGCCGCCGCAGACCTGAGCGACGACGACGAGGACGAGGTCAAGGCCGGGGCGCCGTGGCTGAGGATCCCGTCGGCCGAGAGGCCGGGGACGCCGGCCGCCGCCGCCGCGCCGCCCGCCAGCCCGTGCCACGGCGAGGCCGACGTCAAGCCGGCGTCCCCCGCCGGGAGCCCGTCCAGCTCCACCGGGTCCCTTTCGCAGAGGTCGGCCGGCTCGCGGGGCCGCGGCGGCGGCGGGCTGTCCGGCGACGGCGCCGACTGCGTCCTGGACCTGTCCGTCAAGCCCGCGCCGGGCGTCAACCACCACGCCGGCTACTTCGCCGGATCCCCGCCGCTGGGCGTGAGGGTGAAGGTGGAGAGGAGCGCGGCCTCGGACGAGGACGAGGACCCGGCGGCCGGCGACTACGAGATGGAGCACAGCGGCAAGGCGGCGGCGGGGCACGGCGGCGCCGTGGGCGGCCCCCTGTCGGCGCAGCGGCGCCTGGGCCTGGAGGCGCACCTGTCGGCCCTGCGCGAGGCCTCGCTGGCCTCGGAGCTGGAGCGCGACGACAAGCCGCCCGGCGGGGAGGAGGTCCCGGCCGAGGCGGGCGCCGCCGACGGCGCCCTGCTGCCCTACGTGTCCAACATGCTGGCGCCGGCCCACACGCAGATCTTCATGTGCCCCCTGTGCAACAAGGTGTTCCCCTCGCCGCACATCCTGCAGCTGCACCTCAGCTCGCACTTCCGCGAGCAGGAGGGCGTGCGCGCCAAGCCGGCCGGCGGCGCCGACGTCAACGTGCCCACGTGCACCATCTGCAGCAAGACCTTCTCCTGCATGTACACGCTCAAGCGCCACGAGCGCACGCACTCGGGCGAGAAGCCCTACACGTGCGCCACCTGCGGCAAGAGCTTCCAGTACTCGCACAACCTCAGCCGCCACGCCGTGGTGCACACGCGCGAGAAGCCGCACGCCTGCAAGTGGTGCGAGCGCCGCTTCACGCAGTCGGGGGACCTCTACCGACACATCCGAAAGTTCCACTGCGAGCTGGTCAACTCGCTGTCCGTCAAGAGCGAGCCGCTGGCGCTGCCCAACGTCAGGGACTGGGCCATCGAGGACAGCTCGCAGGAACTCTGGAAGTAGGCCCGCCCCCCGCCGCTGCCCCCGTCGCCGCCGTTTTAAGGCTTCCCCGCCGCCCTCTTTGGAACAAATCTCAAAACGGCGCAAACGCTACACTCCGTCCCGCCGGGAAGAGTCAAAAATCGCCCTCCCCGAAAACGGCGCCCGTGACGGTCGGGTCCGGTCGCAGACGGAGAACCCTCGTTTGTCGTGGTTGGCTGCGGTGCGCGCGCGGTGTTTTTTAAACGATATACGTAAACATTTTTTAACTGATTGTGATCAAGCAGATTGAAAAACTGTTTGACGGCTCTACCCGTAGACCGCGATTCCGATCCCAAAACACTCAAATGTCCTTTTGAAATCAACTACTTTTTGCGAAGACTCTCTGTTAACAACGCTATCTAAAGTTAGCTCCTAATCTTTGGCGCCACCTCGTGACATTTTGCACAAACTACAGTGGACGAAAATTGCCGAATTAGCAAATAGCGAACCACAAACAAGCGGGGGTTCACTGCAAATAAACTCTCCTCCATTCTCACCAATTGTTTAATGCAAATTTTGAGCCGGCGGTCGGGAGCGCGGGGGAGGGGGGGGGGGGGGGGGGGGCATCCGAATGAGTCTTGCACTTTAATAGCACATCACCATGTTACTACTGACTTTTTTGGTGTTGGGGGGGGGGGGGGGGGGGTGTCCCTGGGATCGTCAGTGTCGCTCTGGCCTTTCGAATGCGCCTCGCCGACGTGGGCGCAATGCCGGTGGCGCGTTCAGGGAGCCGCTGACAAAACAAAAACACGGCACTCATGCAATGCACAGCCTCCTTTTACGATTATGGTCATTTTCAAATCACTTTGAAGGATTTTCTAACCTTTGACAAATATCTAGCTGGCAGGTTTTTTTTTGGAGAAAAGTATTTAATTTAAGGTTGTAAATTGTTCTGCTATAGTTCTAAATCATTTATTATTAATAATTTTATTGGATTTTTTTTTTTTTACCCGCTGTTGTTGCATGATGTCCACACTTGTATATTTTTATTGTTTTTTTTAAGTCAATAATGTGAATTTGCCGTGTTACTGTACACGTTGTTATCGATCAAATTTGACCCTTTTTTTAACGAAAAATATTTTTTGGTTTTTGTGAATACACTACTACTACCACCTGCTCCAGAGTGAAGCTGAACTGGTGGGGGAGGGGGGCAACGCTAAAGTTTGCAATTTGGGGGGGCGGCAAATTTTCAAGCCGGCGTCTACGTGTGCGTGCGTGCGTGCGTGCGACGGAAAAAAATGTGAAAATGCGTGCTGGAAAGATGCCTTTTAACACCTCAATTGCGACCTTTTTGTTCATTCAAAAAAATAGATCAAAATCGATCCAAATCATGACAGAAAGAGTGGATTTTTATAAATAATTTGTGATTTTTTTTTTTTTTAATAAAAGATTTTTGTATTTGCTCAGTTTGGAATTTGAAAAGAATCGTCAAGCGTTTATACAATCCAAAAAAATACAATGGAGTTGATGAACACAGCATAGCCCTCAAAAGCGTGTGTGTGTGTGTGTGTCCCCAACCCGGCCATCCATCCGACCTGCTGCGGTTTGCGTTATCACTGCTGTTATTTTACTTTTTTTTTTTCTGGTTGTACTTGACCGCCTTAAACTGCTGTAGTCCAGGCTGATTGTTCTTAATGTTTTCTTTTTGGATTTATTATTCTTATTTTAATTTAATTGTATTTGTTATAATTTATTTGCGAGTGTCCGGCTGCGAACTAAGCACACTCTACACTTTTGCTGTGTTTACTTGAAAACAACGAGGGTGTGGGTGGTGTTTTTTTTTTTTTAAATGTTTAAAAAGAAAAAAAAAGAAAAAAATGTCTTAGACAGTTTATGGGGGGGGGGGGGGGGTGGTTCACATGAATGAAAAAAAGGACAATCAGCATCTGGGGGGGTTAAACAAGCAAATCTTTCTGATCTACTTGCTCCCCTGTTGAGATAAAATGTTTATTTTAGATTTTTTTGTTTGGAACTATTTTAATTTGAAATTGAGACTTAGTCATGTTTAGCTTTGACAATCACAGTTTGTTTTTTTTCTCAAGGGGGAGTTAATTTGCATTGTGTTTAGGTTTGTCATTTCCGGTGTGCTGTTGACGTTGGCATTTTTTTTTTTTCCAATTGTGTGCAAACTGCAATAAATTATACGATTCTTCACGTTTGCTCCCATGTTTTGCTTTGTCAATAGTCATTTCTTTTCAAATTAAAAGCAAATTAATTGGAACACGCATGCAGCTTCTTGCTAAATGTCGTTATAGTGACTCCTCTGCAAACCTGAGCCCATGAGCTATTTGTGATGTCATTTTCCGTAGACAGCAAAATGGCTGCTGCCTGAAATTGATGAGAATGGGTGGATTTTTTTGCTTAATTGATATCCTGCAAACACAATATTAATCAGCAGCTTATAGACTAATTGCGGTGCGTAGAACAGATTGTTGCAAAGACTTTGTTTTTTTTTTAAACTTGACCTTTCAATTTTTTCAGGCGGTAGCGTAACGCCTGAAAATGACTTCAAAATAAAATACAAATGGACTCATTCAATTTTCATTTTTAAATGTCTGACCATCAAAATATTACTTCCAAGTTTCGATGCATAAATCAAGGTTCTCCTAGTGAGAAAAAGCCAGAAAGGTGGAGGTACCGGCTGCATTTGATGCGTACGACCCACAAAACATTGTGCAGCACACACACACACACACACTCAAGATGCTTTTTCTATAATAACGAGGTCATCCGATCGACATAATCTATATCCTAGCCCTTCCCCTATCCTCAAGCGAATTCCTCTTCAAAGCCACACTCTAAAAGCAAATCTGGAACCTCAAAAAGGTCTTGAGTTTGTGTGCCCCCGCAAAGACAGTAAAACCCTGAATATGGTCCCCACTACGCAGCAGAAACAAACACACGCCACTTGTAAAGCTCCTCAAGTAGTTTTGCAGCAAACAAATGAGCTTTAACTGCCCTTACAGATGCATGGAGAGCTGGGCTGCATTCATTAGGACACAGATGGCCTCCTCGGTAAGCCCACCTCAGCCCCCGCCCCCCCAAGATCCCCAACACACACACTCACGTACTCACGCCATAAGCTGGCGGCTAATCTCGATGTCTGATGAGCGCCTAATTTTGCTGCGGGGGAACCTGAAAAGAAGCACAAAGTTGACGGTCCAACAGTCGCGTACGCCGGAAGGCTTCTCCGGCGCTCTCTCGCCTTTGGAGGTCGGGAGGTCGGGCCAATGCTGACCTATGAGCGGACCCATGGAGAACATTCATTTGGAGTGCAGGAATATGGAGAAAAAAAACACCAGCGTTAGAACTTAACAGAAGTCTTCATAACATAAAGTCATAAAAAGTAAACATTTGAATAGGGGTGTGTAGACTTTTTCAAAATTGGCACACGCGTACAGAGCATCCAGAATTCAACCTGGGCCTCACAGCGTGGGAAATACGGTACGTAAGTTCCATAAAAACAGCGGCAGAAAGTTTGAAAATGGATGTCTTTTTTTTTTTTCAAAGTAAAATGTAAAAAAAAGGTTTTGCAACTTCTTGAAAGACGAGGGCGCGGCGTCAGAGGCGAACATCTGCTTGCCGGCTCGCTCCGTTCTCAGGCCGTGCCAGTTTGCCGCTCAATCTAGGTCATTAATTTGTTGCTGTCCTTTGTTTACTTAAAGATGGGGGGGGGGGGGGGGGGCTGCTGGGGGGGACAAAGGGGCAGCTGCAGAAGCATTTGGTGGCGCCCGGCGGCGGCGGCCCCGCTCAACATGTTGCGAGGCCGGGCTCCTCCGTCCTGTCTGGTCTGGTCTGGGGCCGGCCGAGCCGAGCCGAGCGGGGCCCCTCGCGTGAGGGACCCGCCTCTGCCAAGCTGCCGCGACGCCCGAGGGGGGGCGGGGCATCGACATGGAGACCGCGCCGCCTCCTCCTGATGTTTGCGAGAGCGACAGCAACCCCGAAAAAACGGACAAATCGGAAACGCGCGTTGCCGTCTCCCGACTTGTCCTGTTGGAAGAAAAATGGCAACGTTGCTTGACCGTTACCTTTTATTAGCATTATTATATTACATTATGTTATATTGTACTGTATGTGTATATATTATATTTTTATTATTATACATACAATTTTAAATTATTTTAAATATTTTGAAAAAAAGTGTACAATATATACACACAAACTCACATTATTTTTTATTTATATATATATAATTTTGAAATTATTGTATTTTTAAAATGTGTAATAGTAGTGTACAATAATATACATATGTACACATCTACACATATATACATCCATATTTATATACATACTATAATAATAATAAAACCATGTTGATATTTTTCTGTCACAAAGTGGTTTTTTTTACGGTATACTCCATTCTACGTTCAAAGTTTGCTATTTTTTTCCATTATCGTCATAATTATTATTTTTATTATTATCATGACAATTACAATAATTGCTAGCGTTAAGAAATCCACTTTTTTTTATTTTAAATCAGTCATAACAGGATTTATTTTTATTAATATATGTGCTGTATCTTTATTATTATTTTTTTTTATTGAAATGAGTTTGACTAGAACTCATTTGAGGGTCGTCTGCCGGCTGGTGGGACGGGGCCTCGATTGCCCCGAATTCAAAACTAAGGTGAATTCTTGCGAGCTAAATTAAAAAAAACAAGACAAAGTATTCCCATGCAAATACAAGAAGAATCCAGCCAGCCGCGGTGCAGCTTTGGCTAAATGTACAGTGAGAAGGAAGGGCCGCACAGAAAGAGAAGAAAAGGAGCTTTTAGCTAGCCACTCCTGCTAGGAGTGCCCCCTCTCATGGGGGATGGGGGTGGGGGGGCGCTTTGGTTGCCATTCATGCGTGTGTGGGACTTGTTGATTGCATGTGGGGGGAAAAAAAAAGACGGGATGCGCTCCTGCCAGGCCTGGACGAAGGAGAGATGAAAAATGGAGCGAGAATGTGTGTGTGTGTGTGTGCGTGTGTGTTTGTGTGAGATCCAGACTTGTCTGCATATTGAAAAGGAGCCCCTTTGTCAAAGCGCTCAGCGCAGCAGGACACAAGGCAAGCAACAAGCGGCCCTCTGCATGCGCACAATACAGTGGCAGGGGAAGGGGGGAGGGGGGGGGGGGGCGATGTGTGGGAAGAAGGTGGGGACACTGGGGAATATTTGGAGGGGGGTCAGGGGGGTATACGGTACCCCAGCCATCCATCCAGCGCCCCGCGTTACCCTCCTCTCTTTTCGGGAGGAGGGGACACAAAAGGCGACGCAACTTTTCACATATTTGTGTGTCTGCATGCCCCCCCCCCCCACCCCTAAAAGAATCACCCCGCCCCCCTCCACCTCGCATGCATTCGCACAAACACAAAAACATCACGCAGGCTGTAGGCTGAGGCTGTATTCAGTGCCCTCGACGAGTCGATTAATCGGCAACTAATCGGCGACGGCTTTGACAAACGATTAATCGTCGTGAGCCCTGGATCGATTTCAATTTGTCCTAACGCTCAGTGCTTTAGCCTCTCAAAAGTCAATTATTTTTTGTTTATAGTTTAGATCTGTTTTTTTATATTTCTTTCTATAATAAATAATCAAAAGTTTAAAAATATTCTGGCAGAAAAAAACGAGTACAAAACTTACTAGACGCGACAAACGAAAGCCAGGCCGACAATTTCTTGAAGCAGTTTTTTATGAGCACAAATTAGGAATAGCAAATTAGAACAAATGTAGTTATTTCTACCCGTTGGCGGGATTTGTCCATTTTTGACGGGACAAATTAATCATATAGCTATGATGTTACTGAAAATTTGGAGTGGCCAAAGTAAACAATATCAACGATTATCACCAAAAATATACCACCCACAGGGGAAAACGATTCATCAGTTTTTTGTATCAAATTAGGGCTGTTTGATACAACTTTCTTTTCAGACCAATACCAGTCTGAGTACTCGATTCTTGATTAGATGTATACAATTTTTCCCCAAAAAACAGTCAGATAATCTTAAAGGAAGACCGATATATCTCAATATAACAATTTTCTTTCAAACTGCAAGACATTTGATATCGGTACTCGGTATCGGTGACGAATCGAGATTGGAGTGTTCGTACTGGTATCAGTCTGAAAACAAGTGATACTGAGCATGTGAGGTTCTGGGTTCGAACCCCGACGCAAACTATT
The DNA here is from genome assembly GCF_059441005.1 of Hippichthys cyanospilos. Taxonomy (NCBI): domain Eukaryota; kingdom Metazoa; phylum Chordata; class Actinopteri; order Syngnathiformes; family Syngnathidae; genus Hippichthys; species Hippichthys cyanospilos. Next base: position 1,729,694 of record NC_142376.1, read on the forward strand.
GCGCAACTATTGGGTTGATTATAATTGTGAGGGGGTGATGTCGCTTTATTTGCATAGCAAATTACATTTGAGTTTTGGTTTTCAGTTTTCCTTAAGAACGGGAGACGAATGGATGCTTTTTTTTGTTTACTTGTAGTGGAGCATAGAATCCAAGTCCACCATGGAGTTTGAACAAAGCGCCTTTGCCACCTTGTGCCAGCTGCGCGGAGCAGATAAGCGGTGGCAGCAGGGTGTGGTCAAACGTTTGGAGGCGGGGCAGGGAGGGGGCGGGGCCACACGACTGCCACTCGCGGCTTTATCAAGCGCGAAACGCACAAACGGCCGGTGTTGCGCTCATGCCAAAGTCAAAGGTCAAGTCGGTGCTTTTTGCGCTAACTTGATCAATTTCACATTTTAACACACATTGAAATGCCACGGTACTGATCGTAAATTTCACCTTACAACGTGGAAAATATCCCGTTCTAAAGTGATGATTTGAATGTTCGAACCAGAGAAATTTTCAAACTTCATCAATTTGAACTATAATGTGAAAAGGTTATGGTTGGGGTTAGGGTTGTAAAAACCCTCATTCTATCGTGGAAAATTTCTCATTTTGTAGTGACAAATTTCGCATTCTAACGTGCCAAATTTCACAATCTAACCAAGCGTGAGATACATTTCAAGTTATGATGTCACGTCATGAAATTTATCACAGCATAACAAAATGACACGAAAATCTCACATTATAATGTGAAATTTGCAACATTAATACTTGTCATGTTGCAATGTTATAGTAAGAAATGTATTGGTTTCTTTTTTCTGGTTCGGCAGCAACACGTTTCCAAAAAACGGGTCCGCTAGGCCAGATTCCGCGCAGCTGAGATCGAAAGCCCTCAAGTGCGAGGCGGCCATGTTAACTAGCGGGACAAATTTCAACCCAGATATTACAGCCATCAAAAGGCAACATATTGACAACAATATGTCCGCTGCTGTGCCATCTATTTGTCTATTTATGACTCGAGGACGCCGTGTGACGACGTGTGTGTGTGTGTGTGTGTGTGTGTGTGACCGCGCGATGGCAGGCACCCAGTTCCGTCCAGGCACGACCCATCTGTCACATTCCTGCTTCCATCACCTGCACCTCTTCCTGGCTGCGCAACAAAAAAACAACCAAAAAAAAAAAACACGCTCGCTCAACCCGGCGCCGCCCATAAACACGTATCGAAGACGGCCACGCTAACGAAGCCGCCGCCGGCTACATGTGGGGCCGCCGGGCCCGTCCCGTCCAATCTGGGCTACGGAGGGACAGGGGTCCCGCCCAGGGAACTGGCAGCGCACTGCGCGCGCGAGGGGCGTAGCCCGCGGTGCGCTGGCACGGCCCCGCGTTGGATTATTGAAGGCAGCTTGGGACCATCTGTACACTGTTCCGCAAGAAGTAACCCGGCAAGAACGGCGGAGAAAGGAAAGGGGAACTCAAGGAAGGCTTTTTTTTAACCCTTCAAATAAGTCAAATAAACCTTACCTTTCCAAATAACATCAACGGCTCGCTACATTTTTATTTTGAGGTCCGTCCCGGCGACGGAACGGCCGACTTAACTCTTGACATTTTCCTGAAATCAAACTCCGTTGCTAATTATGTTTAAAAACATAATTATGCTGAGTTGCTGACATTGTATTGTATGCGCGCGTTAGCAACAGGCGGCTAAAAGCGACTAGAAGCATGCTAGCAGCGTTAGCGGGTAGTAGCACACAACTGCTCCATATAGGCTGGCGAGAGAAACTTTTCAAAGGCAATGTCAAAACAGTCCTTCAGTATTTTGAGTACCTCGGTTTCAAGAAAAATGCTAAAAGCAACTAGGAGCTCTGCCGGCGTACAAGCGAAAGCCGGTATTTTTCCTTCCCCGCTGTCCGCCGGTAAACGTCAGCCGTGGATTGGCCAGGTGCAACATTACCGCTCCACTTTGTTACCTTTATGAACGAGGCGTACCTTTACAAGCGCGAGACAACTGCCCGTGTCCAACGATCGCTCGTATCGGAAGTCAAGAAGAAGGAGGAGGAGGAGGCGGGCGACAGGCTGGCAGGCAGCTGCGGAAGCTGCGCGTACGCCGGCAAGCTGGCGAGATGCGCCGGCTTAACGACGGGGCTGCGCCCCGGCACATCTGCACGCCGCATCGTCATTAGCCGCCGTCTCGCTCGTCGGCGCGCCTGACAAAGTGAACAATGCCCAGAATCGCCCCCGTCGGCCGCCGCCATATGGACGCCATCTATAGCCGTCGTCGCCGCAAATGCTGAGCCCGTTACCTGGTAGGAGCGGCGGAAACCTCCGTATCTACTCAGTTGCTGGGAGAAGATGTCGGATTTTTTAACTGGGGAAAAACGGCGGTGTCGGATGTCAGGTTCAGGCAACCTGAAATATTTCATAAACAATACACAAGGAAGGAAGGCAAGAGACTTCAGATTATTTTTGCTCGCGAGGAGAACGGACGGAGATGCGTTCGCAGTTACAGATCTTCTACCGCTCTCCAAGAACATACTGGCCATCCACAGACAGTCCTGTCCTGTAGTTAGGTCACGGTGTCCCCCGTCTCTCCTTCCACGGACAACTTTCTCTTTCAAAAAAGATTATATTGCCAAATGAATGCTTTGAGTAAATACGGGATAACTCGTGTACCTTTATTGTAAAGCTATTATAGCAATGGCTGCTGTTTTGGTTGGCAACAAAACTCACATTGTAAACGAGCAAGGAGAAGTTAGAAATGAAAATTTTGATTATAAAAACTGTCAAAAATGACCTGAATGATTATTTTTCTAAATTATCATCCTGTCATCATAGCGTTCTTTTTGGCTTTCTTCAAAGTGGGACGTTATCTTCAAGGGTGGTATTTGTAAATTCCTAACATTCTTGAATGCAGCATTTGGCACTAAACTGCAGCTGTCCCCGTTCAACCTGGGACACCCACTAAACCAGATATGCTGTACCTAATCAACTGTCCAGCGAGGGACATTGTGCGTGTGTTTTTGTTTTTGCTACACAGTGGCAGCCACTTTCCAGGTTTTACTGTCTTTGTGGGGTCCTGTTGCACTTGGGGAGCCCATTTTGGTGGACCCCACAAGTTCAGACCTCCTTTTGAGGGTCAAGACTTGCTTTAAGATGATAGATTTGAATTGGAATTTGTGTGTTTGTTTTTTTGCTACATGCTGGGGACATTTTCCGGGTTTTACTGTCTTTGTGGGGTCCTGTTGCACATTTCGGTGGACCCCAAAATTCAGATCATTTTTTGAGGGTCAAGACTTGCTTTTAGAGTGTAGCTTTGAATTGGCTTTTGTACATGTTTGTTCTTGCTCCACGGTCAGGCCAATATTCCGCGTTTCACAGTCTTTGTGGGGCCCATTTTATGAACCCCACAAGTTCAGACCTGTTTTTGAGGGTCAAGACTTACTTTTAGAGAATAGTGTTGAATTATGGTTAGGTTTAGGGGCTACCGCACGCTTCATGTCAATAAGATGTTCCCAGTAGAATAAAAGCCCAACTTGTGTGTTAAATAGCATCATCGGTTAGCCCTCCCTAGCGTCGGCCATTTTGACAGTTGAAAATATTTGCAGGTAGGCTTCCTTGTAATTGCTACCATTTAAAACCCCCACCCGAACAGACTTTGTGTGTGTGAGTGTGTTTGTAGGGCCCAGATGGCAGGACAAGGTGCGCACCACCACTCTTCTTCTTCTTCTGCAATATCCCCCCCAAAATGTTCCCGTTTACGCGGCCTTCTCTCTATCTCCATCTTTCCTCCCGGACTTTGAACCCAGCTGGCGGGCGGGGGAGTTTTTTTTTTTTTTTTTTCTGCGGGATCAGCGTGGAAATCCTTCACTGCTGTTGTAATTATCTTTCCACGCCTACCCTTCCTTTGTATCCACGTCGGGCCGCCGTATTTCCTCATCTATGCTAGCTGTCGCCTTGCGACGGATCACAGGCGGGAAAACTCCCGGGAGGTTTGGCGAACCGGGGAGAAAAAAAAAAACAAAAAAACAAAAAAACAGCAGACGCTTTGTAGCGCGCCGGAGTCACCTTGAGATGAGCGTCTTTTGATAACGTAACATTTGCCTTGGTTGCGTTCAAACGTGAAGTACACGTCGCTTTGTTGCTCCGTCTTCTCAGACGTTATTTACAGTAGGAGCTCGGAAAGTTACAAAATGCGACTATTTTTATGACTCTAGCCAAGAGAAAAAAGGTGGTTTGAAGTCAAGTGTGCAGGAATGCAAAGGAAGTGTCGCTCGCGGAACCGAAAGAAAGCGCGGGAAATACTCCGGACAAAAAAAAAAAACGTCAGAGGCAAGTCAAGCTAGCTGTTAGCAACAAGTATTCATGCATGACTATATGGAGCACTAGATGCTAGCGAAGGCCAAATTCAAAATAAACCTTCAAAATTGGGCATCGATGACTTGGAATACTTTTATTCTGAAGGTGATCCCAGCAGCGGGTCGAGGCATAAGAGATGATATGATTAACTCCGCCATGAACTCCCCCACCTTATCGTGCAGTCCAGCTAAATCGCTATCATGCTAATTAAGGATGCTTAGCAAAATACTCCATTATGTTGACATTGTATTATCCTCTGCATGTTGATTAGCGCCCGCTACGGTGACGGTGGCGAGAAGCAATCAGCGGATGCTAGCAGTGCTAGCGGCTAGCAGCACTCAACTGCTCCATATTGGCTGGCGAGAGAATTTTCAAACCAGTCTAATTGATGTAAATTAGTCATAAACGAAATGATCAGTTGTCTGAAATGTTAATCTTATGTTTGTATTGGGGGTGTCAAACATACGGCTCGCGGGCCGATTCTGGCCCACGGGATTGTTTTGTAAAGAGACGATTTTGTAAATTATAAAAATCAACAGAATTTTTTCAATGACAAACCTGAAATGTTTTATGATTAATAGTAATGTTTCTTTAATCTTTAGTGACTGATAGCAATGCTGTGCTTTTACTGTTGTGGAAAGTATTAAAAAAGAATATGAAATCTGAAGTTGTTTAAAACTTATAAATATATACCATCATTTTATTGGTAATTAGTTATTGGGAATCAATTTTCTGCTTTATATTAACAGCTTTAAAGTTTACAGTTAAAAAAAATGTTATTTAGACATGAACATTTTTGACAAAAAAGTGGAAATTATTTGTTTCATGACTATTCCAGAATACCGAAGATATTCCATGACTACGGCGCTAGTCTGTTTTTTTTTTGTTTTGTTTTGTTTAACTTGAACATTCCTGTGTAAGCAATTCAGTCAAGTGTGGGCAAGGCCTTAAACACACACATAAGAGTTTTTTTTTTTTTTCTTGTATCAAAGATCAACCGACTCCCAACCTCTGGCCATACAGGTGTGCGTTTCCACCAGTAGAATGTAAACACACACACACGCACAGAAAAAGAAGATGGGGGCGGGGTCAAAAGCCTGACCCGGTGGCTTCCCCCAAACAGAACAAGCGCCTCCTGGGCAAATATTTAAAGTCAAAACAGGCCGGGCCCATAAAAAAGCTGAGAAGGTGGCGATGCTGCGGATACCTCTGTCAAGGAAGGGGTGACGGCAGCTGCCCAAACCAGTCCGGACCGCGCTGACGCCGACACCTGTCCGCCGGCAAATGTCCGCCCGCCCGCCGTTACTCCCCCACTCCTGCGGCTCTGAAAACGGGCTTCCTGAGATCCATCCGCGTGCCAAAACCTGAGGGCCGCAAATTAGCAATACACGATGTCGTATCGTTTTCGGGAGCGCATACCTCGATATACCGGAGAATCGGAAAAATAGATTTCTTGAAAATCGGTGAAAATCTTTGAAGAGCGTCATGTGCACGTTCTCGGTTCTGTCTTTGCACAGTCCAGAATTCGATCTCATATACTTATTCACATGACTTTTTTTTGATTTGTGAATTTTCAGATCCATTGCACCAGCACTGAATAGTATCACTTCATCAAGTCTCTTCAAACCCTAAAAAAAAAAAATCCAAACAAAAAAAATGCATCTTTCCTGCAGAGACATATCTGATGGACATCAGACAATACTCTGGGACGCAACATCTGTATCGGAAAATGAAAAAGTCGCGTCGGGACACCCCGATGCAGTTCATTGGGATTTGGTTCAATTGCATTTTAGGAAACGGTTCAGCCTCATGGATTTTCGGGGTGCGTCCCATTAGGAATTTCATTGGAGCTTTCTTGTAACATAAAAAGTTGGCGATATCTTCGCGCAAAAACCAAAACCCAAAAAGATGCACTGGGACACACCTAAGGCAGGCCTTTTGTGGCCCGCCACACCCTCTTCGCTGGCTCGCCCCCATCTGTTGCATCCCAGGGGAGTGCGTGTGTGTCTGCATCTGTGTGTGTGCGTACATGGGGGGGGGTGTCAGGCGTTGGCTCCGGCTGCCCATTGATCAACAGCTGCCGGGCTTCTCATGCTGAGCTGGACGGCTGCAAAGGCGACAGCAGCTGGGCCCTGGGGGCCGCCGGGGGTGGGACGGGGGGGGCGCGAGGGGGTCCGAGCACAGGTTTCGAGGTCGGAGCGTGCAGGGTGGGACCGGGAGTGTTTTGCGGGGGGGGGGGGGGGGGGGGGGCTCAGCAAAAGGCCGAGACGGGGGGAAAGGAAGCCTGCTAGAAGCTGGCCGCTAAGCATATTGGAGCGCGGCCAGATGCTGCAAAGACATGGCTGCCAGGAAGCAATAAGGTTACATCAAGTCGTACTGATGAAGAAGCACCAAGCGTTGATGGTTGCGGGAAAAACAGCCACAACGGTGCGGTCGAGGGGTTTTTTTTTTTGCGTGACCCCGACCTGATCCGATGTAGCAAATCAATAATGGGAGGCGGGGTGAACCGAGGAGAAAAAACAGGTGTTTTACTGACATTAAAATTGAACCAACAAAGAAGAATGTGCCAAAAGACCACACAGCACCGCCAATCTCGACATTTGTCCGTTCCCGGAAACTGTGTTTCTAACACCAGTTCCGCGGGGTGAATTTTATTCTTCTTCTTTTTTGTTTTTTGTTTTTATTAGATGTGAACAGATGTGTTTTATTCTGAAAAGCAGGACAAAAAGTTGCTTCATCAGGCACTTCCTAGTTGGCATGTAACCTACGCAAGAGTGTAGCTGTCTTCTTAGCCTCTACCGATTGTAAAATTCTGTGTGATATGTAGTCATTAAAAAAATCATGTTTGTTAATTTTAGGTTTGTATCAAGCAGATGCGAGAAACGTTTCCTTACAATTAGCATTTAAGATTCGTGGTTAGCATTGTGTTGGCATTTAACCTAGCGAATAGCACTTAAGCTCATGAACGTTAGCATGCTAGCTTAGCCTGCTTTTTATCATACACTGAATTTTCTTGTGTTTTTATATTACTTTATTTTAAGAGCTTTTGTGTATTTTGTTACAGGTTTGTATTTTGAGTCATCTACTGTTAGTAAAAGTACAATAAACAACTGAAGAATACCAGCAGGCATGTTCCTAACTTGGGCTACTGTCCATGTTAGCCCTAGCATAGTTGCTACAATTAGCATTTACTCATGGCAACGTTGTATACAGTATGCTGGTCTTCAAATATTTTAAAATAAATGTACCACTAAAAAAAAAACATGCAAAAAATATTTAGCGCTATATTTAGGTCACCAGAGTGACCAATTGGAAATGTTGTAGTATGCAAGTTATTGTAACAATATGAAATTTGAGTCAATTGTGCAGAATTTTTACAAAAGTGTACACATTTTACACAGTTTGAATGTTTAAGTGATTTTGATGTCTTTCGCCGGCTATCAATGAGTGGCAGCAAATGAGATTGACCTTTTTTACGTCTATAGCCGTCAATGGCAGTGAATGAGTGAAGCAGTTTAGTACAATAAACAGCATGAGCAGTCAAATCTTGGCCAAACTTTGATTCCTTGTTTTTGTGTTTTTATCAAACTTTTTGTGTTAACAGGATATTGCCCAGTTCCATTTTATTGCTTTGGGGGGGAAAAAAAAGGAACTCCTCACCTTTTAGTCAGGCGATGTTGCAACAAGAGGAAATTTATGTGCGGGGTCAAGAAGGGAAGAGGAGCCGACAGCTGTTGAGGGTGTCGCCGCTCACACATCTGCTGCGTGCGGCAGGACGACGCGCTTTGGGGGAGAGGAATGGAGGCAGCAGGTGAAGGAGGCAAAAGACGCAGAAAGGCAGAGGAGAGGGTTAAAAAAATACAAACACATTTACGGCCGTTGGGGGGTCATCTGGGGAACCACTTTTACACAACTATTTGGGGCCGACAGCCAATGCACACAGGCGGTGGTTCTCAAATGGGGGTAGCATGAAAGCACTTAGGTGGCTACCTCACATATTTAACGGCTTCCAATTTAAAGATTTAACCCATTTACACAATAAGAGCAAATTGATTGGAACATGAAGTCCCCCTTTTCTTAATTGTGACGGTGGCTCCTTTGCAAAGCGTTATATACTTTTGTTGTGTTACATTTTATAATTGAGTCCATTGTCATCAGTGAGGCAATGCTTTGGTTAAAAAAAAAATTCATAGGTTGTACATCATTGAATAAAAATTGGAAGCCTCTGCTGCTGTAATACGTGAATATGTAAGAAAATTATTTTTAAAAAACTATATAAACATACATATACTGTAAACAGTACCAATTATATATATATATATATATATATATATATATATATATATATATATATATATAGATCGATCGATAGATACACACATACACAGTATGTATATACATACACAAACACACATATATACATTCGTATTCATACCTATATACGAACTTGCTTCATGTTCCAAATTATTTGCTTTTTATTTGAAAAGGAAACTGGACCGTTCTGGTCAAAGCGAAGAAAAAAAAAAAAAACATGATAAAAGATTTTCTGAAACGCAGTTAAATTCAGATGTACCCCCTGACGCGCAGTTACGTACCCCCAGGCTTACTCGTACGGCCTTTTGTGAATCATTGATCTATTTAACCACAGATCACCCGGTGCAGGATACGGCGTCTATTTTGCGCTTCCCTATTGCCAGCACAAGCTTAATTAATGGAACAAATTCTACTGAGAGGATGACCTTTCAAATACAAAAAAAAAAACGGGGACTTGAACGTGGCTGAGTTCCAATTCCCCTCGTCAATGGAGGCCTTTATATGCGGGTGACAAGATCACACCCCCGCATACGCCACAAAGTAAAGATTGTTTCATTCTAGTGGCTCTCTTAAGGGGTTGCTTTTCTCCAAATTGACGATTCCATGCGAGCGCCCGAACGCCACCTTAAACTCATTTGCTTGTCCGTGTCAGCAAGCTCCTCTCTGGGTGCACAATGCAGAGGCAGCCCAGTGGACAAAGAGGCCTCACTGTGGATTCAAATGAGGAGGGACGGGCGGGGGGGTTGAATGACAGGGGGGGAGGGGTGACAGATGACGGGGAAAACATGGAAAAAATTGGGCGAGGTGAGCGGTTGCCCTGCAAACAAGTCGCAAGAAAGGCTCCAGTGTGGGCCATTGTGTTGCGTTCGAGTGCAGCATGGACCAAATCAGCTGTCGGCCGACATCTGTGCGTGTTTGTGTGGCATTCAGATGTAGTCAAATGTGGAGAGGAAGGCCAGCGAGTGGATGCAAATGAGGTGCAGGTGAAGCTGCGGTTCAAAACGGCAGCGCGCAACAGCCCGCTTTACAAAATAAAAGCAGGCAACATTTTGCCCAAATACAATTTGGCAATAGCTTGCTTCATGTTCCAACTTATTTGCTCTTAATTTGAAAAGAAAATTTGATTGCTTCTGTTACAGCATTAAAAAAAAAAACAATGAGATTTCCCACATATGCCCTTCAATAAACCCCATGGTGTATTAATAACATATTTTCAGAACCATTGGTATAAATCACATATTTTAGAACAGTTTGGGGGAAAAACTTAATCGATGTGCCTTGATTCAAGCTTTGTCAGTTAGCAAGAAAAAAAACTTGTGAGCAAGACATGTTGGTAATTTCCAAATTATTTGTGCAACTATGCTATTAGGCTAACGTTTGGTTAATGCTATTGGGTCAACAGTATTTAGTCACCATGAGGGTTTTGTGTATAATTCTCAGTTGTTGTTTTTTTTTACTGTATTCCATTGTTTGAATAAGATTCTAGATGCAATGTATATCTTCGAGCACTATTATATCGTGAATTCATATAGATACATTTATATAGATACATTCATAATTCATATAGAATACTAAAAAAAAAAAAAAAAAAAAAAAAAAAACGCCTGAATAAAGCATTCATTGGCGCAGCCAAATAGAGCTTTTCGGTCATTTGCAGTTAAAGGGCGCTATCTTGTGTTCAAAATGAAATTATTTGTGTAATTATGCTACTAAGCTAACGTTTGGCTAATGCTTTGTCCTATTTTTTTTTTGTCATTTATGGGTTGAAAATAACGGAAAAAACTGTTTTCCGTGTTGTAAATGAATACATATTACGTACAAAATCCTAAAAAAACAAACAAACAAACCTAGATGACAGTTTACAGAACATCCGACAGACAAAGTGGTCGTTGCGCTTTCCGGTCATTTACAGTTGAAGGGCGCCATCTCGTGGTCAACATTGAATTTACGAAACCCTCAATCCATGTCCAATTTTAAGCGCTACTGGACAATGTCCGTCAATTAAAGTCGTTTACGTAGATTGGCCGAACTTTCAAATTAAAAAACAAAAACAAAAGGCGGCTTAGGTGCTGAAGCCACATCTTTGCTATCAGTGCAGCTCTGCTTACCTTTTAGCTATGACGTGGCCCAGTTTCCCAAGGAGTCACATCTAAGTGGTACTCATGAATATTCTTGCTGCGTAGCTGAAAAACTCAATCTGCTCAAAAAACATTTTATTACATAATTAACTTTCAAAAGATTGACTGTTTAATTTCGCATTTGAAAAGTGAGCAGGCGCTCTGGAGAACTAAATATTTGTATGCCAATACAATTTTCCAACGAATGCGGACTTTAAATATGATCTGGCTAGCCACCTAGCTAATTCGCGATTTGCAGGAGTTTAGCATGAATTTCCCTTTAGGTCAATTTATAATCGTAGCAAGTCACTGTCAGAACTAATGTGTAAAATCAAATATTCAAAACAGTTGAAAAACTAAACCAAATACATTATATTCATAGAGAAGCTGGCTAGTGTCAATTTTAGCTAGCTCAGCTATAACTATTTAGCAAGCTAGCACATCTAAAACAAGTTATTTTGTAAAACATGAGATATATTATTGTAGTATAAAATATACAAAAACTAGCTTGTATTCATCAGTAATTTTCAGTTTGATGTTTTATTATACTTTTAAGCGGGTCGCATTACTGTTCATTTGAATCCAAATCAAAATAAAAAACATGATGGTCCACATCTTACAAATTCTGCCAGAGTATGTAAACTTATGAGCACAACTTTAATATATGTAAATACAAAAATACATTAACATTAAAATTTCTGTTCATTTCATAATTACTCATTATAACATAAGTATAAAAAAATTAGATTCATTTTTTTCTTAAACATATTCGATAAATAAAAATGGCACGCTCGAATATGTGACATTCCAAATGAGTAACACACTCGTTTTCCACATTTAATTTTTTTTTTCACCGTGAGAAAGGAGGACTTGAACTCATGCTTGTAAGTAGCAAATTCCACTTGCTGTGGATCCACAGAACCGATTGAAATTACAAGAAAAAAAAAGTGCAACAGTAACAACAATTACAGTCCAAGAATAAAGGATCTCCAGCAGATTTGGTGGGAGGATTAAAGGGGAAACTCACCTTTTGAAAATAGAAAAAAGGCATGCATTGTGTGTACTGCATTTTCCGCACTATAAGTTTTTTTTTTCGCCTCCATTCTTCATATACTTTCCACAAATCAGCTTTTTTTTTCTCTTAATTTGTCTATCAATCAAATTTGACTGACATTTGTTTTGTTGACATTTCCTTTAGCACAGCTCCACCCAATGGATGCATCACGCAACCGCAGCCACTACTGCAGCTTCTATTCTATGCGCCTTATAATGCGGTCTGCCCTACATATGAAGTTTGAAAGTTCACCTTATAATCCGATGCGCCTCATAGTGCGGAAAATGCTGTAAGGTGAGGAAGAAACGAGTGACTACAGTGAACATATTTGAACATATCTTTTTTTAAGCAAATAAAACGTATGTGACGAAAGAAAAAAAATCCCTTTTACCTTTATGTTAGAAAAGTGCCGCGTCCACCTGACCGAGAGAATAAAACACAAAGCGTCTTTAAAAGAGAATGACAGACAGGCACAAGGCGATTCAAATACAGAAGTATGGGCGGCTTCCAAAAGTTACGTTAATGGCGCTGGTGTATGCTGAGCTTATCGAGGGTCTTAATGCGCTTCCAAATCCCGGCACGGTAGCGCTCCTGACAGTACGGTGTGTAAAAAGATTTTGCCATCAGTTGGGAATCAAAGAGTCCAGTCAGGTAGTCTGTGTGTGCGCGTCCTTGGTTTTCGCTACGTGGTGAGGACGAAATCCCGGGATGTATTGGGACGTCTTTTTAAGGGGCACGATTTGCTTGGAGGATTTACGGGCTAGCACAAACATTGGACAAATTTTGGCCCGGGGTCCATATACGGCCTGTTAAAACTATAGGGGTCAAACTCCAGTCCTCGAGGGTCGGTATCTTGCATGTTTTTGATTCTTCCCTCTCCAACACACCCGATTCAAATAATTAAGATCGGTTTCAAGCACCAGAAGAGCTTGCTGAAGAGCAAAACATTTGAATCGGATGTTTTGCGGAGAGAAACCGGGAAAACATGCAGGATACCGGCCCTCGAGGACCAGAGTTTGACTCCTGCGCATTTCAATCTCACTTGAAGAAAGGGTCAATCGGGAGCAGTGATAACGTTCATATTCTGAAGGGTAGCGGAACTACCAGTGCTTTAAAATAGTTAGCAATTAAAAATAAACTATTTTGTTCATCCAATTTTCAGTTATGAATGAGCTAAATCACGCATCAAGCTTTTGTTAATTTTCTATTGAAATGAAAGCGCATTTTCCCGCATTTTTTCTCCTGCGAGGTGGATTATCAAAACAATCCATCCATCCGCTCCAGGTCCGGCCCGTTTGTCAAATTTCAGAACCCTTTGCGGCCCTCGGGTCAAAACGTTTGCCTACCCCTGAGCTAGGAAATGCATTCATATCAATGGCACGTCCCCACTATGATAGAAACTCATTCCCGTGCGTGTTGGAAATGGCTGACAGGATGTTGGAAGGGTCTAGAAGAGCTGGATCATGGATTCCCTAGATTTCCCCACGCCGATCCATTTGACTGTGAGGAAACACAAAAGTTCATTTTACAGCCAGCGTAAAAAGTGAAAAAAAAAAAGGCTCATCTACCTGGATTCTTTTTTAAAAAATGATAAGTCAACCCAAAAGTTTCCTTTCCTGTAAAACGTCCCGTGCACCCACGTGGCGTTCTGATTATTATTGCACGAAAGGAGAAATAATCACGCAGCAAAACAATCCTCACCTTTTTTATTTATGAAATTATTAGCAAACATTTTAAATGGACAAAAATGGAGTTAGCCCACCTGTAATGGATCGCCCAGCGTCTGAAATCACAGTTTAAGACTTTTGCGTTTTTTGGTGGGCGTGCATTCCTACCGGGCACTCCGACATTCTCCTCCACGAAGCGCACGTATTTGCGGGCGTTCTCGGGAAGCTGGTCGAAACTCCTGGCGGCCGTCGTGCTGCCGTTCCAACCCGGCAGCGTCTCGTATTGGACCTCGGCGTGCATCAGCACCTCCTGATTGGCTGCTCGCGCCGTCGCGTTATTCCAGTGTCAAATCCGCTTCAAAATTGAACGCGGCTTGAAAATACGGTTAAAAATAAAATCACCGACCTGGGAAGTGCGGTATAGTTTGGCCGTCCACTTTGTAGGCCACGCCCACTTTGATCTCCGGGAGGACGTCAAGTATGTCTAGTTTGGTAAGTGCTAAACTGCAGAAGTGCGAGGGTTAAGCGCGCATGGCGGAAATGATTCGGGCCGATGGGGGCGAACTCACGCCGTGAAGCCGTTGATCATATGCGCGTATTTGATCAGCACCAGGTCGAGCCAGCCGCAACGCCGTTTCCTGCCCGTGGTCACGCCGAACTCCTTGCCGCGAGTCTGCAGCAGATCGCCGATTTCCTGCGCCACACGAAAGCGGGCATTACTGATCTCAAGTCAAAATGGCTGCCACGAGCCGTGTGATTTCTGACGGACTGCAGATTTTTTTTTCCAACTGCCAGCCGATCAGCAAAGAGATAATATAGCATTATCAGTCAAATAGTTTTCAAGCAAAAATGTTAAAAAACAAGTAAAATAACTAAAAAATAAAATAAAATCCGTATATATACTAAAAAAAAATATCTGGTAGATAGCCAAGTGATTATGAAGTAATAAAAAAAACACATAGTATCATTTTATGAAATTTTATACATTACAATGTATATTATTAAAAGTGTATTTGAAAAAAAAACTACATATGAAAATAAAATACGAGGAGTGTAAAACAGATCACATTCCTGGAAACTATTGTAATGTACCTCAAGAGTTTTCTGACAATGAAGAATTTTCTAAAACATTTGGATGTGATGCGAACGTGTTCGTATTTGACTGCAGTGGTACAAGCCTCCGCTAGATGGCACTGTTTGAAAAGAAAAGTACTTGGTTGGCTTGCGACGTAAAACTAATGTTGATTTTTGATTGACTTCAGTATTAAAAAGTAATACAGCCCTTAGAGACTTATTATTATTTATACGCCTCTTCTTGTCTCTCGATGTCGACGACGTCCATTACACTCATGCATTATGTACACTGTGTGTGTGTGTGTGTGTATGTCCATATATTTTTTATATGAATATGAAAATAATGTAGTTGTTGACATACATTGTTCTGCTCTGAGGGGAAGGCACCGATGCCCACCCGGGTGGTGTAGGCCTTGACCACTCCGTAAACGTTGCCGACGTTCTGCGGCGGCATGCCGAGGCCCGTGCACACCCCGCCCACCGTGCAGTTGGACGACGTCACGAAGGGGTATGTCCCTGGAAAAGATACAACGTTCTCCATGTGAGCTTTCCGACTGTTTCGATAGTATTTTCTTGGAAAAAAAAGAAAAGTTTCGATAAAGTGCTTCCCAAGTTTACAGGCCAGGTTGACATAACACGGGTTTATTTTAGTGCGTCCTGATACAGTTGGCAAGCCAACTGGGTCGTGTCGAGTGGCCGCGACCCGACACCCCCCGGCTTGAAATCACGCCACTCAAGGTTCTCCGATTATGTTCGACATTCCTCAAAAGCCTTCTATGATACTGAAAACCGATAAGTCAGAAGTGTCAAAAGCTTAATGGCCATAAGATGTGCCTGAGGGCCCAACATTTTTTGCAAAGGGCCCAATTTAACAATTCAGGGCAAGTTGATTCATGTTCTAATTAATTTGCTCTTAAATTTGAAAATCTTGTGCAGTGCCTGTCATAGTCTTAAAAAATACTAAATTAGGTTTGTTAATACCTGTTGAAACCTTACTAAAATTTCACGAACTAACATTTGAGAACCACTCAATTAAAATACACGTCCAACATTCTTTGCTTAATAACGCAGGTGCTCTGATTGTTTACGTTGCACAACTGACCAAAATCAATGTCCAAGAGTGCCGCGTTAGCTCCCTCCACCAGGATGTTCTTGGGAGGTCCATGAAGGGCTTCATACATGTAGTGGACCCCGTCCCTCACCATTGGCTTGATCTTCTCCACGTAACCCTATTAAAAAAAAAAAAAAAACACGTTTAAAAGGCGTTATGATTTTTGGGGTCAATCATCTGTATTATTTGCCAGCCTTTACCTTTAATTTGAGCAGCTCGCCCTCCATGTCGATTTGCAGACTGGGGTACATGGCCTGGTACTGCTGGGCCAAGACTTTATACCTGCTCCATTCAACAAGACGGACCTTCTCATCCACATCATAATAGTCAAGCATTAATTAAACAATGGACAGTGTATTCTTGTATTCAGTCAAATAAAGTCCAGTTTTGAAACGTTATAAACAGGAGAATGTGCTCTGCATGACAATAAAACAAAATGTCAAACGGTGAGAACTTTAAAATCAACTTTATTATAAAAATAATAAAAGTATGGTATTAACGTAATCATTACGCGCATATTACACTGTCGAAAGTACTTAAATATCACGTTACGGTCCCTTTAAAAAAATAAAGGCCTTCCCCTTAATATTATTCCGCAGTTGAGTGAGTAAACAGCAGAGGCATCTTTACAAAAAAAAAAAATACGGCTAAGCGAATGTTAGAAACATTGCTACACGACACATTTAAGAGGCTTAAAACACACAAGCATGACATAAAATGATGACAAACCTCTCGGAGAAGTGCGTAAAGTCAGCCAGGAGGTCGCATATCCTGAGGCCGCTGCGTGCCGCTTTGGTGGAATACACCGGGCCGATGCCCTTCTTGGTCGTCCCCAGCCTGAGCCGTGCAAAAACACAAACAAAATGCATTTCTTATTGACCCATCAATATCACCTGCTGATATTTACTGAGGTGGTAGTTTCCCTTTTCAGCTTGCTAGCTATTAATATGACACTCACACTATTAAAACGGTGTTAGCGCGCAGGCAATTGGCTGAATATGCACGCCAACTATCTTTGCACATGATCGGGTTTCATCGTTAGCCCTGGCAGAGCGCGTCGAAAACACGAGCAGAGCCGCCAATCTGTTAGCTAAGACGCTTTAAAGCTCCATAGTAAAGCGCCTCAAAAGCTTTGCATTTTGGAATGCGACAAGGAATTGTGGGAAGTCTTTCAATGAAACAAAATGACGTAATTGCTCAATTTTCTATGTAATTGATTCTTTAATCCCAAACTAATTGAAAAGAGTGTGTGTGTGTATGTATATATATATATATATATATATATATATATATATATATATATATATATATACACACACACACACACACACACACACACACACACACACACACAGACAAGGCTGCAGTAAATAAGTAGATTAGTTCATAACATCTTGAAAAAAGGTTAAAAATACTCAGCATTTTGCTATGTTTCAACGACATTCTGATATTGAAGAGGACAGCAAAATTAGAGGATATTTATTGATGTGAAGCTCAAATTCAGATTTTTTTTTAATTGAAAAGTCTATCAATTCATCGATAAAATACTGATGGATTCATTTGATGAATCAATTAGTGGTTGAATAATCGCTCTAAACAACATTTAGAATAACTAAAATGTTACGATGTCATGTTATGCTTTCTTTGCATGAAAATAGGACAATCATTCTGCAAGAATAAATACTTCAAGGTTTCATAAATCAATTAGCGGTCGAATAATCGTTGCAACTCGAACATTCAGAGTAATAACTAAAATGTCACAATGTGATATTTTTCTTTTGGGAAAAGTGCAGCTTCTACATTGTTTCCTATTTATCAAAATATGAGGGAATAAAAGTCACAACAACGAGTGTTTGACCATACCGAAATTATGCTGTAAGAAAAAAAAAAAGTTTTTTATTGACAGCGGTTCCATTTTCTGTCCTTTAACTCACTCTCTGCCAAGCATCTCAAAAAGATCTTTGACGTCTTTAGCCGTCGATGGCGGTGAACGAGTCAATGAGAATGTTCCATGTGGGAATTTGGTACACATAAACATATCGCAACACCCCCAATAAGAGCGCTATCTTGATCAACATTTTTGATTCCGCGTTTATCATTGTTGTTGTAATTCACTCTCACAGTTTTGGCAACGTGCGACTGGTCTCGTTGGACTCTGAGACGTCGGATTGCTGTTTGAAGGATGCCTGGAATTGTTGGAAAGACACCAGCTCGTTGCTTGCAGCCCTCTTACCCAAGCCTTTAAAAGCATTCTCTCGCTCTCTAACGCACACGCATTTTGGCAGGGGGTTCGGGGCTTTAAGGAGATGAAGACGAGTCAGCTTTCGACAGGAGTAACCGCAGCCTTTCTTCATGAGAATAATTGGAATGCGCCGCGGGATCCCGCACTAAATTCTTCCCATACGCAGGTAACGGTGTTACGCTTAAAGGCAAATACAGGAGAACTCCTCTACGGCGAAGTCGTGTTTGCTGTCAGAACATTTTCACAACAGGGGACTTTCCACTATAGTAATTCTGTCGTGGACGTGAACATAAAACTCGTGTAGAAAGAGAGAAAGAGAAAGAGAGAAAGAGAGAAAGAGAGAAAGAGAGAAAGAGAGAAAACAAAAGAAACAGAAGGAAAAAGAAAGAAAGAAAGAAAGAAAGAAAGAAAACAAAAGAAACACAGAAGGAAAAAGAAAGAAAGAAAGAAAGAAAGAAAGAAAGAAAGAAAACAAAAGAAACACAGAAGGAAAAAGAAAGAAAGAAAGAAAGAAAGAAAGAAAGAAACAAAAGAAACACAGAAGGAAAAAGAAAGAAAGAAAGAAAGAAAACAAAAGAAACACAGAAGGAAAAAGAAAGAAAACAAAAGAAACACAGAAGGAAAAAGAAAGAAAGAAAAAGAAAGAAAGAAAGAGAAAGACAACAAAAGAAAGACAGAAGGAAAAAGAAAGAAAGAAAACAAAAAGAAAACAAAAGATATACAGAAGGAAAAAGAAAGAAACAAAAGAAAGACAGAAGGAAAAAGAAAGAAAGAAAACAAAAGACAGAAGGAAAAAGAAAGAAAGACAGAAGAAGAAAGAAAGGACAGAAAGAAAAGGGGGAAAAAGAAAAAAGAAAAAGAAAGGGAAAAAAGAAAAAAGAAAAAGGAATGAAAGCAAGAAAAAAGAAAGGACAGAAAGAAAAAGAAAGGGGAAAAAGAAAAATGAAAAGGAAAAAAGAGAACCAAAAGAAAAAGGAATGAACAAAAGAAAAAAGAAAGAAAGAAAGAGCCAAATCTACAATAAGCATTCATTTTCATACTTACATCAATTTCTTGCAAAATGTCTTTCACTTTGCTTCATCCTTCTTTCCTCTTTATTACTTTGACCCTGTCTTCAATTGTTAAGCTTGTTTTAAGCTTGACGCGTCCGCGACCTCCGCGCGTCAAATGACGTTATTTCCGAGTTCGCGCGGAACAGATTTTCTGCAACGCGTACCTTCCGGAATTTCTGTAGGAGCGGAGAAAACGGTGGACGAACTATTACTTATGGAAGTTCGCCCGTACGAGCACGTTTATGATTGGGCTAAAAAGGACTACCGTGACCTGAATACCATAAACAACTCCGGGCGAGCACCACATTGGGGAGATATGAGGAGTCTGTTAAAAACCGCTTAGAAGAATTTAGATGGTTTGAATCTACTGGGACTGTCTACCCCGGTTATAGATTGGTGTTGTTTATATGCGGTAGATTCCATTTACTGCCACCTAGAGTATGGGAGAATATCGCCTGACAGCATTGTTTTCGCGGGAGTGAATTTCAACGCTAGGCGAATGCAGAGAAAAACATTTCGTATTATGCGACAGGGGGATTTCAGAAAGAGGGAAAGGCTCAAATGCGTGAAGATTATTTCACACTGGGGGATTTTTTGCACATTCAGGTTTCGTTCTAGAGGAGTTTTACTGTATGTATGGTGTATGGAATTTTGTATGCACGTTTATGGAAGCCGTCCAATTAAAGAAACAGTTGCATGCATTCACACACACACAAATTATATGAACTGCGGAATTCTTTGACATTTATCACACGCCTCAAAATATTTTGATGTCATTGTTTGAGGTGCCGTGGAGATTCCTTACTTCTTGCCTGCTTGTTCTTGCCTCAGCTGCTCCTGAACGCCATCCACGGCTTGGTGGAAGTCAAACACTGCGGAAGAGGATGGAAGGGGGGGGGGGCTCGTAAAAGTTCGCATGCACAGCGGCACGTGGAACTTACCGATGTGCGCCCTGTCCGAGATGATCAACCTTTTCTCCCAGCCTTTCAGACCTGCGCCCACGAAATATACTTTAGCTCTCAACGGACTGAAGCGGCGTTGAACCGAGTCGACTCACCTGGGCCTTTGCGCTCGTTTTTTGCCGCCTCTTCGAACAGGCCCGGGATGTGGATCACCACACCGTTACCTGGTGTGGTAAAAACAAAAACGGAACAACGCTCATTGACAAATACACAAATACTTGCAAGTATGGAGGCCAGCTACTGATATATTTTGCTCTTCAGATACCCTGCAAAAATTATATAGTTAAAAAACTATTGTAAATACACTTTTTTTAAACTTATACTTAAACTATTAGGAGAACACCATACTACATTCTGGAAACATAGATGAGGTTTTAGAAA